>NW_023270305.1:53850718-54282481 GCF_011800145.1 Mirounga leonina
ATATAATATAATATAATATAATATAATATAATATAATATAATATAATAATACAATGTAATATAAGTAATATATGTGTGTGTGTGTGTGTGTGTATGTGTAGTTTCTCTAGAATTTTTATGTTTGGAAGGGTTCTTCCACTTTATATCTGCCTGTCAAATTTCTTAGAATTTTTGCTGTTTATTTTTACTCATATTTCTTGGATAAGGCCATTTCATGTTTATGTCTAATTTGTGAATGAATTTATTATTCCCCCATATCATTTTCTCTCATCATTTTGATCTTTTTCTTTGACATTTAAGAACAGTTTATATCTTAAGGTTATTAACCTTATGTATATACTGATAGTTCCTTTCAATTTAATTTTTATTCTTCTTTGATTATGGTATATTTTGAAGTAAATAGATGTTTTATTTTTGTCTTTTCAGACTTTTCAGTGTTATTCTTTATAGTTTATGACCTTGACATCATGTTAAAAATTATCTTATCCATAGCATATAAGTGAAAATGCCTTTCTGTATTTCCTCCCAGCAACTCTATTATTTTATTTCCTTAATGTATACATTTACCTTTTTTTTTGTTGGAACTTACATATCTAATTTTACTTATTCTTACCTCCCAAATTAACAACTGTGTCAATCAAATTAATTAAATAACCCATCTTTTCCCCAGTGATTTCAAAAGTTACCTTTATTTTGTCATTAATTGACATGGATTTTATTTCACTGTTTTCATTCTCTGTTCATGGTCCAGTATCATACTGTTTTAATTATTGTGGTTTTATAATACATTTTTATATTCTTCCTCTTTTTCAACAGTTTTTTCTTATCTATTTTTATGCCAGATGAACTTTTTAAAAAATTACTCATTTGATTTGAAATGTACTATATTTAAAGGCAGATTAGAGAATTGATATCTTAACAGAACCCATCATATAATATAGTCCTTTTTTATTACTTTTAATGTTACCATGCTCTTATTAATAGCTTTTTGGTATATTCAGTAATTTATTGAAGACAGAGGACTGTTTGGCTTGCAGAATGTGATTTATTAGACTTGTAAAATAAGCTACTATCATGGGAATAAATTATGCCAAATATCAAGGCCAACTTAAAAGAGTAACTTTTCACAAATCTTATATGTAGGCACATGTTTAAACTGTAGAGATCGTAAAATGGGTACATTTCTCTTCTGATGGCAACATCATTCAAAACCTGTGTTGGCTCATTCCTCCTATCATCACTGTAACAACCCACAACTCATGCTAAGCAGTAGAAAGCATTACCAGGAGAGATGGGAACCAAACATGTGCCCCTTATTTACAGATGCTTTTCCTTGGAGAAATAATTTTTTGATTTTTGGCTTACCCTTAAGGATTCTTGTTATGCTCTGATATGCAAATACATCTAGTCAGAACTTGAAATTTTTTATTTGGATTAGAGGCAGAATCAAAGCTGTGTATCAAGAATGCTACTCAGACTTCTAACTGTAACTCCCCCAACTGACCATCAACACATATAGAAAATACCAGGTCTACGTAGACCTTTCCTTCTTTCTTTTTTTCCATAGACTCTAATTTTTAGAGCAGTTTTAGGTTCATAGAAAATTGTGAGGAAGGCACAGAGATTTCCCATGCCCCCCTCCCCTCACATATGCAAGGCCTCTCCTATCATCAGCATCGCCCACCAAAGTGGTACATTTTTTGTGATTGATGAACCTACATTGACACATCATTATCACCCCAAGTCCAGAGTTTACATTAGCATTCACTCTTGGTGTTGGACATCCTATGGGTTTTGATAAAGCTATAGTGACATGGATCCCACATTATAATATCATATAGAATAGTTCACTGCCCTGGAAATCTTCTATGCTCTGCATAGACCTTTCTTGATAAACACTGAGCAGATTTTAAGTTCCAACTCCAATATACTCCAATCACATAACAAGAAAATCAAATATTTGCAACTAAAAGGAAATATAAGTTATCGATCAGGAACATACTAACTATAACAGATATCTGCTCAAAGAGGAGAAGATACTACTCAAGGAGCAAAGGGAGAAAGGAACCCAGGGCAAATAGGAGAGAGGAGAGATGTACACCCTAAGAATTGGCTGCAGAGCTGAGTACCAGTGGTGCTCAACTCAATTCTTTGCAATTCATCCTTCTAAGCCTCTTCAGACACTCTGCAGAATACCTCCATATATTCTAATTGTGGAATTCCACTCAAAATTCCTTAAAATGAATATATAACTGATCATACCTCTTCTACTGCCTATTGACAAGCATAACACAGCTGTATGTCTCAGACTATGTAAGCATGGCTCAGGATTCTGGCTTGCAAAGGTTATTTTATTTAAATTCCCTTCTCACCAAATTCTTTTAAAAGAAAGTATTTAGATGGAGTTTTGTTGTTGTTGTTGTGTGTGTTTTTTGTTTTTTTGTTTTTTTTGCTTTCTTTATTTTTCAGCAGAGCTGTTGCATAACACATTCGGTTTTGCATGCTTTATGGGAAAGCAGGCCACCTTCCTTCATAAAGGGTGAGGGCACTGATGTGCCTTCCAATCACTTGATTCTATTGTTCTAAGCAGTCCTTTCAATGTTTTTGGCAGGCTCGGGCTTCTGTGCTACCATGGCCTTATTTTATTATTGTTTGGAGGGGAGTGCAGTGTGATTATCCATTCTTCCTTCAGGCAGAGCAAGCCATCTGGAATGTTTATTAAGCCCGCCGGCTGATCAGGAGGCTAGAACTCTAGTGATATACATGAACATGGGTTGTGCTACATCATCACGCCTTTGTTCCTCCGATGATGTAGCATGCAGAGAGGGCCCTGCTAATGGATATAGAGCACTTCACAGTGGAGGTGCCATAGGCTGAATGGAGGAAGAGATATTTTTGGCCTCTGGGTAATTGACTGGAGGAGGGTAGAAAAAAAAAGTTTAACGTAAAGCAAGAAGGCTTCAAAACTTTTAAATGTTTAATTTGGGGTAGTAGAAGGGCAGGTGATCAGCAAGAGGTTTGAAGAGCGGCCTTTGAAGCCCACATCTTTGTGATGAGGTCATGCCCCCCTAAGCCTGTCTGTCACTCTGTGTAAAAAGATCAGTCGAGCTTGTCCAGAAATAAAATGCTACTATTCTAATTTTAAAATTTAGGCATTTCCCAGCCTACACTAAGCAGTACTTATATTTCTTTCCTTTTATTAGTGTCACTGCGAAGAAAGAGGAACATTCTTCCTTTGCTATAAATTTTGGTCTGTAATTGTTGAACATATTTTTTGCAGGAAGGCAAAGTTTGTCTCTTCGTGCTTTTGCTGTTTGTAAAATGAGTGTTTGTGGAGCTGGGAAGAATAATTTATAATGAGACTTTGGGTTGTTTTTTTTTTTTTTCAATTTAATTTGGATTTTACACTGAGTCAACCTTTCAGTCAATTATAGAACTATGATTAGTTACCAGTCACTTAAATAAGCACCTTTTAAAAATAGACCTATAAAAATGATACAGGGACTAATCACGGATGTGAGCAAATCTTATGTGGGGCCACCCGAAGCTTAACAGGAGGAAAGAAAAGATGGTTGAGGAAATAAAACCTGTGCTTGGCTAAATCACAAGATATGTTAGTTATCCAACCTGCTGAATAAATCTGCCCTGGGCTGGTTTATGTCAGTGCACAGAATATGCTATCAATAGAGCCTTTACTAAATCCTTGACGACAGAAATGAGTAATTTACCTTTATATGAAGAGGAATGTAGCAGGTTGAGGAGCTCTGTGTAAAGCATCAACTGTCTGATTTTACAGTTTGTGTCTATTAATCTACACATATGTAAATATATATGTTTAAAGTTGGACATATCGACAGAGATGTGGTTATATATATTGCATATATATGTGTGTGTGTATCTATATATACACATACACTTAGAAGAATATATGTATATAACATGTATATAGATAGATAGACATTCATCTCCCTGTATTTTTCTCCATAGTCAAATTAGGGACATCTAATCTACTCCACCAGAAGTCAGAGCCATACTAATATTACAGAGGGAGCTAATCCTATCAGACACATATGTCAGTTGTCTATTGTTACGATAATGATGCACAATAACTATCACTCCCCTGAATACTTTAGCTATTCGTTATTGCTTATGAGGCTTATGAGGCTATGGATTCACTGGACAGTACTGGTCCAGTAGGGCTCACGCATGTCTCTGAGATCAGCTGCAGGTCAGCTAGGTGGCTTTGTAATTGTAGCTGTTTCTGTCACACGTCTGGAGCCTCAGCTGGGAAAACTTGGCTGACTTTCTTCTGCCTCTGGTCTCTTTCCCTTCAGTAGGCTAGATTGGGCTTGTTTTATAGCAAGAGACAGCAGGGCTTCCCGGGCTCTAGATTTTGAATTGGCATGCTGTCACTCCTACCGTTTTCTGTTGGTCAAATCAAGTCACAAAGCCAGCCCAGACTCAGGAAGTAGACACCACTTCATGATGGGAAGAGATGCAAAGTCACCATATAAAAGGGTATGGGGGTAAGAGGGCTGGAGATCGCTCTTGCCTCACTGCACTCAGTTTGTGGAAATCAGGATGAGAACACTTGCCTTCAGTTCTGTCACCATTTCTAACACACTTTGCTGTTCCTTCGGACATTAAATAATGATATACAAATGTTTGTCCCTGAACCCCAGTAAACCATCTACAAATTGCAAGTATCAAACTTCTCAACACAAGATCCAATGTATATAATGACTGTTGACCATAATCTTGGTCCTCTCTATACTAGGTAGAAACTGAAGATTCACCAGTTGAAATTATTGGGTATGCTATGCCCAGAAAGTCTAGGAAATGTCATTAAGTTCAGTTCTCTTCTTAAGACTTTCTTAAACTAATTAAGCTTCTACTTAAAACTCTGAAGAATAATATTTTGGTTTCACTTATAACCTCTTTCTGCCCCACTGTCCTCATCTATAAATATTAGTGCATCTGACTGTGGGATTCCAAGGAGTTAAGCCTTCTTCCACTAAAATTCCATTATTTCATTTGTTATTAGCAGTCCTCTTCTAGATTTTTTTCCTGGCCTCTGTAACCAGGCGCAGCAATTTTCCTTCTCCATGCAGTATGTGGAAAAGCATTGATTAAAAATATTAGACCAATAAAAACAAACAACCTCAGAATGGGTTGTTAACTATTGAAATTTGGTTTAATCTGTGTATTTATATTTGAATTGACTGCAGCTCACCAATTATCCAATTAACATGTAAACCGGTGTACTTCTTGGAGAAAAGACATGGAATAAGGGGTAAGACAATGTTCCTTGGAGGCAGGTTTTATATGTCTACATTATGGCCTCTTAGTATTCTATTCATAAGGAAAAGCTTTACAGCCTATGGAAGTCAAAGGATTGCCTGCTATCTTCCAGAATATGAAGGGTTTGTATGGAATCCAACATACTCAGGGGTAAAGCTCAGCCAACTTTCAGTTTATTTAGTCTGAAAAAAAAAAAAAGACCTGTTTAATTTCAGTTTAATTTTCTGGAGAAGTCCTGATATGATCTACATACCCCTTGCTTCTCCAAACCTTTTGCTTTTGACTTTTTTTTTCTATGTGTACTAGATGTCAAGTATTTATTCAGTACTTTGACATTCATGTACTAAGCCAGGTGGACAAAAATCCAACAATTTACATGGAAGAGTCCGGAGAGTAAGGGTTCTGATTGATGGAGAGATGGATAGACTAACAGACGACAGACTTGGGTAAAGTTCCGTGTGGAGGCTAGATCATAGAGAGAAATAATGGGGCCAGTAAAACCCTGTATTATAAGCAAAGGTCAAGTCTGCCATCCAGGCAGGCCTAGTAACAGAGTTAACAGTGATTCTGGGTATAACCTGATAGTAGTTGTCACGTCTAGTCTGCTCCAGCCACTCTGTTAGCCTCTTAGGGCAACAAGGACAAGGAGGTCATAATTTCCCAATGGAAAATACTCCAAAATTAGAAGGCATAATACCTATGGCCTCAGTCAACCTTACTGTGGTATCCTACTCTCCCTCCTCCAATCCAAACAAACCTATGAGAAGGGGCTGGTTTGCTCGTGACTATGTGAGTGTGAAGATGGAACTCACTGGTCCATCCAATTCCCCTGGCTTCAGAGGCAAGCACACCTGAGTGCCAGATGCACCAGTGCATGCCATAGCCCTGGCTCTCACTCTGTTGACAAGATGGTGAGGTGGTTTCTCCTTCAGCTATAGGGTGAGTAAAGGGAATGAGGCTTCAGCTTGAAGCATGACTTCTTGGGACACTATCAGAGTTGAGCTCTGTGGAGTCTCAGCTGAGACCATTATAGTCGGGATGGAAATAGCAGATCAGTGGAAGAGGAAGGTCACTCTGGAGTTGGGATGTATTTGGGGAAGAGGAAGTCTGTAAGTCTGTTTCACTGCAGAAACCAGGTTGGATATTGGGGTATCAAGATTTGAGGAATAGTGTTAATGAGACAGTATTGATATTCATAGCTTTTAAACCCTGAGACTTTTGCATTACCTGAATTTCAATCTTGAGTCTGTGAGGTATTGTCACTTTCACTTTACTAGTGAAGAAACAGAGGCTCAGAGACGTTAGGTGATTTGCCCAAGCCAGTTTTCTTGTGATTCTGAAGGCTGAACACTGCTAGAGCCAGAGACTCTTCCCCCTGCCTTGGGGTATTTGTGTTGAGTTCTGAGTCATGCTGCTAGAGTCCGTTCCCGTGTTCTCTCCACCAATGTGTGTCTCTGCGTGTGTAGCATTAATTCACCTACATTTTTAACCTTGATAGCCAAAATACATTAGCAGTTGAATTAGGAACAATGTCTGAACCTTTGCTTCCTAATTTGTAGAAAGTGAATATTGGTCTTTATAATCTATAAGGTCATTTCTTACATTTCTTTACCCTATGAACATTTTGATTCTTCTATTGGTAATGAAGCCAGCCACTTACTAACATATCCTTAATAGTTAACTTTCATTTCTGCAAGGCCTAGAGCATCTATCCAGAACCACCATCAGAAAGCTCTCTTTAGGACTGCAGTCTGGCAGATGTGTCTCCCCTCAGCCTATAGTACCTGAGAACCTATGATTGACCAAACATAGTGTGAAGTACACAAAGCACATTCCTGTTCTAAAAGAGGTTATGGATCTTACTAGATACACAGCAGTGCAAGTAACAGTGGGTTTGTTTGAATGTTCATGTGACCCACTGTTGAAATAGATACCTAACTATTCTGAGACGGAAGGTCTTTAGAATCTAGAATAGTAATCAAAAGTTTCAAGCTGGTTGGGAGGGAGTAGACTTAAGTGAATCCTGAAGGATGGATTGTTAATGAAGGGAAGACCATTGTGTGGGATTTTCTAACAAGGGTAACAGTTCTGGCAGATTTAAGAAAGATGGCAATTAGAAACCCTGCCCGGATGGTGGTATATATTAAACGGAGGGGCCCGAAGCCAGTGTACTTCTTAGAGAAAAGACATGGAATAAGGGGTAAGACATTGTTCCTTGCAGGCAGGTTTTATATGTCTACATTATGGCCTCTTAGTATTCTATTCATAAGGAAAAGCTTTACAGCCTATGGAAGTCAAAGGATTGCTTGCTGTCTTCCAGAACATGAAGGGTTTGTATGGAATCCAACAATGAATTGTCTAACATCTCCATAGTGGGCAAGCAAGGATCAGATGAGAAAATGCGTGGTAGGAGAGAAGCCCTGAAAGATGGAGCCATGGTTCATGTGGGATCCATTACTTCATGTATTCATTCAGAACATAATACACTGATATTTTTATGTCTAAGGGTCCAGAATTTAAGAAGAAATAATATTGACTAGATGACTAGTTAATTAGGGACCTTATAGCTTTGTAAGTCTATATTATAAACAGCAAGGAGTAGGTTCTACTTTTTAAAAGGCGAATCTGCAGGCTAGGAGTTGCAGGATGGTTGAAGCACCAGAGTCTTATATCCCACCCTACAAGAGAGGAAGTCGAGCATTTGTTTCTCTAACATTTCACTGTTTCCCACTCCCCTTCATTTGTACCCCTCCCCTCTACTTCCTAAGCATTTCTGCTGTATACATATGGAGCTGCACTGAACAATTAGGAGAGACTGACTTTTTTAGGAGTAGATAAATTGCCAGACAGTATTTCTCCTGCTAATTCCTATAGGTAAGAAAGATTTGGTGGAAGAGCCCATGTTCTATTTCAAGGGCTGGCGGATAAATAATATTGATCTGAGTTTGATTGAGGCAATGGGGCATCCACTTGCTGGTTAGATTAACCCCAGGTGCGCATTCCCTCTATCTATAGGATTTAACCCAGATCATGTTTTCTATATAAAGGCAGCAGTTAAGTGAAGAATTAGTGAGATTTAATAATTCATAACCTCTTCACTGGAAATAATGAAGTTTCCTCTGGCTTGAGAGTGTGTTTGTCAAGATTGGAAAAATCACTCCTGAAGCATTTCTAAACAGTTGCATTGGAAATTGCCCCTGTAAGAGACAAGGCCATCTCTTTTAATCTGTATGTGAATATACCACAAAGAAAGGGCATTGTACAGGGGGGCTTTTTCACCTAGGGAGGAGGTTTGGGAGTACAAGACATTGATTTGTTGGACATCCTGCAGAACTATCCTGTATTATCCTAGACTGTCCTGTATCCCTCATATAGTAATTTATGTACTATCCTGCAGTTGACAAATCTGTTTCCTTAAAAATATAAATAAATATGCACAAACAATGAATCATGGAACACTACATCAAAAACTAATGATGTAATGTATGGTGATTAACATAACAATAAAAAAGTAAAAAAATATAAATAAAATAACTAAAGAAGTTGTGCTCAGACAAAAGCAGGATCCGGACTATATTTGACATACTAGAAGCATGATAGGGTATGATAGCATTCCTAGAGGGGCACGTCTAAGATAGTAATGTTGCTGACTATCTGACCAAAGTATGTCAGTCTGAATTGTTTTCAAGTATCCAAAAACCATCAGTCCTCAGCCAGATTGAGAATGTGCCTGTAGTTGGGGATCATTCTAAGCTTCTCGAGGAGCAAGTCCAAATGAGTAAGGCTGAGAATCAAATTTCAGTAAGAAGGCAACTTCTGCTAAGGAACAGAACCATGGTCAGGATGGAGAGCATGAGGCTGGCCTGTCTGGCCTTAGCCTTGGCATCCACAGCACCAACAGTCCTGCCTCCTCTTCAGACCGACCACGAAGCTGCAGAGGTAAAGTAAAACAAAACCAAATAGCGTTTCTATTCCCTTTACAGGCAAATAAAATCCAAAAGATATAGATCTTTGAACGGATTCTCTAGTCATAAATAGACTTCAGGGTGAGCTGCCTATATTTCTTCACTATTGAATCCAATCTGCTGTGAAAAATTTTCACTGTCTTCAAGTCATCATGAAAACATTCTCAGCTAATTGAGACATTCCCAAACAATTAAGATAACCAGATGCGTCTGTTATTTGTAATTACCTGAACATGCATTCCTTTCTTGGAGAATAGTTCCATTTTTTGAGCCTTTTGAACTACTCCAGATAATGAAAATGAAGATTACTGTGTGTGCATTTTTCACTCGGCCTAATTTTGACGTAGAATTACCTCTTTCCAAAATTAAGCAGCAAAACTGGAAACATGTGTGGAACTTTTTCATTTTGCCTTGTGCCGAAATAATGCTTCTCTCCCTATATAAATCACATTTCTGACAATTCCTAAGACTTAAGTTGATGCAGAGTTAAATGTAAAAGATGGAATCCAAAAGTTAAGGAAAAAAATAAACAATTTATCATTACCACTCATGACCTGCCACATTTAATCTTTTAGATTCATGTTGGGTCCATAGCCTTGTTTACGGTTCTTGGCGTGTAGACGGAGGGGATTTCAGAAAGTGGTAAATACCGGGCGCCTGGGTGGCTCAGTTGGTTAAGCAACTGCCTTCGGCTCAGGTCATGATCCTGGAGTCCCGGGATCGAGTCCCATATCGGGCTCCCTGCTCGGCAGGGAGTCTGCTTCTCCCTCTGACCCTCCCCCCTCTCATGTGCTCTCTCTCTCATTCTCTCTCTCTCAAATAAATAAATAAAATCTTAAAAAAAAAAAAGAAAGTGGTAAATACCACCATGACTACTGCTCTTGTGGCTCTTCTCTCTACTACTGTCCCTGTTCCCCCGATAAGAATACGCAATTCCTCCAAATGAAGATCTCCATGAGTGACTTGGAGTGTTGTTAGAACATTTTGTTGTTGATTTGTCTAATTATACAAAGAATTGATCAGAATAATTCACCACTTGCGTCCAATAACAATCCTGCTGTATTTTCACTTTTCCAGTGGTGCAAGTCCCTGTAAAGTTTCCAGATACAATTCAAATTCTACCTGTGTCTTGTCTCAACATTATAGCATTAGTCTTCACTATTTATTTATAAATTACTTTTAGATCTCCTAACTCTTTTCTATAATTGGCTTGAGCATCTGTTTAGCTTGCATTATAATTTGAATTTTTGTATGCCCAATCTGAAGGCAAGGTTTGCCCTATCCTTGTTTTCATTTTTTACTTACTACTTTAGCCTTTGCACATGGTAGGTGCTCAATAAATATTTGATTTACTTTTATTTGAAAAGGTCTTATGCCTTTCTGATATATTCATTCCCTCCAGCAAATACGGTCTTTCAGTGTTAAACAATTTTGGATTCTCAGGTATTGGAACATTATAATCTGCCTATAAGATAAATGAAACTCTTTTCTCTTGCCCTGGGCAGTGGAGATGGTATCACTCCAAGTCACTCAATGAAGGCAAAGTTTCCTACTTAGAAGATCAACACCAGAAAAATGTCTCTGGAGGGGGACAGTGACATCAGGGGGTCAGTGGGAGAAAGGAACAGAGCAAAAAAGTGGAGAGAGTTGAGAAGGAGGAAAAGGAGGGGGAGGAGTTACAGCAAAAGGAAGGAGGAGAAGGAAAGGAGTGGGAGGAGTAGAAAAGCATTGTTTTACCTATAAATCACATTTGTTAATAGTGAATATTAATACCATGTTACAAGTGGAGGATGAGTGATACTCATGCAGCAGTTACTAAAAATTTTCCACTTTCTTCTGAGCTAGTATAGAATGCTTTTCATTCTTATGCAATAGTGACATTTTATCTTAATGATTAAGATTAGCTTCATGAGATTCCTGGACCTATCGTACAATTATCATCAGAAAATAAGGACTACTGGCCAACTCTTGCAAAACCCAACTCATTTTTGTTAACTGTCCCTCTGTATTTTCCTGGCTCAAACCATGAGACATTTTGTTGTTTTGAGAAAAGAATAGAAATCGCAACCATGCATCTCTCACTCCAAATCCATGTTCCACTACGTAATAATTTTGACTTTAGATGAGTCATTTTTTCTCTTAGAATATATTTTTCTATTTTTAAAGTGAGAAGAGTAATACTAATTATGTATGTATAATAGGTATTCAATCAATGTTAAATTTTACTACTAAAATCTTTATCCATTAAAAAAATCTTAGCACTTGAATAAAGAAAACTTTGGAGGGAAAAATTATAAGTTTTCACTGTTGTCTTAAATTGTTTTTTTATTATGTTTTACTTAAGTATGTGCAAACATTCTTATAATTCATATATTATAAAAAATCTAAACAAAGCTTTACATTGTATATGATAAATTAATTAAATAAGGAGGCCATTAGATTGTAGTTACTCTAATGCCATGGAGGTCTATGTAAGCAAAACAAAATGTAAGCCTGTAAATGCTTTAAGGTGATGATTTCAAAATGCTAAATACAGCCAATCCGGAACAGCCAACTAGGCTTTAAGCTGTAGTTATCGATAAGATAATTTCCTTTTTTTTTTTTTGCTTTCTCACTTTCCCCATTAAAGTCTTTCCCCTAACTCCTGTCAGTGGAGCACTCCTAACCATTTCTGGTTTGACGCTGCCCAACTGGAGTGGATAAATGCTCAAATAAATCCTTAAACATTTTAATATGCCTCAGTTTATCTTTAAGTAAATACTAATAAAAATACGTAGCCAAAACTATTCAAAATGATTTAGTGTGGCAGATGATGTTATGACGCTTTGCTGAACCAAATGATCTATGTAGGTGTAATTGTAAAAAAAAAATAGGCATTTGATTCATTTTCTGTTGATTTGTATATTCATATATACAATCTGATGGACCATTCCTTAAATCACATGCATCACTGTTGTCACTTTTTCTTGTTAAAGAATATCTAATTTTGACCACAATCCATTGTTTTAATGTATATTTAGCAGTCCCCCAAAAAATTAATACAAAAAAATTATATAATATAATTTAATGGCAAATTCTTTTTTTTCTTTTTTCAACTTTTTATTTAAATTCCAGTTAGTTAGGGGCACCTGGGTGGCTCAGTTGGTGGAGCATCTGACTCTTGGTTTCCCCTCAGGTCATGATCTCAGGGTTGTGGGATCCAGCCCCGTGAGGGGCTCTGGGCTGGGTGAGGAGTCTGCTTCAGATTCTCTCTCCCTCTCCCTCCCTGTCTGCCCCTCCCCTCTTGCATGCATGCTCTCTCTCTCTCTCTCAAAATGAATAAATAAAATATAAATAAATAAGTAAATAAATAAATCCAGTTAGTTAACATACAGTGTAATATTTGTTTCAGGTGTAGAATTTAGTGATTCAGCACTTCCATACAACACCGGGTGTTCATCACAAG
Source organism: Mirounga leonina (assembly GCF_011800145.1). Taxonomy (NCBI): domain Eukaryota; kingdom Metazoa; phylum Chordata; class Mammalia; order Carnivora; family Phocidae; genus Mirounga; species Mirounga leonina. The sequence continues at coordinate 53,863,430 of NW_023270305.1, forward strand.
GAGTGCCCCCCTTATTACCCAGCACCCATTTAGCGCATCCCCCACCTACCTGCCCTCTAGCAACACCCAGTTTGTGCTCTGTATTTAAGAATCTGTTTTCTGCGGGGCGCCTGGGTGGCTCAGTCATTAAGCGTCTGCCTTCAGCTCAGGTCATGATCCCAGGGTGCTGGGATCAAGCCCCGCATCAGGCTCCCTGCTTGGCGGGAAGCCTGCTTCTCCCTCTCCCACTCCCCCTGCTTGTGTTCCCTCTCTCGCTGTGTCTCTCTGTGTCAAATAAATAAATAAAATCTTAGAAAAAAAGAATCTGTTTTCTGCTTTGCCTCTCTTTTTCACCCTATGTTCATCTGTTTTGTTTCTTAAATTCCACATATGAGTGAAATCATATGGTATTTTTCTTTCTCTGACTGACTTATTTCAGTTATCATAGTCTCCAGCTTATCTGATAAAGAGTTAGTATCCAAAATATATAAAGAACTTATAAAACTCAACACCCAAAAGACAAATAATCCAGTTAAAAAACGGGCAGATGACGTGAATAGATGTTTTTCCAAAGAAGACATACAGATGGCCAACAAACACATGAAAAGATGCTCAATATCACTCATCATCAGGGAAATACAAATCAAAATTACAATGAGATATCACCTCACAGCTGTCAGAATGACAGATTCTTCATTGTTTATTATTGCTTAGTCCTCATGAACTATTGCAAGTTGTGATATACAAAGATGGGTCTGCACAGAACATCTATAAGCAACATGGAAGGTACTTACTGCTCTACATGGATTTCTTTAAGTGGTATAAGTATGGTTATACCACTGTTGCCTGGTGACAATTTAATTATCCAACCAGAATTCTCTATTTGAACAACTATAAAAGCTTTGGAAGTTTGTACCAGGTGCTGTGATGTCATTTACGTATTAAGTTCCATTTATGTATTAAGTCTGCCTCTGTTCTTTTCTCATTAGCTTGTGACAATTAATGTAGAACATTATTCCACCACATTATCATTTTCATGATGTCAAAACATTCTAGATTTATTAAATAAATTATGAAGCTAAAACCCTAGCCTGTGAAAATATCTTTCAATTGTAGCTGATCACTGTAAAAGAAGTTTTGTCTTTATAATTAGTAAAAGAATCCAACAGGAGTACAATAGCAGACACATGATGATCGCTGTCTCATTAACATTAGGGCATGATCACCTAAAGCCAGCCAGAAATGTTCTGACTATATGTTATCATTCGGTACCAATAAGACTATGCACTCACATATAAACCTGAGCATTGAAATCATAGGGCAATACGTGGTTCTAAGGTGGTTTAGTGGATGATTCAGAAAATGTTCTGTCCTTTCATATTTTAAAAATTATAATCAATGTGAAAACAAAATTAAAAACAGAAAACTCATTATTGTAGATCTCATTGACTTTTCATAATGCTGTCGCAGACCCTCATGGATGAGGAGACACAGCAAATTAACACATTCAATGCCAAGAGAAAATCATTGGAGGGCACATGATAAGTTTTTACATTCTGTGGTTGCTTTCCCTTTTGTGATCTTTATTTACTTATTTTATTATGACTGGTAACATCTGCTTTGAAAATTTTCTAGACTAAGATTAGTGTAGTCATGCACTATGATCTAGGACACTGGGGTCTTTATTGGGCTTCTGTCTGTGTGACAGAGGTGACCCCAAACCACTTCAGGAAAAGCCTGGCCTTTACTACAGAGATTCTGAACTGCTTCCGTGGGAAGGAAAGATGGCCTTCAATTCAACCAAGTGTCCTTGTCAGTCTCCTTAATGTTCATAAGAGAATGTCAAATCTTGTTTCAGCTGGGTTGGCTGCTTGGCCATACATTTCTGCACAAACCCAAAGCACAGAAGAGCAGCATACTGTATACTTCTCAGGGAGCTCAACTGTAAGCTCTCTGTCTCTCTGGACATACCAGAAGTTTAGGTGAGGAAAACACTACCTATTGAGGAATTCCTGAGGGGCATGCAATCCATCTAGTCCTTCAGATCAACTATTCTCAACCTTTTTCTGCCTCACCACATACAAAAGACAGTACTCACCTACATCACATACCCCATGGGTGAAAGCATATTTTGATGAAACCAAGAAAGAAGACACAACTATTGTAATAAAACAGAGCATTACAATAATAATTCATGATCTCAATTACTCTATAAGTGATGCATGAAATGGTACGTGGTATTATGTCCATTTTACAGAGAAGGAAACTAAAGTTCAGAGGGACTAAGTAACAATTATAGGGGCAGATAGCTAATTTAGTCTGGCAGTGCTCTGTTGTTCTGTCTTCTGTCTCTCATCATTTCAGGCCATTTTTTTGGAGGAATTGCATAGCCTTCCATAAAGAGATTGATCAAAAAAGAGTTCAGCATCACTTCAGAGCAGGAATTTTACAGGAAGAATGGCTGGATCATGCCTCTTGCAGAGACAGACATGGATCTGACTGCTTCTTACCTATCATTCTAGACGCTAAAGGAGAAAAATCTGGATACATTCCAGATGCAGACTAAGAGTCTATTCATGCACGGAAGGGCTGAATTTTTTTTTCTAAAGTTGATAATACAGTTAGGATGACATGGAGAAACCATGGTAAAAAAATGCAAACGTGTAAAACCAAAGAAGATGAGAAGATAGTTGAATCATTATTTAAAAATAAACTCAGGTCAGTAAACACACTTGATATATAAACACATCTTGAATACATATGGAATTCAAGAAGAGCCTCTGGAGGGGGTACTTGTTATTATTAACTGTATCTGGGTTATCACCCCTTTTTTCACTTCCTTCTATAGTACTTAACTATGTCAGGTATTAGTCTATGTCATTTATATACATTAACTCTTATAATCCTCACAACAACCTTGTAAATAGATACTATCATTATCTCTGAGACACAGAGTTAATGTAACTTGCTCAAAGTCATACAGGTATTAAGGGATGGAGATGGGGTTCAAACCCAGAGAGTCAGCCCCTCAGAATACACGTTCACCACTACCACACTCTGCTGCCTCCTTCTCTACCCACTGGCCTTATGGCCATCTCCACTTTTCATGCATCCTGGGGTTGGGCTTGGGCAGACCAGTCTCTGTAGTGGTGAGAGCACTTCCCACTCTCCCATCTTCCACTGGAAGAGTTTGGGAGATCATTGTAACTTCACAGGTGTCAGCCCCTTTCCTCACATCCTCCAATCTCAGAGAACCCTATTGAAACAGAGAGCCCCTCCCAAGGCTTCTGCTAAAATCCCATAGAAAATCCTACAGAACTCTGAAGCATAACAAGACAACAAGGACAGTGATGATAATAACAAGAGGAAACACTGAGTACTTACGCTCTGGTAATTACTAGGATAAGCCCATTGTAAGGACCAAGCCCTTAATCCTCTCAACAACCCTTTGGAGTAGGCATCTATTTTCACTCTTGTATAAATAACTAAATGAAGGGCAAAAGTTTATAAACCAGGCAGTCCTACTCCAGCGCCTATCATTTTTGCAACTACATGGGAAAAATCTTGATGTTTTGCACTAGACATTTAGATATCAATAAACTGCATTAAGTATATCAATCTGGGTAATTTATACTAGATGATACCAGATATAAGTTCTCTGAATAGGCACAACCTAAGCAACTGATATGTTGGCCAATTACCTCTTGTGAATTTACCTATGAAATGAAGTATTTGTTAAATTACAGAATGATACTGATAGAGCAGTAGGGGACCAGAGCATGGCAAAGAATCTGTTTCCTCTGGTATGATCTTTATACAAAGGGACCTGAAAATGTACAAACTCAGCCAATCTTTTGTATCACTATGTGCTGGCTTCAAGAACAGAGCATGAGGTGGGAGCCCCAGACCTCTCTTCTGACCCAAACTGTTTCTGGTGAAAGGGAATCTTGAAGCAGTAAGTGGCTGATAGCAGAAAGGAGAGGTGGTGTCTCAGGCTGGCAAGAGTAAAGAGAAAGAGGACCCTTTCCCCAGCGCTGACCTAGCTGGAGTCTCTGGCTAGCACAATAGCTTCTACTGTCAGCTGCCCTGTTCCTGCCCTCTGCAAATGCCCCCTGCTGGTCCTCCCCCTCACCACCTGTCTCAAGCCCCTTCCCCAGGCCATACAGCATCCCACCTGGAGAGATCCTGATTCACTGCAGTGGTTGGGGGCTGTGGTTTGGATTTGTGTCCTAGACATCCCCAAACACATTTTTTTTTTTTTTAACTATAGAGACCTCAGAACACCTGGTACTATACTCCAGGCATCTACAGCCAGGATATTGTGGCTAAGACCTAAACTCTTAACCTTATTTATGAGCCTTTTTTTTTTGGCATGAGAATATGCATTCATTAATCTAAACAACTTCCTTCAAGGGAACATTTGGAAAACAACCTGTTCATAATTTGAGGACTCTCAGCCCAGTAGATCAGCACTGTATGCTCCATGTCGTGTGTTCTGTTTTATTACCAGTAGAACCTGGTGATGTTTAGTCTCTCTCACTATACCAGAGAAATCTCAGAATGATGGCCTTGCCCTTGACTCCTGACACTAGTCTTTTGCAGATATCTCTGCAAAGAAAAACATGAGCTACACTTCACTTTCCTAGTTTCTCTTTTCCCTTCCTTGACAGTGGCAAGGCAATCTGATAAAACACAATATGCAAAAAGTATTGGAGGCTGAGTGTAAAGTTTACTGTAGTGTTTTATTATATATGCAGTATCTGAAACTGGAATTGGTTTCTCTAGCAGCTGTTTTGGAGCAGAGATGGCTCTGGCCTGGGAGTCAGGAGATCCAGGGCTGGGTCCCAGATCTGCCCCTTGCTTCATAAGGCCAGTTATTGGATTCTTCAGACAGTTGCTTTCATCATCTGTAAAATGGGAATAATTCTGTCTCACAGGATTAAATATTACAAATCTATATCTATGTATCTAACTAGGTATATATAAAATAATATTTTATAAACTATCAAGTGAATAGGAGCTTTTAAAATTGTAAAGTTGGATAGTTGTAATCTCTAAGGGATTGGATTAAAAGAAATTTCTTTAGTTAGAAAATGTAAACACCTTTGGCAGTTCTTCTGTCTTTTATCTTATACACACACACATGCAAGTCTCTCTCTCTCTCTCTCCCTCTTCATAAAATGCAAGTAAAATGAAGACCCATAAGTGAAAGTAAAGTTTTGCAAAGCTTTAGGTATAGTTTTGGAGAAAATACAAATTGTCAATAAAGCCATAAGAAGCTACATAACAATAAAATTGCATCATAGGGATACCAAGAGAACATCTGCTCCTTAAAAATCTCACCAGAGTGCAGGGTTCAGTTTGAGGCATCTCTTTTCAGAACAAATGAACAGCAATGAGAGGAACTCCAGGCAAGAGCAGCAAGATGATTAAGCCCGTAGAAGAATCCAGTTATCTGGGTGGATTAAAGAAAATGGATAATTCATTGAAGCCATTGCCAAGATGGGAAATAATTACAGTTCACAAAAATTTCAAAGGTAGAAAAGCAAAGGAAGAAGAACTATTTAACCTGATCCAGAAGATGATGCACTGCAATTGGCATAAATGAGAGAAAAGGAAATTCTGTGACATGATTTTTGGTAATTAGAAAGCTAATATGAAGAGTCCCTGAAGGACACCAAATATTTAAAGAGAGACAGGGGCTCTGCAGAACAGTGACATATGAAGATCCATTAAAAAGTCTGGGTTCCCCCCTCTACTGACAGTAGAATCCTCTGTCTTGGAAACCTCCCTGGACACAGGATTAGCAGACTGATTATTCTGATAGTCATTTGTTAAATTGTGTATATAAAATATCCAGTTCTCCAGGAGAAAAAATGACGGACAATCTTGAAGTCTCCTACTTGCCATTGGAGACCCAAGTATATGATAGCTCAGAGACATCATCTGGGGTATAGAAAATATTTATTCATTCATTTAACAAATATTTATTGAGACCTCCTAGGAACCAGGCAGAGTGTTAGGCACTTCATTTATGTCATGAGATCCAACACTAATTTTTCTACTCTTTGCTCCTGGTTCCACTAATTAAATATTGTATTTGGCCTTTTTCATAATCTACTACTCCAGAGCCGTAGTAAACTCCATGAGGGTAATGACAGAGACAGGTAGGGATTATTTCTCTGTAACAGCCAGCCCCCTGCTCTGACTATATGTACGAATACTAAATGTATCTTCCCATTGCCCAGCATGATGCCACGATGAGGGACAGGTGACAAGATGTGTGGTTTCTAGAGTGAGATTATATTTAGTGCCCTATAATATCATCAAACCCCCATCTCCTTTTTAGCCTCACAAACATGTCATGAAATAACATTTATTTAAAAATATATGCATTTTTTTTCCTAGGATATATCACCAAATCCTGAAGGGACAAACAATATCAAAGCCAAATATATATGATTGAGACAATCCCGGGGCTATGCAGATATAGACATAGCTAAATAATGAAAGACAGAGTCATTAGCCAGGCTGACATGAAGAGCGTTAGTTAAACACTGATGACATTCTAAGTAAAAAAGAAAATAGTGATATATTTCTCTTGTCCTCCTTCCCTTATTTTATGCGCATAAGACTTCTTTATTTCTAACAGTTGATCAACTGTAAGCATCTATAATATGGTAAATACCAGAAAGAAGACACCATTAATTCTGTCCTTTAGTCTAGAAAAGACCAGCTAAAGAGAAGTTATTTTATTAGTACTTCCAGCTCTCTGCCAAATATCCACACATGTTCTCTACAGTGTGTGCTTTAAATTACTTACTGAAATGGATATTTGTCTTTACAAAGAAATAATGGTTTCCTTGTGTCTCTCAGTAACAGGAAAAATTTCCATCCTTACTGGGGTAAGATTAAAAAGCTAATCAGCATTGCGGTCTCTCAGAGTCTGCAGATGCACTCTCCCCAGATCCACAGTGGATTTGGATTACCTGGTGATATTTGAACTGCCCCTTCTGCCTTCTTGTACGTTTATTTAACACTTTGCTCAGCTTTGTTTTTAAGTGATTCTGACAGCTCCTAACTAAGGAACAACATGCTGTAGCGAGCTCTTTGGGCCAAGGGTTTTAATGACTTAAAAATAAGCTTGTATTCACTTTGGTTTTAATGTAGAAATGCCTGAGGATGGGAGGAGGTCCAAATTAAGAGCAAAGAGATGCCTGTTGTGGAAGTTGGGTCAAATTTTCAGTTGTAATCTGCCTTCAGGTGAACTTAGCATAATCAGCGCCCGACCCCCAATTAAAGAGAGGCAACATTTGGCTTGATATTGATCCATTTACATACATCTGAGAAGTGAACTTTTCGGGGGAAGCAGAGCCCGTGTCAATTTCATCTTTTTAAAACTAGTACTTTGAGGGCGCCTGGGTGGCTCAGTCGGTTAGGTGTCTGCCTTTGGCTCAGGTCGTGGTCCTAGGGTCCTGGGATCAAGCCCCGCATCGGGCTCCCAGCTCAGTGGGAGGCCTGCTTCTCCCTCTCCCACTCCTCCTGCTTGTGTTCTCTCTCTTGCTGTGTCTCTCTTTGTCAAATAAATAAATAAAATCTTTAAAAAAAAATAAAAAAATAAAACAAGTACTTTGGCATCTTGCTTGCCACATAGTAGGCATATTAAAAAAAAATTGGTGGTTCTAGAGGGGAGGGGGGTGGGAGGATGGGTTAGTCTGGTGGTGGGTATTGAGGAGGGCACATTCTGCATGGAGCACTGGGTGTTATGCACAAACAATGAATCATGGAACACTACATCTAAAACTAATGATGTAATGTATGGGGATTAACATGAGAATAAAAAAATAATAATTAAAAAAAAATTGGTGAATCACATTGTTTTTCATCCTACATTGTGAGCGCCTTGAGGTCAGATCTGTGACAGGACCAGGAGTTGTCCTGGGTGTTGTGGTATGTCCTCAACCAAGACTTGCTGAGTGAGTGAAAGACTGACCTGTTTCTCATTCTACTCTATGCCAAGCCATGGGAGGAGGAGTAAACAGAGTTAACAAGAGATGAAAAGAAGGATTGCTGAGCCACCATGATGGGTTAGAGAACACGAATTTGTGGCAGAGCCAATCGGCATGTTTTCAAAACTAACTCTAACAAAACTTGGCAGCCTGGGAGACAGAGAAAGTGAGAAGGGGGGGAGGGGTGTGGGGAAAAAAAGATGATAGGGGAGGGGGGCGCTGGGGTAGGATTTTTCCACAGCGATGGGTGGAGTCACAGTCTCCATGCTCCTTCTTTCATGTATCCTTTTTGGTGTCCCGGCTGGTGAACTGGCTTCTCTTAGAATGATTCTAAGAATGGAAGGGAGACTTCAGAGGTGGACAGGCTCACAGAGAACATTAAAAAATAACCATGTGTTTACCATGGCTACTGGTCTGAAACAGGCCTTCATTTATATTTTACTTTAGGTTTGAGAGTTTCCATCTCTCAGCATCTCCCTTACATCTCTCTTCAGCTCTCTCGTTGGTAGGGTCATCTGATAACTTTATCACTGAAGCTAAGAGAATTTGAGAGGGAAAAAAAGAGAGCTATTAATGATTACCCCCAGGACCAAATTATGATTTTCATGGTGTCTAGGCACTTTTGACTCCATGGTCCCCTTCCTCCAGAAAAAAAAAAAAAAATTAAAGTTATATTTTATTACAGTTTGATGTAAAAGCAAATATAATCCAGGCTGGATTCCTTATATTATATTCATGTTATTATATTCATTTTTTTCTTATTCTAAAAGAAATAAAAATTAAAGCATTTTTGTGGACCCCTAATGCCACAGTGGACCCTAACACAATGCCCAGAGGTGAAGCCAGCCCTGTTCATACCAGGGCTGCAGAAGTTAAATGGGTCTGTTCCAGGTATGGTCCCTCTATAGGTCATAAGAATTCTACTAATAGAGGCTGCACTCAGCAGGACTTCTGTTTCCTTGGGCTCAGCTTCAGACAGTAATGATTCCAAATTTATCAAGATATAAACATCAGGGGCGCCTGGGTGGCTCAGTCGTTAAGGGTCTGCCTTCAGCTCAGGTCATGATCCCAGGGTCCTGGGATCGAGCCCCGCATCAGGCCCCCTGCTCAGTGGGGAGCCTGCTTCTCCCTCTCCCACTCCCCCTGCTTGTGTTCCCTCTCTCACTATTCTCTCTCTGTCAAATAAATAAAATCTTTAAAAAAAAGGATATAAACATCAAATGCCTTCAATTTTTTACATATAAATTATACCTCAATAAAGCTAAAAAAAATTTAAAGTATGAATTACCTGAACTACTCTAGTCACATGATTGGAGTAGGAAAAAAAATAACACGTGAGAGATATAGCAAGTAAGTGGATGTGGCTGTTTAGGCAGAGACTAGGTGTGGGGTGTGGTGGGTGGAAGGCAGAGGCAGATTCCTGAGAGCTTGTTGAAAATCCCTTGAAACTGCCAGGTGTGGAAGTGGGAGGCTTGCTGAAGGTCATGGCTGTGCTCCTCTCTCTACATTGAGTCTTCCTTGGGCCGGGGCGGGGGGGGTGGGGGGGGGTTGGTGCTAGCCTGGAGCCTCACTGGGCAGGACATCCAGTTAAACACCATAGCTGGTTGGGAAGCTATGCCTTAGTGGCAGTGATTAGGTGATCTTCATTCTCATTCAGAAGCCAAGAGCATGGGGCTTCCTCATTTCTCTACAATGAAAGATGGTGACCCTAACATGGAGCTCTTGTCCTGAGATACATCTGTAGTGAGAATTACCTTGCCACCCACTTAACAAACACTGTCTCGGTATGGTTACCTCTCTGCTATTTTTTATTCTTTTGGCATGAGCAGGTAGCTTATCTCTTTAACTTGAGTGTATGCTTCTGGTAAACTGAGACTGTGTCAGTCTTAGAGGTCACGGTTATTAGATCTAACTGGAAGTACTCGAGTCCAAATCCCTTACCCTTCAGCTGGGAAACCTAATAGCTCCTTGGTGGTAGAGCCATGCTTCAAACTCAGATCTGTTGAGGCCCAGGTAAATGTTTTGTTCTGAAATTATATGGCACCTTTTAAAGGCTTCTTCACAGCCTTGGAACTGTCACCTAACTACTCTTCTTCCTTTCTTCACCGAAGCCTTACTGCTGTTATCATATTACATTTTTCTTCCTTAAATCTTTTATCAGCCCAGTAATTTGAGAATCTTCATTGATGTCCAAAACCATACCCTTTACAAAATTTATCTAACCTCCTCATTTCTTATGGTCTTGATATTAATGCACTTCAGTCACCCTTCTACTTAACACCACTTTACAACTCATCTTCTCTTAAGACTGACCCAGTTTTAATAACCTGTATATAAGATCTCCTCTCACCTACTACAACCATCTTCATTCCCATCTCTCCCACCTGTTGGTTTTTTTTTTTTTATCTTTATCATGGCCCTTGTATCCTCAATGACCTCTCAAGTATCCAGTTTTTCATCCTAACTCCAGCTTCACAAGCTTTCCCCAGGCACCAAGACTCCATGACTTCTAGGTGATTTGTTATAACATACCAGAATCACCCCTAGATCAGGCCAAATCCCCCCAAATGAATTACCTTACCATTTATAGGCTACTCATTCATTCCCAAGCTGCCAAGCTTTACCAGATAAGCTTATGAGAAAGCTGCCATTGGGTTTGCTAAACTCTTGTTTTCCAATCTCATTTCTAGGCATCTTCTTCCTCAGGATCTCAGTATCTTGTGCCTCTCTGAACTGTATATCCCTTTTCTCTCAGGAGAAAAAAAAAAAGTATTCTAACATTTTCCTACATTTTTTCATGCCTTGTTCTCAACCATGCTGTCCTCACTCTGAACAGATGACCTTCCTTCCTACTTTACTGAAAAAGCAGAGGCCATCTGGTACAACCTCCATAATCTTTCCTCCTCTCCATCTGTCACCATGCTTCACTCTCTGAAACTTTCTCTGGTATCTTCATCTTTCCTTCTCTGCCCTCCTGTTTCCATCTCCTTTCCAAAAGAAATACTAGGTTTTTAAAAATAATAACGACTGTGTATCAAGCACTGAGCTAGACTTGTTATGCACTTCACGGGTAGGCCTCTCAGTGACATTTAAAAGTAGATATCTCAGGCACAGTATCAGGAAACTGAGCCTTAAGTTAGCAATGACCCCAAGGTCACCAAGCACTTCAGGGCTTTTTACTGCTTGGTTTTTCCAGGATCTGCAGGAGATACATCTTCCTTCTTTGGCATTGTTGGGCTTTTTCTTTAATTGTTTTTGCTCACATAAACATACACAAAAGCATCTAATTTTCTAAGCAAAATTGCTTTTATCTTGTTTGACAATCAACCTGCTATCTCACTATTACTCCCTTTGCCACTAAATTCATTGAAAAAAAAAAAGTACACTCGCTACTTCTGTTTACTAACATTTGTATCCATTAATTTACAGAAAATTATCTCCCATGTCCAAATCCTGATGGTCAAATTAAATGGAATTTTCTGAGTCTTCTTTAACCCTCCTTGCAGTATTTTAGATATGTTCAGTGGCTCCTGACTTCTTGGTATTCTCTTGTTTCTTGGCTTCTCTAAACATCCTATTTTTCTCCTCTTAATGTTTTCTTTTTTTTCCTCTGTCTCTACTGTTTTCTAAGCCTGAAAAGTAATAATTCTCAAGATTCTATCCTTATCCTTTCCTCTTTCTATACTCCTTTCCCTTGAGATGTCATTCACACCCTCATCTTCAGCAACTATTTCCAGGCAAATAAGTTCAGAACTATAACTACTTTACATTTTTTCCATGAAACACAGCCCCAATTTGCAAATAATATCAAATATTTATACCTGGTTATAACATTGGCATTTCAGTATAAATTTAAAATCTACTATAAAACAGAGTTTATTAGACTCTCCCCAAACATTTGCTCTTCTTGCCTTATTCCTTACTCAAGAATCTATGAAACTACCATTGAATTCTTTCCTCCTCATCCTTCTCAACCAAACTGTGGCCAAATCCTTTTGATATGTAATGTGCAAGGTATCTGATAGCAATGAAGGTTAAGAACCTTAGAACCCCAACCATATACTCTTCTTAAAAGATTATCATTTGTCATCTTCTCCAATAGTTTGAATGGTAGGAAAGACATCCCTCTTCATATACTGATTGTTCCCGTTGAAAAATGCAAAATCAGTTTTCATCCATCAGACCATTGTCACAAAACCCTTTCATTTCAACTTCTTCACATGTTCTTCTTAGGATGTGTTTTCTGAATACCTTATTATTCTGATTACCTTCTCTAAATGAACTGTAGTTTGTCCAAGTCCAATTTAAAATGTGGCTATTAAGGAGCGCCTAGGTTGTTCAGCCAGTTAAGCATCTGACTGCTGATTTTAGCTCAGGTCTTGATCTCAGGGTTGTGAGTTCAAGCCCCATGTTGGCCTCCATGCTGGGCGTGGAGCCTACTTAAAAAACATAATTTAAAAAATGTGATTATTTAGATTGAGCACAGCACTCTACACTCAATCTGATTAGACTAGAACATTCTGGAAACTTTAACACATTTTGAAGATTTTGTTAGTTTCATATACATTGGTCCATGTTATGCTTCTATTTCACACGGTTCTATACAGTCTCTTTCAAATGGACTTCATAGAAGCCAGGTCACTTTATCCCTTATTGTGCCTTTGAGGTTTCCAGCTTAAATATAAGACTTCATATTTAGTACTTAGTTGTATTTTTGTTTGAATCTCCCATTTTTTCTCTCTTCAGAATTTTTAATTTTTAAGTTCTCTTACCCATCACTGTCCCCATAATTTTATATCATTTTCAAAGGGGAAAATCATACTGCTATACCTTTATAAAACTGGATTTGTAGGATTTATAAAAATGTAGAACAATCCAGTCTCTTGCATAATACCACTGGAGACAGCCAACCAAAATGATGATTCTCATAAGAAACATAATCTTATACCAGTTATTTTAAAAAGCTACTGATGTGAGGGTATCATCCTGCCACACTAATTTATTTAGTTATTGGGGAATTTTTAAGAGGCTTCCTGAAGTCTATCAGTTCAGAAACTGGAAATCAGGTCAAGTTAACTATGCAATATAAGTATCAAATTCCTTCCATTTCAAAATGTTAAGTACTTTTTTCATATACAATTTCTGACATCTCTCTCAGAGGTAGAAGTTCTCATTCTCTTTTAAAGACAAATCTGTCATCCTTTTTACAGACAAAACAATCCATCCTTGCATTTTTAATAAACATTACCTCATTGATTACTTTTTCTTACTTAAGTGAAAAAAACTATCTTTGGAGACAACAGGTTTAAGTTCACATCTCAACACTTCTAGTTTTGTTACTTGAGAATGTTATTTAAAAGATTTAGTAATGCTTATCATATATTGTTTTGATAAGCATGTAAGATTATATATGAAATGCCCTTAGCAGGGAACACAGTAAAGCTACTCAGTGAGCTTGAGTTTGATTGCCTTCCTGCTTTCCCCATACTTCCCTCATTTTAAATTTTGTTTCTTTGCTAAGAGCTGCCTGTTGTAAAGAGATTATCAGATAAGTTCTGATTCAGATTCCAGTCCCAGTGTATCTTTATAGTAGCTTCTTTTCTTAAAGCTTCCTAAAAAGCTTGCTTCTTCTAGGCAAAAGTATCTCCCTAACCCTAATTGCTAAATGTTTACCAGTCTTTAAATTTAGCAGGATGTAGTCAACTGATACATAGTTTATATATAATAAAATGCACCCACTTTTAGTGAGCAGTTTGGTAAATTTTGCTGTATGTGTTTATTTGTGTAACCTCCCTCACAATCAAGATATAGGACACTCTTGTCACCTCAGTAAGATCCCTTAACCCTATTTGCAGTCAATGACTGTCCTCACCCCACCAGCATACCCAGTTCCCAGGAAACCACTAGTCTGCTTTCAGTTACTGTATATGATTTTTTTCCTGCCTTAGAATTTCACATAAAAGGAATGCTATAGCATGTAAGCCTTTATTTCTTGCTTCTTGCATGCAGCGTAACAGTGTTGAGTATACCAGTAGTCTCTTTTTATTGCTGCATAGTACTCCCTTGTATGGATATACTACGATGGTCTATACATTCATCGGTGGATTGACATTTAGACTGTTTCCAGTTTTGAAGTATCATGAAGAAAGTTGCTGTGATAATTTAACTGTAAGTCTTTTTATAGAAATATGTTTTATTTCTCTTAAACAAAACAGAATTGTTTGATCTTAGAGTAAGTATGATTAATTTTATAAGAAACTATCAAACTGCTTTCCAAAGTGATTATACCATTTTACACTACCACTAGCAAAGTGAGAATTCCCATTCCAGTATTCCATATCCTCATCAACAATGGTATTGTCAACGTTTTTTATTTTAGTCATTGTAACAGGTGTACAGAAATAACTAATTATAGTTTTAATTTACATTTCCTTGGTGACTAATGATGACCATTTTTCATGTGCTTATTGGTCATTTGCACATCTTTTGTGAAGTATCTGATCAAATTTTTTTTGCCTGTTTTTACATTGAGTTGTTTGACTTCTTATAATTGAGTTGAAAGATTACCTTATACATTGTTGATACAAAATAATTTGTCAGATACATACATTGCAAATATTATTTTCCAGTCTGTTGTTTGCTTGTTCATTTTATTAAGGGTGCTTCTCAAATAACAGAGTTTAAATTTTTATGAAGTCCAATTGATTTTTTATCCTTTTATGGTTGTGTGTGTGTGTGTGTGTGTGTTTATGTCCTAAGAAGTCTTTATCAACCCCAAGATTGCAAAGATTTTCTCCATGAACCCTTCTAAAAAGATTAAGCTTTAATTTTAGGTCCCATCCATCTAGAGTTAATTTCTGTGTATGGTGTAAGGCAAAGGCTGAGATTAATTACAATTAAGAACAACATTTAATTCAAATAAGTCTTTAACCAAGTAGTATGGGTTCTTCATATGTTTTTTTCTTCCATATTGTTTTGGTGATTCTATGTTCTTTGCATTTCCACATAAATTTTTCACATAAATTTTAGAATTAGCTTGTCAGTTTTTAGCAAACAGCCTGGTAGAATTTTCCTGGATTCTGACTGGGATTGTATAGAATTTGTAGACCAATTTAGAGAGAATTGGTATCTTAAAAGAATTGTCTTCCTTCCAGTTCATGAATGTTCCAAATTTCTTCATGTATTTGGATGTCTTTATTTCTCTCAGTAATGCTTTCTAAATCTTTAGTATGCAGATACTGCACATATTTTATTAAAGTTTTTGCTAATAATTTTATTATTTTAAAGCCACAATAAAGGAAATTTTAATATTTCACTTTCAAACTGTTTGTTTCTAGTATCTAAAAGTGCAATTAATTTTGGTATACTGGTATCCTATGTTGTGACATTGCTAAATTCAATTATTACTTCTAGAGACTTATCTGTAGATTCCCTAAGATGTTCTATGTGCATAATGATATACAGTTTTATTTCTTTATATTCAATTTTTGTGCCTTTTATTTTCTTTCTTTTTTATTTATTTATTTATTTTATTCTTATGTTAATCCCCATACATTACATCATTAGTTTTAGATGAAGTGTTCCATGATTCATTGTTTGTGCATAACACCCAGTGCTCCATGCAGAATGTGCCCTCCTCAATACCCACCACCAGGCTAACCCACCCCCCCACCCCCCTCCCCGTGCCTTTTATTTTCTTTTGTTGGCTCATTTCATTAATTAAGACTTTTAGTAGTAAACAATAGAAGTGGTGATCAGAAAAACTTGCCTTACCCAAATATCTAGGGGAAATATTCAGTCTTTCATGAGTAAATAAGGTGATTGCTCTAATTCTTTTATATGTACTCTTTGTCAGGGTAAGAATGTTCTAACTTTGCTGAGAGTTTTTATCATGAATCAGGGTTAAAAATTATTGAATGTTCTCCTGCATCTATTAGGATAAGCGTATATTTTATCCCCTTTATTTTATTACTATAGTGAAATATACAATTGATATTCAAATGTTAAACTAATTTTGCAACCTTGAGATAAATCTTCTTTGAAATACATCTGGATTTTATTTACTAAGATTGTGTTAGGTATTTTTGTATTTGTGTTCATCAGAGATACTGGTCTATGGTTTTGTTTTTCTAATCATATTTTTGTCCAGTATTATTATCAGAGTGATGCTAACCTCATAAAATGGTTTAGAAAGTTTGCCCTCCTACTCTATTTTCTGGAAGAGTTCCTGGAATGTTGGTATTATTTGTTCCTTAAGTTATTTCATAGAAATTACCAGTGAAGCTAAATGAGCCTGGAATTTTCTTAGAAAGAAGGTTGTAACTACAAATATATATGACTTTTCAGCTTTTCTATGTCTTCCTGTGTTAGTTTTGGTAATTTGTTTTGATTGATATGTTATTTTCATTTAATTTGCTAAATTTATGGCCTAAAGTCTTTTGTAATTTCCCATGATGTCTTATTAATATGGGATCTCTAGTATTGTCTAGTCTTTCATTATTGATGCTAGCAAATATGTCTTCTCTCCTTTTTACTTGATAACTCTAGCTAAGCATTTATCAAATGTATCAAAGCATTTATCTTTCTAGTAAACCAGCATTTTTATTAATCTTCTGTTTGCCTATTTTCTTTTCTTTTATTATGTTATGTTAATCACCATACATTACATCATTAGTTTTTGATGTAGTGTTCCATGATTCATTGTTTGCGTATAACACCAAGTGCTCCATGCAGTACGTGCCCTCTTTAATACCCATCACCAGGCTAACCCATCCCCCCACCCCCTCCCCTCTAGAACCCTCAGTTTGTTTCTCAGAGTCCATAGTCTCTCATGGCTCGTCTTCCCCTCCGATATGCCCCCCTTCATTTTTTCCCTTCCTACTATCTTCTTCTTTTTTTAAACATATAATGTATTATTAGTTTCAGAGGTACAGGTCTGTGATTCAACAGTCTTACACAATTCACAGCTCTCACCATAGCACATACCCTCTCCAATGTCTATCACCCAGCCACCCCATCCCTCCCACCCCCACCACTTCAGCAACCCTCAGTTTGTTTCCTGAGATTAAGAATTCCTCATATCAGTGAGGTCATATGATACATGTCTTTCTCTGATTGACTTATTTCGCTCAGCATAATACCCTCCAGTTCCATCCACATCGTTGCAAATGGCAAGATTTCATTCCTTTTGATGGCTGCATAATATTCCATCATATATATATATACCACATCTTCTTTATCCATTCATCTGTCCATGGACATCTTGGCTCTTTCCATAGTTTGGCTATTGTGGACATTGCTGCTATAAACATTGCGGAACATGTACCCCTTTGGATCACTACATTTGTATCTTTGGGGTAAATACCCAGTAGTGCAATTGCTGGGTCATACGGTAGCTCTATTTTCAACTTTTTGAGGAACCTCCATACTGTTTTCCAGAGTGGCTGCACCAGTTTGCATTCCCACCAACAGTGTAGGAGGGTTCCCCTTTCTCCGCATCCCCGCCAACATCTGTCGTTTCCTGACTTGTTAATTTTAGCCATTCTGACTGGTGTGAGGTGGTATCTCATTGAGGTTTTGATTTGGATTTCCCTGATGCTGATGTTGAACACTTTTTCATGTGTCTGTTGGCCATTTGGATGTCTTCTTTCCAGAAATGTCTGTTCATGTTTTCTGCCCGTTTTTGATTGGATCATTTGTTCTTTGGGTGTTGAGTTTGATAAGTTCTTTATAGATTTTGGATACTAGCCCTTTATCTGATATGTTATTTGCAAATATTTTCTCCCATTCTGTTGGTTGTCTTTTGGTTTTGATGACTGTTTCTTTGGCTGTGCAAAAGCTTTTTATCTTGATGAAGTCCCAATAGTTCATTTTTGCCCTTGCTTCCCTTGCCTTTGGCAATGTTTCTAGGAAGAAGTTGCTGTGCCTGAGGTCAAAGAGGTTGCTGCCTGTGTTCTTCTTTAGGATTTTGATGGACTCCTGTCTCACATTTAGGTCTTTCAACCATTTTGAGTCTATTTTTTGTGTGTGGTGTAAGGAAATGGTCCAGTTTCATTCTTCTGCATGTGGCTGTCCAATTTTCCCAGCACCATTTGTTGAAGAGACTGTCTTTTTTCCATTGGACATTCTTTCCTGCTTTGTCAAAGATGAGTTGACCATAGAGTTGAGGGTCCATTTCTGGGCTCTCTATTCTGTTCCATTGATCTATGTGTCTGTTTTTGTGCCAGTACCATAGTCTTGATGATGACAGCTTTGTCATGGAGCTTGAAGTCCAGAATTGTAGAAGTCAAACTCTCACTCTTTGCAGATGATATGATACTTTATGTGGAAAACCCAAAAGACTCCACCCCAAAACTGCTAGAACTCATACAGGAATTCAGTAAAGTGGCAGGATATAAAATCAATGCACAGAAATCAGTGGCATTCCTATACACCAACAACAAGACAGAAGAAAGAGAAATAAAGGAGTCGATCCCATTTACAATTGCACCCAAAACCATAAGATACCTAGGAATAAATCTAACCAAAGAGGCAAAAAATCTGTACTCAGAAAACTATAAAATACTCATGAAAGAAATTGAAGAAGACACAAAGAAATTGAAAAACGTTCCATGCTCATGGATTGGAAGAACAAATATTGTGAAGATGTCAATGCTACCTAGAGCAATCTACACACTTAATGCAATCCCTATCAAAATACCATCAACTTTTTTCAAAGAAATGTTTGTCTATTTTCCATTTCCTTGATTTTTACTCTAAACTTTATTATTTCCTTCCTTCTACTTAATTTGGGTTTGATTTGCTCTTTTTTTTTTTAAATGTGGAATGTTTTGTTTATTACTGTGGTAGCCTAAATTTTTTATCTTTCCCGTTTTCTTTTTTTTTTTTTTTAAAGATTTTTATTTATTTATTTGACAGAGAGAGACACAGCGAGAGAGGGAACACAAGCAGGGGGAGTGAGAGAGGGAGAAGCAGGCTTCCTGCTGAGCTGGGAGCCCGATGCGGGGCTCAATCCCAGGACCCTGGGATTATGACCTGAGCCGAAGGCAGACACTCAATGACTGAGCCACCCAGGCGCCCCTCTTTCCCGTTTTCTAATACAAGCATTTTAATTTAATACTATTTTAGCTGCAGTTGATACATTTTGATACGTTGTATTTTACTCAGTTCACAATATTTTCTAATTTCCACTCTGATTTCTTCCTGAGCTGTGTTATTTAGAAGTATGGTTTTATCCCAATAGTGTGATTTTGCAGGGATTTTTTTTTTAATTGAATCCTATTTTAATTCTCTTATAGCCAGCTAACATAGTATGTACCCTGTGACATTTATTGACTCTTCTTTTATGGCACAATATATGGTATATTTGAGTGAACAATCCATGTATGTTTGAAAAGAGTGTGTATTTTGCTGTTGCTGTGTGTCATGCTACATAAATGTCAATTAGTTCATATTGGTTGATAGATTTACTGTCTGCTTCTGTTAAGCTGAGAGAAGGGTTTTGAAATTTCTGATTATTGTGTATTTGCCTATCTCTTGTTGTAGTTCTGTGACTTTTTTGTTTTATGTATTTTGAAACTCTGTTATAATTGTGTACACATGTAGGATTCTTATATGTTCTTAATTATTTAGGTTTCTTACGTCTTCTAAGTGAGTTGGCCACTTATTTTAAGAAACATACCTCTTCATATCTTGACTCTGCTTTGACCAAAGTCAATTTTCTCTGGTATTAATACAGATACTTTAGCTTTCTTTAGAGGAGTAAATTGCATAGTATACATTTTTCCATCTTTTATTTATTTATTTTTTTAAGATTGTATTTACTCATTTGAGAGAGGGGAGAGAGAGAGAGAGCACGAGCAAGAGCAGGGGGTGGGGCAGAGGGAGAAGCAGACTCCCCAGCTGAGCAGGGAGCCCGAAGCGGGGCTCAACCCCAGGACCCCGAGATCATGACCCAAGCCAAAGGTAGAGGCCCAACCAACTGAACCACCCAGACACGCCCCTTTTTCCATCTTTTAAATTTTATCCTATTTCTGTTTTTATAGTGAATGTCTATTTCTTGTACATAGCATGTAGTTTGATTTAGCTTCAGCTATCTAATCTGCCAGTCTTTGCATTTTAATTATAGTTTCGAGACATTAATATTTAATGTACTTGTTGATATAGTTGGGTTTGAATCTACCATTTTGCTCTGTTTGTTCACTTTGTCCCATCTGTTTTCTGTTACTTTGTTCTCTTTTTCTGCCTTTTTTTGTCATATGTAAACATGTTTTATCTCTTTTTTATTCTCTTTTTGTCTTTGTTTTCCAATTTTATTGAGAAATAATAGACATACATCACTGTATAAACTTAAAATGTATAGCATGATTGTTTGATTTACATATATTGTGAAATGATTACCTCAACAGGTTCAGCTAACATCCATCTTCTCATATAGGTACTAAAAAAGAAAAAGAAAAGAAAAGAAAAGAGAGAGAGAAACAAAGGAACAATTTTTCCCTGTGATGAGAATTCTTAGGATTTACTCTCATAAACATTCCTATGTGTTATACAGCAGTATTATCTATAGTCATCATGTTGTACATTGTATCCCTAGTACTTATTTACCTTATAAATGTTAAGCTTGTACCTTTTGACACCTTCCTCCAATTCCCCCTGCCCCCATCCCCTGCCTCTGGTAACTACAAGTCTGATCTCTTTATGAGTTTTGTTTGTTTGCTTTTGTTTTGTTTTTAGATTCCACATATAAGTGAGATAATACAGTATTTGTCTTTGTCTGATTTATTTCACTTAG
Source organism: Mirounga leonina (assembly GCF_011800145.1). Lineage (NCBI taxonomy): Eukaryota > Metazoa > Chordata > Mammalia > Carnivora > Phocidae > Mirounga > Mirounga leonina. The sequence goes on from NW_023270305.1 coordinate 53,884,211, forward strand.
AAAAATACCTTCAAGGTCCATCCATGTTGTTGCAAATGGTAGGATTTCCTCATTGTTTATGGCTGAACAGTAGTCCATATATATATACCACAAATTCTTGATATGTTCATGTGTTGATGGACACTTTAGGTTGTTTTCATGTCTTGGCTATTGTAAATAGTGCTGTTATGAATATGGGGGCGCTGATATCTTTTTGACTTAGTGTTTTTATTTCCTTTGGATATATTCCCAGAAGTTGAACGGCTGGATCATATGGTAGTTATATATTTTTAAAAATTTTTTGAGGACCCTCCATACTGTTTTTCTTAGTGGCTGAACTAAATTACAATCCCAGCACTGCAGAAGGGTTTGCTTTTCTCCGCATCCCTACTAGCATTTCTTATCTCTTGTCTTTCTGATGATGACCATTCTAACAGGCATGAGATGTTATCTTATTGTGCTTCTAATTTGCATTGCCCTAATGCTAGTGATGTTGAGCATCTTTTCATGTACCTGTTGGCCTTTCATATATCTTCTTAGGATAAATACCTATTCAGATCCTTGGCCCATTTTTAATTGGGCTATTTGTGTATTTTTTTGCTATTGAATTAAATGAGTTCTTTATAGGTTTTGGATATTAATTCCTTAGGAGATACACAGTTTGCAAATTTTTTTTTCTACTCTGTAGGTGGTCTTTTCATTTTGTTGATGGTTTCTTTTGCTATGCAGAAGCTGTTTCTATTTGATGTAGTCCCATTTGTTTATTTTTTAGTTTGTTGCTTGTGCTTTAGGTTTCATAACCAAAAATCATTGCCAAGACCCATGTTAAGGAGTTTTATTCTTATGTTTTACTCTAGGATTTTCATGGCTTTATGTCTTACATTTAAGTCTTTAATCCATCTGGAGTTAATTTTTGTGAGTGGTGTAAGATATAGGTCCAGTTTTATTCTTTTACATATAAATATCCAGTTATTGAAGAAACTGTCTTTTCTCCATTTAGTATTCTTTCCTTTCTTGTCAAATACTAGTTGACCATATATGCTTGGATATATTTCTGGACTCTTCATTTTGTTTCATTGCTCTATTTGTCTGTTTTTATGCCAATACCATACTGTTTTGATGGTAGCTTTGGTAGCTTTATATAGTATAGCTTGAAATCAGGAATTGTGATGCCTCCTTTGTTCTTCTTTCTCAGGATTCTTTGGCTATTTGGGATCTTTTGTGGTTCCATATAAATTTTAGGATTGCTTGCTCTACTTCTGTAAAAAAATGACATTGGAATTTTGATAGGGATTGCATTGAATCTATAGATGGTTTTTGGTAGTACTGAGATTTTAGCGATATTAATTTGTCCAATCCATGAACATGGGACATCTTCCCATTTATTTGTATCTTATTTGATTTCTTTCATCAGTGTCCTATAGTTTTCAAAGTGGAGCTCTTTAATCTCCTAAGTTAAATTTATTCCTACTTTATTGTTTTTGATGCTATTATAAATAGGATCAATTTCTTTCTTTATTTCTAAGAAAATGCATTGTTGGTGTATAGGAATGCTACTGATATTTTGTATGTTGCTTTTGTATCTTGCAATTTTACTGATTTCATTGATGAGATATAACAGTATTCTGGTTGAGTCTTTAGGATTTTCTATACATAAAGGCATGTCATCTGCAAATAGAGACGATTTTACTTCTTCCTTTCCAGTTGTGATACTTCTTATATCTTTTTCTTGCCTCACTGCTCTAGCTAGGACTTCTAGGACTGTGTCGAATAGGACTGGTGAGAGTGCATACCTTTTTCTTGTTTCTGGTCTTAGATGAAAAGCTTTCAACCTTACACAAACACTGAGTATGATGTTAGCTGTGGGCTTGTCATATATGGCCTTTATCATGTGGCAGCAATATGTTTCTTCTATACCTAATTTAAGAATTTTCTTTTTTTTAAGATTTTATTTATTTATTTGACAGAGAGAGAGAAAGAGAGCGAGCACAAGCAGCCAGAGTGGTAGGCAGAGGGAGAGGGAGAAGCAGGCTCCTTGATCCCAGGACCCCGGGATCATGACCTGAGCTGAAGGCAGACGCTTAACCAACTGAGCCACCCAGGCACCCATTGTTATGAGTTTTTATGATGAATTGATGTTGAATTTTATCAAATCCTTTTTTTTTTGCATCTGTTAAAATAATTATATGATTATTTTCTTTCATTTTATTGATGTGATGTATCACATTGATTTGCATATGTTGAGTCATGCTTGCATCCAAGGATAAATCCCACTTGATCATGGTGAATGATTCTTTTAATATGCTGCTGAATTTGATTTGCTAGTATTTTATTGAGAATTTTTGCATCTATTTTCATCAGGGATATTGAGCTGAAGTTTTCTTTTTCAGTAGTGTCTTTTCCTGGTTTTGGTATCAAGATAATGTTGGCTTCATGAAATGAGTTTGGGAGTATTCTCTCTTCTGATTTTTGGGAAAAGTTTGAGAATGACTGATGTAATCTTTCTTTAAATCTTTAGTAAAATTCACCAGTGAGGCCATCTGGTCCTGGTCTTGTCTCTGTTGGGAGATTTTTGATTACTTATTCAATCTTCTTGCTAATAATTGCCTGATTCAGATTTTCTATTTCTTCCTTATACTGTCTTGGTAGATTGTATGTTTCCAAGAATTTTTCCATTTCTTCTAGGTTGTTCAGTTTGTTGGGATATAGTTGTTCATAATAGCCTCTTAGGATTTTTTAAGTTTTTGTGTTACAGTTTTATTGTCTCCTTTTACATTTGTAATTTTGTTGATTTGGGTCCTTTCTTTTTTCCTTGGTTAGTTTAGCTAAGGGCTTGTCAATTTTGTTTATCTTTTCAAAGAATTGACTCTTAATTTGATTAATCTTTTCTATTGTTTTTTGTCCTCTATTTCATTTATTTATTTTTAAAAAAAAATTCAATAATTAACATATAGTGTATTATTAGTTTCAGGGGTAGAATTCAGTGATTCATCAGTCTTATATAATACCCAGTGCTCATTACATCATGTGCCCCCCTTAATGTCCATCACCCAGTTACCCCGTTCCTCCAACACCCTCCCCTCCAGCAACCTTCAGTTTGTTTTCTGTGATTAAGAGTCTCTTATGGTTTGTTTCCCTTCAATTTCATCTTGTTTTATTTTTCCCTCCCTTCCCCTATGCTCCTCTGTTTTGTTTCTTAAATTCCACAAATGAGTGAAATCATATAATAATTGTCTTTCTCTGACTGACTTATTTCACTTAGCATAATACCTTCTAGTTCCATCCATGTAATTGCAAATGGCAAGATTTCATTTTTTATGGCTGAGTAGTATTCCATTTTGTGTGTGTGTGTGTGTGTGTGTGTGTGTGTGTGTGTGTACGACATCTTCTTTATCCATTCATTTGTCGATGGACATCTGGGCTCTTTCCATATTTTGGCTATTGTGGACATTGCTACTATAAACATTGGGGTGCAGGTCACTACATTTGTATCTTTGGATCACTACATTTGTATCTTTGGAGAAAATACCTAGAGGTGCAGTTACTGGGTCATAGGGTAGCCCTATTTTCAACTTTTTGAGGAACCTCCATACTGTTTTCCAGAGTGGCTGCACCAGCTTGCATTCCCACCAACGTGTAAGACGGTTCCCTTTTCTCCACATCCTCACCAAAATCTGTCGTTTTCTCACTTGTTAATTTTAGCCATTCTGACTGATGTGAGGTGGTATCTCATTGAGGTTTTGATTTGGATTTCCCTGATTCTGGATGATGTTGAGCATTTTTTCATATGTCTGTTGCTCATTTGTAAATGTCTTCTTTGGAGAAATGTCTGTTCATGTCTTCTGCCCATTTCTTGATTGGATTTCATCTGCTTCTGTTCTAAACTTTATTATTTTCTTCTACTGTTTTTGAGCTCAGTTTGTGCTTCATTTTCTAGTTCCTTAGAGCATAGAGTTATGCTGTTTATTTGGGATCTTTCTTGCTTTTTAATATAGGTGTTTATTGCTATGAACATTCCTCTTAGAACTGCTGCTTTGGCTGCATTCTGCATGTTTTGGTATGTTGTATTTCCATTTTTGTCTCAAAAATTTTTTTTATTTCCCTTTTAATTTCTTCTTTGATCCATTGGTTGCTCAGGACAGTCTTGTTTAATTTCCAAGTATTTGTGAATTTTCCAGCTTTCCTCTTGTTATTGATTTCTAGTTTCATGCTCCAGTGGTCAGAGAAGATACTTGGTATGATTTCAAATTTCTTGAATTTCCTAAAACTTGTTTTGTGACCTAATATATAATCTGCCCTATAAAGTGTTTTATGTGAGCTTGAGAAGACTGTGTATTCTGCTCTTGTTGGATAGAATGCTTTGTATATGTCTGTTAGACTCATTTGGTCTATAGTGTTCAAATCAGCTCTTTCCCTATTGATTTTCTGTCTGGGTGATCTATTCATTATTGAGAGTGGGATATTAAGGTCCCTAGCTATTATTGTATTACTATAGCTGTTACTTTTTGTTTTATATATTTAGGTGCTCCAATGTTGGGTACATAAATATTTACAATTGTTATATCTTATTAATGTACTGATTACTTTATAATAAAGTCTATTTTTCTGTTTGTTTGTTACCATTTGCTTGAAATGTTGTTTTTTGTTTGTTTTTTTCCCCATCCCTTCACTCTCAGTCTGTGTGTGTCTTTAAGGCTAAAGTGAGTATCTTGTAGGCAGCATATTGTTGGACCTTGCTTTTTTATCCATTCAGCCATCTTATGTCTTATATTGGGAGAATTTAATCTGTTTACATTTAAAGAAATGATTAATAGGTAAGGACTTACTATTGCCATTTTATTACTTGTTTTCTGGTTGTTTTATAGATCCATTATTCTTTGTTTATATTCCTGTTTTTTTTTTTGTTTTTTTTTTTTTAATGTGTTTTGACAACTTTGGTATAGCATGCTTTGACTTCTTTTTTGTGTTCTTTTGTGTAATTACTACAGGATTTTCCCTGGTGGTTACTGTAAGGCTTACATAAAATATATTAAACTTAAAACACCCTATTTTAAACTAATAACAACTTAACTTCAATGGAACCCATAAACTTAACATTTTTACTTCTCCTCCCCTTCATATTTTAGGTTATTGCTGTTATAGCTTACATGCTTTTAATATTGTGCAACTATTAACAGATTATTAGTTATGTTTATATGGTTATATATATGTAATTATGGTTATTTTTACTACATTCTTTTTTTTAACTTTTAAACTAGAGTTTTAAGTGAATTACACACCACTGTTACTACCATATTGCAGAATCTAACTATGACTATATATTTACCATTACCAGTGAGATTTACCCTACTTTCTTATGTTTTTATGATACTAATTAGTATTCTTTTACTTACACTCAAAGAACTCCCTTTAGCATTTTTTGTAAGACAGGTCTGGTGGTAATGAACTCCTTCAGTGTTTGCTTGTTCAAGAAAGCCTTTATCCATACTCTTTTATAAAGAACAGCTTTGCTGGGTATAGAATTCATGGTTGATCATTATCTTCTTTCAATATTGTGAATATGTCAACCCATTCTGTCCTGGCCTAAAAAGTTTCTGTTGAGAAATCCTCTAATAGGCTTACGGAAATTTTCTTATATGTAACTTATCTTTTTCTCCTGCTGCTCTTAAAATTCTTTCTTTGTTTTTGACTTTTGACAATTTAACTATAGTGTGTCTCAGTGTAGCCCTGGATTCAGGTTTGACCTTTCTGGGGGCCCTTAGGCCTCATGGATCTGGATATCCATTTCTTGCCTCAGGTTTGGGAGTTCTCTGCCATTGTTGTTTTAAATATATTTTCTGTCCCTTTCTCTTTCTCTTCTCCTTTTGGAATTCCCATAATGCAAATACTGTTTTTCTTCATGTCATTGTGCTCCATAATTCCCATAGGTTTTTTTCAGTCTTCCCATTCTTTTTTTTGTTTTATTTCTCTGACTGGTTAATTTCCAGTGGTATATCCTCCAGGTTGCTGATTCCTTCTTCTGTGTGGTCAACTCTACTTTTAAAATTCTACTTTTCAATTCAGTTATTGTATTTTTCAACTGTAGGCTTTCTGTTTGTTTGTTTTTTTTCTGATGGTACTCTTTTCTTGTCAAACTTTTCATTTTGTTCATGCATTGTTTTCCTAATTTCCTTTTGTTTTATTGTATGTCTGTGTTTTCTTAGTTTATTAAACTTCCTTAAGAACATTACTCTGAATTTTTTGTCTGACAGTTCACCAATCTCCATTTCTTTAGAGTCAGTTGTTGGACTTTATTAGTTTCATTGGTGGTTTTATAATTACCTGATGTTTTATGATCCTTGATTCCTTACTTTGATATCTTCACATTTTGAGTAATCAAGCTCCTCTTCCAGACTTTATATATTTGCTTTGGCAGAGATCGTTTTTTTACCAGTCAGCTGTATTTGTGCTTCTGGGTAGTTCTTCTGGTAATGTCCTTGGACAAATGAGTCCTGCTCTTATAGTCTATTTTGAGGATAGGCAACTATTTGAGCTCTGAGGGTGGGGTTGGGGGTTGTGCCACTGACCAAGAAAAGTTGGATAGGACTGCTGATTTGGTATCCTACCCAAGTGAGCTATAGGATGAGCTCTGTGTTTGCCAGGATTCTCTGGTCAGACTTACCAGGTGGGTACTATATTCAGTAGTAGGTAGGGCCATGATTTAGCTTTCCTGCCCTGGCAGGGCAACAGGATGGGACCCAGGGCCTATATAGCTCATTGTTTGGTGACCCAAATCAGTCCCATGTGTACTAAATTCCCTGGTCAGGTGAGGCTACCAATTTTGCTCTGCAAATGGGGGAAGCCACATACTGCCATCTGGTCAAGTGCCCCTGCTGAAAGGGCTATGCAGCTTCCCAAGTGCTCTGGTTAGGTTTCCAGCTCAGGCAAGCTTAAGGCTATATTCAGTGATGAGCGGGACTATGAATTAGATTCCCTGCCTGGGTGAAGCAGCTCCAAAACTTTTAAGGCTCTTTGTTGTCTTAACTCAAGCTGACCTGCGTCCCAAAAGACCCAGGGCCATTGGCTTTGCTCTGTAAACTATCCACTCTTCCCGCCTCTTGGCTTGAATGTCCCTGGGCTGCAGAGCTTCCAGGAATTATCTCTAGCTCTCTGGTAAGATAGGGCTGGAAGACACTTTCCACAGTGAGTGGGGCTGTCCCAGCTCCCTTGCCTGGGTTGGACAGGGTGAGGCTGCTCCAGGCTACTCTCAGTTTCTCATACAGGCTCTCAGGTTGGGAAGGGCCAGGAGCTACCCTCAGCCTTGGCTATGAATTGATACTTCTGCCTGTGTTCCACATCTGGAGCCTGGGACTGACTTTGCTGTGAAGGGATCAGCTCTGCCCACCCATCTGTCCTCTAGAACACCACTGGGTCAGCCCTTTTGGTCAGATGGGACCAGAAGTACTCTTTACAGTGGGTGGGGCTGTGATTCAGCTCCTTCCCTGGGTGTAGGCAAACTGGGCTCTAGGGCCAGCAAAACTTTTTGCTTGAGGATCTAAATCAGGCAGATCTGCGCCCCACCAAGTTCCCTGGTCAAACACTAACTTGGTTCTGTGAATGAGCAAAACCGCTGGTTGGGCACATCAGATATGAACGTGGTCTGCAAAGATCAATGTGTTGGTTATTGCAAGCCCCTTCCCTCTTCTCTGACACAGTCATATTCCCAGTTATTGAGCCCCACTGATTCCCTGATGCTCCCCATGGTGTGAAGGAAGAAGGGGCTTTGACAGAGTGACCCACGTGCTAGCATGGGTGCTGGTTGTCCTCCCTAGATTCTTTTTTCCCACTGGAGGAACCAGAGGCTCAGGGAAGACCACTCACTCTGTGCTGGCCTGGAGAGGGGCAGTGCAGCCATTTGTAGTCACTTCTATTACCCTTCCAGTGCAGTCTGTCTTGATCTCTTTGGTGCAGGGAGGTGTTTGAACTTCACCCCCGAGTTCTAGAGTTCTCTCAGTGATGTCATTCTTCTTAAATAGATGTTAGGTGTTTTTCTTATGAGGAGAGTAAGTCAGGAACAACTTATATCATCATATTGGTGATGTCACTTTGTAACCAAACCAATGTGAATTCAATTTTTATGAGTCAGAAACTGCACTGGGTTGAGTTGCCTTACAAAGAAACCTTTATCTGCAGCAAATAAGGAGATCACAGAAAATGGCTTCCAAAGCCATGACTCCCTGAGCAAGGGTAAATGAATTCCTTTTATTTAAGGTTAGGATGAATATTTAGATAGAGAAGCCTTGTCATGGTGTGTAGAGGCAGGCATAAGGTTGCACATGTGTGTCAAGGAGACATGCCTATACATACATTGTATATTATGTAAATGAGGTTTGCACTCCTCCTTGGGCAGAGATTTTAGTATTATAATGAGGTAAAGGTAGTCATCAGTCGTTCTGGAGGTCACTCCATGGCCCATGTGCACAGGCGTGAGTCAGGGGTTACACTCAAACTGGTCTGAGTGGTCTTGGAAAGCTGGAGGTCTTGTCAGGGCAGTCGCTATTGCTTTAGGGGTGGTTTTGCTTTCCATTTGCCTGAATTAAGAGATAAACTAGAAAGAAGAGCTTAAGGCAGGTGGACAATAAAGGTCGAGATCTTGGAGTCTAGCTAGTGACAACTTAAGTATATCCCTTGTTTCATTTGTTTTAAATTAGTGGTGTTACAGGGTGTACACTATACCTTTTTAACTTACCATAGTCTATATTCAAATAATATATTCATTTAAGTACAATTTTTAAAATTACAATATTTTTCTATTCTCCCTGTACTGTTTGGCCTTATTGTCATAAAGTTTATCTCTATACATTTGTAATTGTCAAAATCCTCTATTGTTTTGGCATTAACCAGTAAGTTATGTTTTAAATAAATAATAAATGAGAGAAAAAAAACCTTTCAAAATTACTTTAATATTTTAATTTCCAATCTTCCTTATTCCTTTGTATGGATTGAATTTCCATCTGGCATTATTTTTTTCTTCTGCCTGAAGAACTTCCTTTAACATACTTGTGCTACAAGTTTAATGGTGATGAATTTTCTCCCTTCTTTTAACTGAAAAATCTTTATTTAACCTTCATTTTTAAGGATATTTTTATTAGATATAGAGTTTAAATTGACAGTTTTTCTCTTTTTTTCCACTTAAAATGTTGATCTGTTGTTTCTGTCTCTCATTGCTTCTAATGAAAATGTATCCTTCATTTTTATCTTTGTTGAAATGTATTTAAAGTGTATTTTTATTCCAGTTGTTTTTAAGATTTTCATTTTTCATTGGCTTGTAACTATATGATTACAATGTGACTATGTATGGTTTTATTTGTGTTTATCTTTCTCGGTGTTTATTGAGCTTCTTACATCTTTGAGTTTATTTTGTTTACATCAATTTTGGACAATTTTCTGTCACTATTTCTTCAATATTTTTCTGATCCTCCTTTTGGGACTCTACTACCACTTAACATAAGACCACTTTAAAATGACCCACATCACTAATCACACTTTGTGTTTTCTTCAACTACTTTTCCTTCTACTGTTGTGTCATCTAGTTCACTGACCTTTTCTTCTTCAATGATAAATGTGCTCTTAAACTAATCTAGTGAATTTTTAATCTCAAATGTAGATTACAGCTCTAGAACTTTTATTTGGTCCTTTTTATGTCTTCCATTTTTTTCACAGTCTGTTCATATTTTCCTTCAAATATTCAAGTATATTCAGAAAACTGTTTTAAAATTCTTATTTGATAATTCCATCATTTTTGTAATTGTTGGGTCTGTTTATATTAATTGATTGTCCTCCTGACTATGGATCATATCTCCCGCTTCTTCACATGTTTAGTGAGCTTTGATTGAATGCTGAAAATAGCTCTTGTTATGTTTTTAGAGTATAGATTTTGTTGTTTGTCTTCCTTAAATTAATATTGAATTCTCTCTCTTTTTTTTTGATGCTAATTTAAGTTACTTTTCTATCAGCCTCATTCCTTGAAAGTATGATTTTCAGTTTTATTATGGCCAATCTAAAGAAATGTTTACCGTAGTGTTAGCCTAGCCTGGCTTGTCTGAGATCCATGCTACACTTATCACTCAAGACCTTTCAGCGTTTGACCCCAAACTTCTATTCCAATCTTATCATCTATTGCCCTTTTAAAGTACATTACGCTCCCGGTCAACCAGGTCCATTGTTTTGCTTATTCTGTTGGTTCCCTTTGTCTTAAATGGTCTGTGCTTTTTTTTCTGCCTGCTTAAATTATATCCTTCTTTCCACTCATAGATTATATGTCACCAGCTCTGTGAAGCTTTCATTGATCATCTACATCACAAGTAATTTCTTCTTTCTCTGTTTTTAAGTTTCTTGGTTTGATTCTGTCTTAATTTATCATATTTTGCATTATAGCTTTTTGTAGCCAAATCATTTTACCTTTCTTAGACTTAGCTTACTCGTCTGTAAAATGAGGAGATAGCGTAGCTAGATTTCTCAGCTAACTTGTAAGGTTTGTCTATTATAAGGAAATATGATATTGTGTATGAAATGTTATTATTATCCTGATGATCTTACCACCTTATAATGCTATGATATCCTTGATTGGCAACATCATGAGGATTTGGTAATTCTTTATATTTTGACTTTATTCTTCAGATATTATGACCCTTTTATTTGTCCACTATACATCTTCCAATTTACAGTCAATCCAGTAATTCTCTATGTACAAGGAAATTGGGAATAAGTATGATTACCTAGATCAAATGCCAAAACACATATTCTTCAAAAATTTTGATGTGTAAGGTGAAACTACGTTTTGGCTTGAATTACTTGAGTATTGACCTTAATTATTTAGCTTTTTTCTTGTAGATGTGGATTAATTGGCAAAATAACCTAAAGCTATTAGTTAATATGCATTTATTACATGATTGTTAGTTTTCTAATAATATGTTAGGTACTTTGGGCCAAATAGTAATAACCTGAACAATAGTAATGCTAACTAGCATTTATTGATAATATGCTCCGGTCCAGGCACTGTGCTTAAGGCTTTTATATACATGAACTTTTTAATCCTTCAAGAAAAGAATGGCTGCTATTTTATCCCCATTTCTTGCATGAAGAAATCCAGACTTGGTGATGCTAAGCAATCTGCCCAAGATCATACTCTAACCGTGGTTGCACATAAGAATCACCTAGGTGGCTTTTAATAAATTACCACATCCTCTCATGTCCTAGACCATTTAACACAGAGCCCCTGGGGGTATAACCCAGGCATCATTATTTTAAAATATCTTTGCAGGTGATCCAAATAGGCAGCCAGGGCTGAGACTCACTACTCTAGAGCCTCTATTTTATCATTTATAAGAGTTTGTAAAAGACAGTTCCTGCCCAGTATGAGCTTACAAGTTAATTGGATAAACATCCACAGATGAAACAATAAATAACTGCTACAAAGGAACCAGGAGGTTACACAAGTAAACACTGAATTATATAGCCTACTATAAGAGCAGCAGAATTTGAGAGAATACAACTCAATTATAATTCTTAAGTGTGAAAAGGGTTTGAATATAAAGAACAACCAAATGCTTTCTCTCTAGCAGAACAGGAGATGCTTTTAAATTGCAGACAAGATTATGTCTAGTCTAAGAAAGTGTTTCAACGTTCAGTTGGACTGAGGGGCATAGGTTGTCTTGAAGCCTCTTAACATGAGGTATTTTTTTAAATGATTCTACTCAAAGGCAGGGCATTGGACTGGGTGACCCGTCACAGCCTCTCTCAGCCCGGGAATTTTGTGACATGCATTGGAATGCAGACAGCTCATCATGGTGAGGAAAATGAAACAGCCATTGTGTCTTGCTCACCCAGCCCGCTTGCCTCCTCCAGCCATCTCCACAAAGTTGCCCTAAGCCATTAAAGTGTGTTTCAGTTCTGGTCCTCAACAGCAAAATTCTGAAGAACAATAGTGCGATGTCTGAGAATAACAACTCTACCCCGGACTCGTCATAGCAAAACCATCTGTCTAAGCATTCGACATTATTACAAGTTTGCACCCCTTCAGAATAAATAAGTTAGACCGAGGAGGCTGAGCAGTCAATGCCCCACAGACGGGTTTTAAACAAATGATGGGGATCCGTACATGTCGGGGAATGTATCCAGTCCAGTGGGAGTGGTGAATAAACCGAAGGAGGTGTTACTGTGTGTAACAGCCATGAGCACCGTGGGCGTACTGAACAAAGGTGGTAAAAGAGTGGAACTTCCCGATGCTCCTCATTTTCACCGGCATTGCCCCTGTTGTTAGGGTGCACTACCTGATCCATGCCACACTTCTCTCGCTCTCCCCTGGAAGAACTGGCCACCCAGTGCGACATGCGCTGAGAATACCCGGGAAGGGCGGCACGGACTGCCCAAGGAGGGCGTGGGAGGCAGAAGATGAGGAATACGTATAGGAAATGACTGTAGACACAGCTGATCAAAATGTAAAATCTGACATTTATCTGTTTGCAATGCTGCGGAAAGGTGGTCTTGCCAACCACGGATAGGCCAGGAAGCAGTGGTTTTTCTATTAAGGGTAAATAAAATGAGGGTAAAATTTTAAGTTGAGGAATTTTTCTGTTGCTAGAAGGCAAATTACTACATGCAGTAGTACAAAAGAACAGGGGTAAACAATACAATATGCTGTGAATTGCGAATGCATGTGTGGTAATGTCATGAATATATTAACTTCCTTCATTGTCAAGGCAAGTGACAGAGGCTGCCTGAAATTCAGAGAGGAGCCGGCTGTCACTCTGCAGCTCAGACACTTGGAGTCACATCTCTCCTAATAACAAAGTCTATTCTGTTTACATTTGACATGGCGAGCAAGGGGTGGTGGGTTGCTTTTTTATCAGGAAATGAACGAAGGCATGAATGAATGAAAGAGTGAATGAGTAGATGGAGTCTCTCTACCCAGTCCATCCTGAAGCCATCAGTCTTCCCTGTTTGGATGAAAACAAATCATCTCTGACAGGAGCACATTTAGATGAATTTTTTAATATTTCTGGCAATGGGTTGTATTTATGTATTTTAACTATGTCAACATACTGCACATTTCTGAGTCTGGGTCCCAATGGTGTTTAATAAAAGAAACCTGCAAAGCACTACAGTGTCAGAATCAGGGAGGGAGGAGATTCTATATGAACAAACAGAGAGAAGGGAATTTGAGGAGGATGCCAGGGAGGGTGGGTGACAGGTTAACATTAGTTCTGCTTGGGTTGGAGGGTCTGGTTATCTGTCTCTTTCCCCTGTCCTAATGCGTAACTGAGGTAGGAAGGTAAATATCCCATTGTGCTTAATAGCAGGATCTGGAGAAATGTTCTCAGAGTGAGGGAGAGAAAAGAGCCAGAGGCAGATTATTAGGTTGGAATTAAAATGCAGACGAGATTCATTAAATTGTTGACCCTCCTCCCCACTCAAAAAAATATATATATATGTATATATTTATATACATATATATATCAATATATATATCAGGTTGCCATCTTAAATTGACAGCATTAGAGAGGAATTATGTGCGCTGATTAATAAGTGAATGTTTTTACTATTATGATCGCGGTACCTGCTAGTTTTGTCAACACTGAAAAGGCTCTCAAACTACAGTGTTTCCAGTAATAAAGGTACCATCAGCTGAAAGTTGTGCACAAGTGTCAGCACAGGGACACATCATTTTCTTATACAGTTGTGAATTTTAAAAATATTGCCACGATTCCTCTCTCCAGTTCCCTCTGCACCCTTCCCCCAACTCTTACCTGCATTGTGCACAAAAGCACATCATTTACTCACTTCAGTAAAGCAAAGGAAATTTTGGGTCAAATCAGAAAATGCCAAAGAGAGTGAATTCCAGAGCAAGACTAACATGCAGTTTACCATTTAGAGCCACATGATATAAAGTGATTTCAAAACATGTGTTATTCTTTCTAGATTCCAAGAAAAATGGCAATTTTATCCAATTTGGGCATTTGCCAAAGGTGCCATTTCACCAAATGTAGCTACGGTCATAAAAAAGGAGGCTTCAGAGTAGATTAACTGACTTTGCTGTACTATAATGGTGCTTTAAATGAGCAATTTGAGACAATTAACCTGGAACAGGCACTTCTGAGTGCTTTATCCCTTTAACAGTTTTGGTTCTTCAAACAAGAACAGAGAAAATGAAAATTGGCTCCCTCCCATCGTAGAATCTTCTGTATAACTTTGTGAATATGCATATGATCCATAAGGAGCGTGTAATGGGAAATCTAAACTATGTAATTTGGAGATGTAATACTCCATCAACCAAATAAAATCATTTAAAAAATTAATGGGTATTTATGTGGCTGACTTAAGATAAAAATGTTCTCCATCTTTTGGTAATACTTAATAGCTCTTCCCTTAGATACAAAACACGTATTTTTCTTCTATGTACTTATTATTTACTGTAAAGTATGGGAGGGAAAAGATCATTTGGAATTATATGGAATTATTAAAGTATTAAAATGCTTTCACACACTATCTGGAGATACTGTTCTCTCATTATATTTAAAAATAGCTAGGCAGAGGAGAACAAAAACAAAATGAATCTTGCTAATCAAAAGGAAGGAAGAAATTTAAGAATGCACTTAGAAAAATTATCTAATTTCAAGCCACACAACAAATATTTGTTGAGTGCCTACTGTGTGCAAAAGATTGAAGAAGATAATATGGGGCAGATTAATTATAGCTATTATCGTTATGAATGCACTGTTCTGGAGAGGTTAATCTAGAGATGGTGTACAGGAGGGAGTGGAGTCAGAGTGATAAAAGACTTTCACAATGATTGAAGGGCCCTGACTGTATTGTGGGGGTGAGCCAAACTAAAGAGAACTGTCCTAGGGAAACCTAGTATTTAAAAATCATTGCTGGGAGATTTGGAATTCTTAATAGAAACTCCAGGAAGCCTGAGGCATCTTTGCAATATGGAAATGGGAGGAAAGAAAATACCAATTCCTGCCTGGGAATTGACCTTTCCTTAATGATGTATGACCCATGCTTCAATTCCTTGAGGTTTAACTCCCTACCAGAAACATGGGGAAGTCTCCTCACTGCTCAGTCTGGAAGGCCGGTGCCCAAGGAAATGCACAAAAGCATAGCATGACTAATCAAATGGAACAACAACAACAACAACAATCAAGCACTATGTAATCTGTAAGAAGTAAACCACAGTAATCTAAATTTCAGGATTTTTCCACATTACTCAATCCAGCATTTAATTCTTGGGCCTTATCTCACTTGACAGTTTGATAGCGTTTAACACAGTGGATCCCTCCTTGAGACTTTCTACCCTTGACTTCCTGAATACCACTCTCTCCTACCTTACCGAATGATACTTCTTAGATTCCTCTTCTGGATCTTTCTCTTCTTCTTGACCTCGAAATTTTGGAGTGCCCTGCTCTCATTCTCTCTAGTCTTCTCTGTCTTCATGCTGTCCCTGAGTCATCACATCCAGGCCCATGGCTGCAAATGCCATGTTATTGACACTCTGATTTACATCTTTAAGTTTGACATCTCCCCAAAGCCCCAGAGTCATATGTTAATCTGTCCACTCAGTATCTCCCTTTGAAAGTCTAGATGTCTCAAAATGAACATGGCCAAACTGAACTGAACCCAAACCTCTTTCCTCCTATTTTCCATCTTGGAAAATACAACCACCTACCCTCAGTTTTCAGGATGAAAACCCCAGAGCTAAGTTTTTCTTCCCATGGAGGCCTATTTTTGTTCCGAATGTGAAAAGTGAGGAGTCAAAAGAGTATTCTTTGAATAAAGAGAATCTGAAGTATCACACCCACCCATTCTCTCTTCTCAAGAATGGGTTGCCTAACATACCCCATGCATTTGACTGATAGCTGTTAGGCATGGTGCACATGGTGGATTTAGACTCCAATGGATTCGGCACAGATCTTGCTCTCACGGAGTTTACAATTAATACCTGAAGACATAGATGTATGCCCAAGACAACTCAAATACAATTTCTCTGAAAGGGAAATATCTCAAAGATAATGGTTGCCCTACACTCCTTATCCCATCAGATTCTAAACTATAGATGCCCCGGGGGCCCATCTTCAGATCTCTAATTCACTGGAAGAAAAGCAGGGACAGAGAAAAGGTTTAAATGCTCATTCTAGAAAAGCAGGGAAAGTGTGCTGGGTCCGTTAACATTTTTCAGACTGACTATCGAAGTCAGTGAGGTTGGGTGGGGTTTTCTGTTTTCCTGGATACTTAGAAAGATTGTTTTTTCTCCTCGTTTACACTCACTCAGCAGTCACTGAGTACCTATTTGCAAGGACTTAGATGCTAGAGATTAAACCGTCATTAAGATAGATTCTCTGTTCTATAGGAGTTTAAAAGTCTAATCAAGGGGGAAAACCAAGGAAATAAATTGTGCGATGCCAGGGCTCAGATGCACTGAGTGAAGATGGGGGACACAATTGGTGGTGTGGACTGTGCCACCTGGTGGGCTCAAGGCAGGTCTATGAAGAAAACGATGTGTGGCCTCGGTTCCGGGCGGCGGGACAGCAGGGACAAAGGCAAGAAAGTGTGAAGCAGCAGGGCCTATTCATGGAACTGCAATTCTCAGCTTGAAAGTCGCCCATGAGGGAGGCATGTTCAGAGGTGAGATGAGGATTAGGTCACAGGGATCGGTGTGCCAAGCTAAGGGACTTGGCCTTTATCCTATGCAAATGGGGAAGCCAGCGAGGTCTCTAACAGAAACCATAATGTAATTAGATGGGCCCTTCTGCAGATCACAGTGACAGCTGTGTGCAGGTGAACTGGACATGATTAGCAGGGGGGGCAAGCTTCCTCATAATGTGACTGAGCGTAACCGAACCTGGAACGGAGCGTTCAGCATTTTAACATATGTCATGGGCCTTTGTCTTTGTCTGTTTGCTTTTGGGCCTTTATAGGTTTTCACATGATTAGTTTGCTTATGAGATTTCAAACTCCGCGGCCACTTATTTTATGATTTGACGTTGATTAAGTTACCTAATCTGTCTGGTCCGATTGACTCATCTGTAACACAAAGAAAATGGAATATTGCTTCTCTTACAAAGTTTTTGGGAGAACAAAGTAAGTTTTTCCATGTAACAGGCTTAGCCGTGGCATGTGTACAGTACAGAATTAAGTAGAAGTTATTGTGAATATTATTTTAACTTAACGAAGCTAATCGACAAGCACAGGTTTTACTCCATCCAGGGCTGGGAACATGGCTGTGCTCATATTTTTCAGGGCACTTAGTGTCATAGTAGATTGTGGATAGTTTGAAGAAGGAGAAGAAGACTTAATTAGCACGCTAAATCCCAATGTTAATTCTCAGCCTTGAGCTGGAAAGGAAATTCCCAAATGAAAATTTAAAATGCTGTTAATGGCAAAGGGCAATTCTGGGTTGGTCGAATCATGCCATTAAATGAAATAATCATGCCCTTTGGCCAAGAGCTATGGAGAGACTGTGGTCACACCCGGAGATACTGAATGACCCTGGTGTCCTTGAGGTAGATGTCCTCTTACTAGATATTTTGCCTTTGCTTTTCTGAAGCCTGCTTTCCACTATAACCACACTTCCTGCCCTTTTTAAAATACTATAGCAGTTGCTATATTGCTTGCTTTATATCTACTCATTTAAATCTCACTACAATCCAACGATAATAGTTATGTAGGTAGTGCCATTATTATTCCCATTTTCCAGATGAAGAGACTGAGGCAGAACAAGGTTTTTGATGCCTAGCCTTCTGACTTCAAAGCCTTAAGGAGCTTCATCACTTTATTATAGTGACTTCTTAAAATAGTACTGGGTAGGGGCGCCTGGGTGGCTCAGTCTGTTAAGCATCTGCCTTCAGCTCAGGTCATGATCTCAGGGTCCTGGGATCGAGTCCCACATCGGGCTCCCTGCTCCGCAGGAGGCCTGCTTCTCCCTCTCCCACTCCCCCTGCTTGTGTTCCCTCTCTCGTTGTGTCTCTCTCTGTCAAATAAATAAATAAAATCTTAAAAAAAAATAAAACAAAAATAGTGCTGGATATATAGATACACACACACATGCACGCACGCACGCACACTAGTTGCTCAAAAATCATATAGAGGTATCCCCTGCTTTTTGAAAGTTTGAGTTATGACTCTTAGCTTTTACAAAAGGCCTACATTTGTATTTGTTCACTAACTGAAAGAAATTCAAAGAGGGTTTCTCACTTTTACAAAAAAAGGCGAAAAAAGTGAAAATAGTGTTCAGTGTTTGTTTTGCAGCGAAGATATTGTAGAGGCAGCAGCACCCCCTGAGCCGTGAGGGGGGCTCTGCCCCTCCCCAACCCACATGCAGCGTCTGAGGACCGAGCCACTGCAGCTTTGAACTGTGCCTGTGAACATCTGTGTTCTAGCTTGATTCATTTTGTGCATCGTTAGCAAGATGATGTGTCTTAAGGTATCAGAAAAGCCTGAGAGAGGTCAGTTTTTGGGTCTGGGAATGCTCGAAAAATCTTTCCATATAAATTAATGATAATAGCTTCTTTGCTTTACACCATTTTGGCCTACAAAAGGTCTCAAAGGAACACTACTTTTGGAGGGGGCGGGGGTTGTATTATTTCACTTTCAGGTTAACTGATTGAAGAGTGGTTACCTTTAGACATCGAGATACTCATTTGCACCTTACAAAAACCCACTTAGTTAAAAAGATAGTATGCTTTGAAAATGCTAGAGTGTAGCCAAATATCAAAATTAGAGGTATTAGCATGCTAAGTTGAACCACCCCTTAACCTATTGATTACTAAAACAGAAGAAAACAGCACCTTTTCAAGTTTTTTTTTTTAGAGTAATTGCATTCAAATTCACATCTGTAGCATTAAACTAGTGTTTTCAACCTTTTTTTTTTCCCTCCCAATTGTTTAACCTCCATCTACATCTCTGGCATAAATTTAAGCCTTTATTTGTGAATATTCGGATAAGCACTTTGCCTCCACCCATATTGTTCAGGGCCCTGCATCATTGTTACAGCTGTAATTGTAACTATCAAGACACAGTTCTTTGTAATTAGAAAGTCAAGATGCTATTCAGCAGTGTGCAGCACAGGCTTACATTTGTTAGGCTATTAGAAAAAAATGTTTACAGAGAAAACAGTGTCATTGTTTAGTGCTCTTAATTGACCATCTGCCTGGTAAAGAAATGTCCAAAGAAGGATAAATAAGACTATAGTACACTTATTTATTTATTTTCTTTGTGCAGTGAGGAAATTGGGGAACGCAACAGCAGAGGCAAACCAGAAAAGACATTGCTAAATCAGGCTGCAAGTGAAATCATGTCATGCATGCATTTCTTTTTTTATTTCTTTCAATGTCAAGACAAAGACCTATGGCCTCTTCAGAGTTTGTTTAAGAAAACTGTTTCCGATTGCCCTTGGAGTTCCAGGACGATACAGTTCCCACCTCTGTTTTCCCTCTTCTCTCCCACTAATCTTCTGTGCGTGCCCCTCCGCTCTCACCATTGCCTGGTTTTCCAGTGTGGTTCCTGCAGATGAATGCCTCTCCTCTGTACTTTGGCTTAAGCCAATTCTGTTCTACTCTTTTCTTCAACTAGGGAAATCTTACTCGTTCCTTCCTTCAAAAGTTAGGTCACGTACTTCTCCCCATCTCAAACCCTTGGACCATCCAAGAAGACAAAAATCTCTCCCTTTGCTGACCTTCTGTGGCACTTACTCACTTGGCAATGGGAAGTGACCTGCCTGGCATGTTCTTTCCTTATTCAGAGTGGGCAATGCCATTTGCATCCTCATATGCTTTTGGTTTGACTCTCCCCTTAGATTCTAAAGTTCTCTTCCTAGAAGCATGTCCTTTGAATTCTCCCCAAAATGCCCATAACGTTTTCTTCATTTTTTTTTTTTTAATTCCAAAAAACAGGAGAACACTTGGGGCCCTTTGAAAGGCCTACCATTCATCTTTTAACCAAGCCAGACAAACTTGGGCTGATTTGACCCCTTCGAGACATGTTTCAGTTCTCTTCCATAAACATACTGAGGACCTGTGAGGTGCACCTGCCCAACCTTCTCCTTAGCAGTGGGGATGCAGAGAGGAATCAGATGTCCTTGGTTGTCTCAAGGAACTCACTTCCAGGAAGCGGTCTCTGGGGGAGTCATGTGTCAGGGAGAAAGCTGTGCAGGCGGAAAACAGGAAATGCATGAAAATCAGAAGGTACACCTCCTGGAATCTGATTCTAATTCACCAGAGTTCATTTTGAAAAAGGCCTTTCTATAGTCACCAGAATCCCTGGTTCATATTTGATGGGCTTCTTCTTCTATTGTGTCACATTGGCACGTGTCTTCCGGAAAAGGCTACACTGATTGTTCTTGCCAGGAAGGAAAACAGTATGTGGCACCCAGGACAGAGCTGGTCCCAGATTCTGTAATTTGGGTCCTATTCCATGCCCAAAAAGCAAGGAGCAGCTGGTCTTGAGGAGATTGTCTGTTGTGCTATATGGATGTCCTTCTGCCTAAGGTCTGAATTGAGTTTCCTCCCAAGACAGTGAATGACCAGGCTTATGCTCTGGGACCTGTCTATTCCAGGATCACAGATGGAAGCCCCCATTATGGCCACACACAGATTCCCCACAATATGGAAACCCTTCAAGCAGGAAATGGAACAAAAACAAAATATGACCTGACCCAATACCAGAGAGCTTTCTTCCTGCCTCACATTTTAGTGGATCGCTCTGTTTGCTATTTCTTCTCTGTAGTTTTCTGGAGACAACAGAACCTGGTTCACTGACATATTTTTTTAAGACTCATGGAAACACCTTTTATAATACCATCTCTGATCTGGTCTCCTTCCAACTCAGTTGTTCTTGAAGCATTTTATGCATTTTATGGTATTTCCTAGGTAATGCTTCCACCACTGATGAGCTGTAATTGAACTGACTACACCTGAGTATAACTTACTGTTCCAGGTAGGTTTTTACTTTCCTGCTACCCTGTTACCTCAAGCTGCTAAAAGCCAGGGGGCTTTTGCTCTTGTGGTATATCCCTGGAATGTTCTTCCCAGGGTGGCCTCATAACTCACTTCCTTTATTTATATTAGATTTCTGTTCAAGTTCCGCCTTGTCATTGAGCTCTTCATAATCTCCCTATATCAAGAGTAACCCTCACCCCAAACCTGTGCACGTCTTATATCCTATATCCTGTACCCTGCTTAAATTTTCTCCACAGTTATTAACATCATCATAGCTATTAAATTATCTCCCCTTTCTAGATTTAAGCTCTCCTGCTGGTATATCTCCAGGGCATTTTGTAGGTTCTCAATAAATATTCATTTAATAAACTAACCCCTTTTCAGAGATTCTTGGATCGTGCCCTTACAGAAATTGCATAAAGTACAGAGTTCTATAGAATTCCTGGGCTTTGGATCCTATGTGGGCCACTTAGCAACCATGGGACCATGAGCAAGTTGATTCCCTTCCTTAAACCTGCTTCCTTAGCCTCAGCAAAGAGATAAAAGCATCTACTTCTTTAGAGCCGAGGTGAGGATATGATGAGAGAGGGCTAGGAAAGCGTTTGTCTCCCACAGCAGGCATCCAGTATGTGTTCCTTGCTTTCCCACTGTCCCTTTGCTCTGTTCGAGCCCTCCCCTCCTAATTTCTTTCTCCCACCCCCTCCTTTCTTTTATCCTTCCCTTCCTCACCTTTCTTTTTGGGGGGGGGGCTTCCCCTTCCTTTCCTGCCTCCCTTCTGTCCCTCTGGACTAGGTGTGGGGAAAAGCCTAAGGATTCTCTTTCTGCATGGGCCTCAGTAGCTCTTCAAAACACACACATGCACACGCACGCACACACACACACACACACTACTTCTATTCCTGACTTTGTAAAAGGTTTGCAGTGAACTATCTTGATGAACATGTTTGCCTTTATTCACTTCTTTCTCAGCCGAAACTTTCTGTAGTTCCTCAATTTTTCTCAACTAAGAATCACATGATAAAATCCTCCTTTTGAGGTGTTCCTGGATAAGGTTGTTCTCCTCTTCATCCCTTTATGCTGGGCTAAAAGCACATAGTCCAAAGGGATCCATGGAACAACAGAACCTATCCATGTATTCAGGTAGAGGTTATCATTGCTTTGGTCATAGGGAACATTTAACACAGCTTTTTCAGTATTATGGTAATCTTAACCCAGGTCAAAGCCCTTACTTTATTGGACTATCAGAGAGCATTAT
The DNA here is from genome assembly GCF_011800145.1 of Mirounga leonina. Lineage (NCBI taxonomy): Eukaryota > Metazoa > Chordata > Mammalia > Carnivora > Phocidae > Mirounga > Mirounga leonina. Next base: position 53,906,417 of record NW_023270305.1, read on the forward strand.
TTCCTATATTTTATAGTTAGAAAATGAAAATAAATTTAGACAACGGATTGGCCCACACAGAAATACAACTGCACAATCCTTAGTCCTTAGAATAATATCTGGAAAATAGCAGATCCTGGTCTTAATGAGGGTTACATAGAAACTCAGCTGCACTGTCTTAACCAGATAAAAGGGGGTTTGTCAGTCTCATAGAACAAGAGGTGCAGTGACAGATCATCTAGGGCTGGTACTGTGACTTAATGACATTTTGGTGAGGGCTGCAGCTTCTCCTAGAATTCCTTGCAGTTCAGGCAGGAAGAGGAAGGAAGTGATGAGTTCTTCTTTTCAATGGTCCCAAGTCTCGTTGAGCTAGTTACCTCACTGTTCTCTCAAATGCAAAATGTCTGTCTCCTGCAGTGCGAAATATTAGCTTTTTAATACTGATTTTATTTATATCCCTTTCATCCCAAGTCATCCTCTTACTATCTTCAAGTCGTGACTTCCTTTACTGTTTACTACTAGATCCTCAGCTCTAGCACAAAGCAGACACTGAATACCTATTTGTGAAATAAATGAACAAATAAAATATTGAGAAGGAAGTGTTTGATATCTGCAACATATGGACTAATTCATTCTTAATTCTCTTCTCATACCTAAAGTGCTTTTTTAAAAGATTTTATTTATTTATTTATTTATTTAGAGCAAGGGGTAGGGGGGCAAAGGAGACAGAGAGAATCTCAAGCAAACTTCGCTGCAGAGTGCCAAACCTGACGTGGGGCTCTATCTCACGACCCTGAGATCATGACCTGAGCCAAAATCAAGAGTTGGACGCTTATCCAACTGAGCCACCCAGGTGCCCCTTCTCATACATATAAAGCATTTTAATACATTGTAGAAACAAGAAATGATTTTAAAATTCAGTACCAATTCAGAATAATGGATCCAATATTATAGGAACAGATAAAAGTTCAGGAACACTTAAGAAGTTCTGATGACTCTGCACTAACATTTATAAAATCATTTATTTTGTATTAGGCATTATATTAAGCCATTAAAATAATCTCATTTAACCCCCACAAAAGCCCAGTGAGGCAGGTTCTGTCACAGCACCGTGATATGGTTAGGAATCTCTAGGCCATCCAGAGCCTGTGGAAATTGGAGCACAGATTCCAAGCCAGGGCAGTCTAAACACTCTGTCCACATGCATCCCACTAGTCTACAGCCCACTGCTTGGTGTCCCCCAGAGCACCTGGCACTAACTGCATTACACTTGTAGATAGATAATACTTGAAGGGGGAATGAAGGAGGGAGGGTTAAAGAGGATAAGGATGAATGAATGGCTTTCTGGAGAGCCAACGTGTAAGTTCTCTTACAATTTAATACCTCATTAAGATCATTGCGCTATCATCTTGAGATTTCAGCAAAATTTGGAATTTCAGTCCCCTGAACCATTGGGTGCTCCCACGTCACGTGAGTTGATCAGACCCAGTAGCCCTTGCAAGTAGCTGGAGAGTGTTTTTGCCATCAGATGTTTTTATCCCTCTTCTGAGGAGATCAAAGGAATCTGAAACCATGTCAGAAACTAAACCAAAAGAGATACCTAAATTAGCAGTGACCAAGCAGGTCTGACATTCTCACAGATCTTTAATGTTTCTTTCTGGAAGGCTGGCTGGAGGCTGGAGAAGACAGCAACACCCCAACATTCAGCTCACACCAAGGGGCCTTTGCCTTTGCTGTTCCCTCTGCCAGGAATGCTCTTCCCTCAAATCCCACAGGATCTGGACAGATTCCCCAACTGCATTCAGGCACCTGCTCAAACGTCGCCTCAACCAACAAACCTTCCCTGACCTTGTTTGTCACTTTTCACCCTGTGACCCTGTTTTGTTTTTTCTTCAGAGCCATCATTACCTCATCAAATACTGTATATTCATTTGTAAACGTTCATCTCCTCCCCACTGGAATGTCAGATCTCTGAGGCAGGACTCAAGTCTCTGTTGTCCACCTCTGATTCCCAGCACCCAGATTTATTGTTAGCTTTTCAGAGATGCCCCCCAAATATCCACTGAACAAATGAACTAATACTTTAAACAGAATGCTTGCATTCTAATAAGAAAGATGCCTGCTTCTCCCACCTACTGAAGGCTAATGACCTCTTAATTATTCTGTCCAAGAAGTGCTTGGCTTCCCGACAGGTCCTGCCTCTCTCCCTTCACCTCATCCCTCCTCATGTTTTAGCGGGACTATGTTCCCTTCAGTACTGTCAGCATTTTTCATGGGATGGATTCAGGAAGCTGTTCTGACTCACACAAAAGAGTACTTTAAGATGGGAAAAGGCTCTTTCTATCTTTGCTGGGTGATGGCATAAGATCTTTATTAGGTCAGTGCCTCGCACGAACCACAAGCCTCTTAGGGAAGTAATCTGTCCAGCTCATCCTGTCACTCTTCAACTTAGTGCCACTCAGTAATGATGTGCTCTAGCTGTCATCTCTATTATCCTGCTGCAGTAAAGCGACCACCTCCTTCCATCTTCCCTTCATTTGGAGTCCAGTTTATCATCTTCGCTCAGGTGTGCTTGTTAGTTGCATCTGAGAACCCACAAAGGGCTGGCCATCCACATAGTTATCAGGTGTCACTTGCATGAGAGAGTGTGGCAGTTAGTGGCCAATACTACTTTTGGTTTTCGTGTGATGACAGAATCCAACAAACTTCATATCAAAACAACAACAAAATCTCATTGGTATCATTTGGGAAAGGTTGCAAGATTTATGTACTTGTGTAGTCAAAGCCCCTCCCCCAAATCTCTTTTATCTTCAATAGATCTTGTTTTATTTTATTTTTTTTTTAAGATTTTATTTATTTATTTATTTATTTGACAGAGAGAGAGAGAGCGCGCGAGAGGGAACACAAGCAGGGGGAGTGGGAGAGGGAGAAGCAGGCTTCCTAAGGAGCAGGGAGACTGATGCGGGACTCGATCCCAGGACCCTGGGATCAGGACCTGAGCCGAAGGCAGACGCTTAACGACTGAGCCACCCAGGCGCCCCTAGATCTTGTTTTAAAGGTACCTGCCCATTTATTGTGGATGACAGACTAATAAAATGAAGTCATTTTAATAAACACTTTATCAGAATATCCCATCTTCTAATGTGGCAATGTGAAATTTCACCACTGGAGGAAACATTTAACATTCTGACTATTTTAATACTTCTAATAAATATTTGCAATCCCTATGATAAAGCATCCCAGTAGAAAATGCATTTCCTCCAAAATTTATGTGGCTCCTGGCAGGTGGCCGTTTTCTAATTTTCTGTCTCACTTACATACATTTATTATAGATTTCTAACTACCCCTTTTTGCTCTGTGACTGGCTCTGAGCATGCTGTTTATTCTGACTAGGAATGTGTGTGGTTAAGATGGAGCATGGTAAACAAGAGCTTTCTGGTTTGCAAATTGGATGGTTGGTCATCACCCTTTAGGGGGGGTCCCATAGGAACCATTTTATTCAGCCCCACAGTACATTTGAATCAAGTCTTCGGGGTCCACATGGAGCTTGAGAATCTCTTCTTAGTTCCTCAATGCAGGGAACAACTGGGGACAGACATGAGGGTGGGATTAGGAGTGGGAACTGGGTCATTATTTTGATCGACTAATCTGCAGGCTTACTCATGGAATGCAGGAGAATTTGCAAAGTACTTGTTAGAGTAATAAGGCTTAGAGAGATAGCAGAAGTTAAGTCAAGTTAAGTAAACCATACTTTTAAATACAAAGGGAAGGGAACTATTTAAGAAAGTTCTGTTGTAGATTTGCTCGAAGAATAAACAAATAACCTTTAAAGTGTGTCATTCCCCATCCAGGTATATTTTTAATCTTTTTAGACATCTCCATGAACAATTCCTGGGTAGCCCTCAGACATTGCGAAACAAAGTTTGCCATTCCTGCTACTTCCTCTTCCCTACCTTCAGACTTCCTCAAAATCAAACCCCTTATCTGGATGCTGGACCTCACCTGAAGTCATTGCCATTCTCTAATCAGACAGAACAGAAATATGAGGCTTTTCCAGGCATTTCCCTTTTATATTATCCCAAAGCCTTCTCGTCCTACCTATTCAATGTCTCTTAACTCATTTTCTCCTTCCAATCCCACTGACGCTGCACTAGCTCAAGTGCTTAGTACTGCTAATGACCATTATGTCTTACGAATCACTTAATCAATGCATTAGCTCACTTAAGCCTTCCAATAGTCTTCAAGAGTCAAGTGATAATAGCATCCCCATTTTACAGATGGAATAAGGCAGAAAGTCTCAGTGACTTGCCCGAAGTTATTCAATGAGGAGGTTTCAGTGCTGGGTTTTGAACTCTGATAATCTGATACTGGAAGTGAAGGTCTGAACTACGGGGCTCTGTGCTGCTCTTGTAAAACTTCAGTTCTTCTCCTGTCTTGTTTTATTTTGTCTCTCCCATTTGTCCTTTACTGTTTCTGCCATGGACTGTTTGTGGAAATATAGGTTCATGTCACCACCTGCAAAAGCTCTGATGGGTCCCTCATGCCCATCATTGATTCATTCAATCATTCATCCATCATTCATTCCTTTATTTCATTTATTTGACAAATATTTGTTGACCACACATTGTGTAGCAAGCACAGTCTAGGTATTGGGGTTATTGCAAAGATAAAAACCATCCAAAGTTCTTGGCCAGTGGGTGACAAGTAAGGAAACAGTGATATGACATAAGCTTGGGTAGTGGTAAGTGCTATGAGAAAAGATAAAGCAGAGTGAAGAAGAGAGAGGGAGAGAACTTAGAGTTTTAGACAAGATTATTAGGAAAGGCCTCTGAAATGAGTAACATTTACGTGTAGCGGGGATGCACTCCAGGCCCTGGGGGGTGGGGGTTAGGGGAGGGGGAAGAGCATTCATGAAAAGCAGAAAAGCAAGTGCAGGGTGCTTGAAGCAGGGCAGTGCTGAGCCCATCCACAGCAGCAGGGAAGCCATGATGATAGGAGTCAGGAGACAGTGCTGAGAGAAGAGAGACTTGAGGGCCTTTCTAGACCATGGCAGTTTCTTGGGAATACTCCTTTCACTCATGCACATGTTTTCAACCTTCTTGAAAAGGGAGTCACATGTCCCTAGGCTCCACTTGCTGTCTTCAAAATAGAGCCTGCACCTTACCACCTCCGTGACTCTATCCATGCTGAGGGCCCTCCTCTCTGACTTCTGAAATCTTCCCATCATTTCAGGCCTACATCCAACACCACAGCCGAGGTTAATTCCTCTTTTTTTTTTTTTTAAAGATTTTATTTATTTATTTGAGAGAAAGAGAATTAGAGAGAACACATGAGAGGGGATAGGGTCAGAGGGCAAAGGAGATTCCCTGCCAAGCAGGGAGCCCGATGCGGGACTCGATCCAGGGACTCCAGGATCATGACCTGAGCCGAAGGCAGTCGCTTAACCAACTGAGCCACCCAGGCGCCCAGTTCCTCTCTTATGTCCCATGCTGCTCTAGCTCCCTCCTCAATGAGGAAAAGAATGGAGAATGTTGTAGAAGAGCTGTAGGTCAGGCTGCCTGAGATCAGATTCCACTATAGCCCTTGTTGGCCAGGTCCTTCAGGAAACCGAGGAGAACTTTTCAAACCTTAGTTTGGTTTCACCAGTTTTAAAATACAGCAGTAGAGCAATAATCTCATCTGGTTTTCAGAGGAGTAAGTGAGATTATCTTTGCATATAGTAAGAATTCAATCAATTTTAGCTTTAAATTATTTTAAAGGACTTTGAGGATCCCAGGGCCCTTTTATTATAACCCGAATAACATGTCCTAGTATTATGCCTCTACTCAGCTGTTTTTCTGGGCTAGACTTTCAGCATCTTGAGAGCAAGGACCATAACCAATTTACATAGTGTTGCTTTCGGTGCCTTTGCATGGAGTAGGTGTTAATGAAATGGGTCGAAAGAATTTATTATCCAAAACAATTCATGCGCATCATCTTAAAACAGTTTAGGACACAGGAGCACCTGAGTGGCTCAGTTGGTTAAGCGACTGCCTTCGGCTCAGGTCATGATCCTGGAGTCCTGGGATCGAGTGCCACATCAGGCTCCCTGCTCAGCAGAAGTCTGCTTCTCCCTCTGACCCTCCCCGCTCTCATGCTCTCTCTCTCTATCTCATTCTCTCTCTCAAATAAATAAATAAAATCTTAAAAAAAAAAACAGTTTAGGACACAAATAGCAAAGGATTTTGTCAAGTCTAAAACCAAGCCTTTTTTTTTTTTTTTTTTAAATAGTGGGGTTGAGATAAAGGACCTTAGGAAGTACAGCAACACATATAGTGAGTAAAGATCTTGTATCTAAAATGCACATAAAATGTCTACCAATGGATTTTTTTTTAAAAAAATAGAAGCTTATAAAACATAGAGAATAGGATGAAATAGAAATTTTATAGAAAATAGGATACAAATTGGAAATCAATGAAAAAAATAAAAATCTTTTGTAATTAAGGCAATAATGTTAAAAACTTCAATAAAATAACCTTTATGCTCACTAGATTGGTAAAAATGAAGATGTTTGATAATAACCACTGGTGGTAAGGGTGTGGACCCTTGGGAATACATAGACACTTCTGGTGGGAATAAAACTTGATACAACCATGTTGGGAAATGATTTGGTGCCAGTTTGTGAATTTGAACATTTGCATGCCTTATGGGCCAGCAATTCCACTTCTATTTATATGCTTTAGAGAAACTCTAACTCATGAGCTCCAGGAGATATGTATAAGAATGTTCATGGAAGCATTGATTATAAGAGCAAAAACCTGGGAACCACCATAGTGTCCTTCAACAGGATAATATACACTGTAGACTGAATTGTGCCCACCCTCCCAAATCCATATGTTGAAGCCTTAAGCTTTGGAGATAGGGCCTTTAAGTTCTTAAGGTTAAGTGAGGTCATAAGTGTGGGGCCCTAATCTCATAGGACTGGTGTCCTTATAAGAAAAGGAAGAGATCCCTGGAGTGTGCATGCACAACAGACACACACACACCCACATCCCCCCCCCCCCACAAAAGGCCACATGAGGATACTGTGAGAAGGCAGCTGTCTGCAAGCTAGAAAGGTCTCACTAGAAACCAGCCCTGCTAGCACCTTGATCTTGGGCTTCCAGCCTTCAGGACTGTGAGAAAATAAATTTCTGTTGTTTAAGTCAGCCAGTCTGTAGTATTTTGTTATGGCAGCAGACTAATACAATACCTGAAACGTTTGTGACATATACACACAATGGAACATTATACAGCAATAAAAATGAATACACAACAGCTACACCCCACAAGGGGATGAATCTTAAAAAACATATTTACTGATAAAATCAAATCATAAAAGATTATATTCAACACTATACCATTTTTACAAGGCTTAAAAACAAAAGATAATAATGTAGTATTTAGGGATACATGCATAGGGATTAAGACTTAAAAAAAAATAAGGGAATAATGAACATAAAATTCATGACAGTGGGAAGACTGAGGAATAAGATGAAGAATGTAGAAACAATGGAATTGGGACACCTGGGTGGCTCAGTCAGTTGAGTGTCTGCCTTCGGCTCAGGTCATGATCCTGGAGTCCTGGGATCCAATCCCGCATTGGGCTCCCTGCTCGGCAGGGAGTCTGCTTCTCCTTCTGCCCTTCACCCTGCTCATGCTCTCTCTCACTCTCTCTCTCTTTCTCTATCAAATAAATAAATAAAATATTTTTTTTTAAAAAGAAACAATGGAATTGTTAATGTTCTAGTATTTAAGTCAGGTAATGAGTTTACAAAATTTCTTTTATTGTTATGTTTTAAACTTGTTTATAGATAATGTGGTACTGTTTTAAGTAGCAAATGTTACATGAAAGGGAACAATAACTAATTTCTTTTGAAAAAGTGCTTTTCTCTCATATACAAGTATATAGCCTTCAAGTTTTTTTTTTAATTGCAATTACTTTCTTTTTCCTTTCCCTCACATTTTTGCCTTTTTCTTCTTCCCATATAACTTGATTCTTTATAAACTTTAAAATTAGGGAAATAGTCAATTTCATTATTTTTTGTTATGAAAAATATCCCACTAATATAACAGGTGTACAAGAGTACAATATTCAGATTTGATTCCAGTATAAAATTAATTCTCGGTTACTTATAATATTTAATTTCTGTATGCAAAGTACCCTAGTCACCGAAAAGATAATTGACTTTGCTCTGAAGTCTCTCAGTCTACATATTAATTTCATCTCCTCTCTCAGACCACATACTCACTGGAACTCATCGGTATTAGCTGTGTGAATTTAGACGAGTTGCAGTATCAATAGGTTTGTCAAACATCATCATATCTGGTCTGTTGGGCAGCATTTGTTTATGTTATCCCAATTCTGTAGCTATATCGCATTGAGCAACTGCCTTCCAGGACTGTATGAATTCTTTCCTATTTTACAAGTCACATTCCCAACTGAAGGTTAAGTGTTACTGTAAACTCCAAGTTACATTAAAATACTTACAGCAAAATCTCTAGCAGCTAAGGGAGCATATTTTCCATCTCATATGGGTAATTTTTTTTAAAAAAAGAGTTTAAATCCTAAAAATATGTATTAATGGCCTGCTACGTTCTTCATGTAGTTGTGGGACCACAGCTCAGACACAGAAGAGACACAGTAACTGTTTTTAAGGAATTTTCAATCTGATAGCATATTGATAAGAGACAGGGATGATGTTCGGATGGGTTGTGATCCTTTCCCCCCACTAAAATATTGCATTTTTGTGACATTTTATTGCCACTTGTCTTATCCTAAAATCTTTAAAACAAACTGTCAGTCTTACCACATGGAATGTCTTCGACAACCAGACACATTTGGCTCTAATCAAAAAGTTCCATGCAAGGCATCATCCAAAAAAGCAGGGTGGGCTGTTGAATTATTATTATTTTTAATCTTTTTTCTTCAGGAAATATGTTAAATGTGAAACATTTCAACATTAATAGCAGAGCGACACCCATCAACACCACCACCACCAGCTTGGAGAGTTAGTTGATTGAAAAATAAGTTCCTTCTTACAAATACCAGCCCATTTCATTGGCTGGCTCTGTCTGTGCCAGAAACACTGAACAAAATGATGGCATGTTCATATCACCAGAAGGGTCATAATAAAAAGGTTTAATTCTGTAAGGTGATTCCAAAACCTAAGAAGCAGTCATTTCTCTTTGAAAATAGAGTTTCCCCTATCCTCTCATTCAGTGAAGTTCATTTACCTTCGGATGCTAAATCTGTACATCCCAAGGCACGAATGTAAAAGCAGACTTCCTTGTTCCCTAATTATCTTTGGCGGAATTAGTATCATCAAAAGAAAATCCCAGCGAAATCAACTTGCACAATCAGGAGAATAGGAACTGGCATGTCATTGAAAAAGTCACCTGTTTGTGCCCACCCACAGAAGTACAGGGATGCAGGGACTGAGGCCACTGCCCTCTGCTAGAGCTGTCCCCCGGGCAGGCCAGGGAGACGCCAGGTCTCCCGAGTGTCCTAGTGCTTGTGTCATCATAAGGAGCCCTAGAGGCTGAGGAAGGATGAGTGGACTTTACAGTTTATTGTATCTGTGCTCAAAGATCCAACACTCTCATTCTCAGGTTTAAAGACCTTGATGTTCAAAATTAGGACCAAGCTTCTCGCGGACACATGTACGTTCCACCATGGGACACTGGCTTGCGAGCAACTGGGGTTGATACTTCACTGAAAGTTGAACACCGTCACTTTGGGGGTTCCCTCACTCAGGCCATTTGTGTGCTCAGGTAATGAATTTCCATTTATTTTTTCCTTTTGTGGGGAGGACTGGAATCCATAAATATAAATGGGAGGACTGCTGGCCATTATGGGAGCTGTAAATTCAACCCACAGGAGGTTCTGAGAAAATGTACACTGGTTAGAGCCCTGCTTTTCTGGCTTACATTTATCTGAAACTCTCCATTGAATTATAACCTGCTAATGTCTATTTTCTCACCCGTTATCTATCTGTAATGATAACAAAATCATGCTAATCCATTCTGATTTTTTTTTTTTTTTGGTGACACTGAAGCTGAATAGCCCCTCCAGCCAGCCTCTTACATCAAAGTGCTTCTCTCCTATCTATCGTGCCTCTTAAGAACAAAACTGTATTCCACTCTTCAGCACACTCTAATCTTTCCATTTCTATTACAATACTTCATTAATTTGACTACCTCATTGCTTTGTCGTTTTGAAGAAGGGCAGAAGTGGAAAACACTTGAATTCACAGTAACCTCTGGCAGGGAGGGTCTGTTCTTCCAAATATTTCAGCTATTTCCTCCCTGCTGGCTTACTGTCGTGTTTGAGTTCCTGTGAGGAGCAGATATGAATCGTGCCCTTCCACCTTAGGCATTGTAAATATCTTTCCGATAATAGATAATTCACCTGATCTCATGCGTTCCTGTGCACTTAAGAGATTCTCAGTGTGAAGAGAAAAATGCATTTTGATTTGAGGCGTTCCGAGGTTTTATAGGGGTGCTAAATTATATCCCCGTAATGGTGGGGAGACTACTTCTCCCATCACTGAATGCCAGCTTATCTCTTTCTTTTCCCTTTCCCCAACCTCAAAAGAAACATCTGACAAGCCACTCAATCCGATAAACTGCAAGATTCCCCTGTATGTCCCATGTTTGTGATATTAAATGTGTGTGGGCACCACGGATTATAAGGGTCTTTGTAAAGTAAGGGAATTTCGTTACTTTGAATCTCTGAAAGGAAATGTGAATCTCGGTACAAAGCAGTCCATTCCATTTTAGTGGGCTCTAAAGATTAAAAATGTGTCCTCATATTAAACCTACATCTGCCTGTGTCAAATTTCCTAGTCTTAATCTTGCCCTCTGGAGCTAACCTGTCCATTTTATCTCTTTTCAGAGGACATTTTCCCCAAATGTGACTGTAGTTATCAGACTTATTTTAAGTCTTCTCTGCACAGTTCCTACAAGCTCTCCTCCCGTGACACGGATCCTAGAACGCTCCCAACCCTGGGCAGCCATTCTCACAGTGTGTAATTATCAGGATGCCCTCACCGGAGAATACATTTCAATATTGTCTTAGGGTGGTGTCCTGGGATAGCAACCTGAGCTCAAAGCTTGGTGCACATAGTTGATTCGGGAGGCAATCCCAGGAAGCTTGAGTTAAGCAGAGTGGCCTCCAGTCTCTCGAAGGGAGGAAAGCCATGAAGGACGAGTTAATGAGCTGATTCCTGCTGTGGGCAGTGGGGCTCCTTTGCATGGGGGACCCTCTGAGAAACCATGTGAAACACACCCAGAAGCACACCACTGAGTGTTGGGGAGACTGCGGTGTGCATCCCCTGCCACTCACCCGCTACCGGCACAGGGCTGCAGAAGGGAGCACCAGTGCCTGGCACTTCCTCTTTGTGTCTTGCTGCAGAATCAGCATAGACGTGTCAGCAAAACCCACAGGAAGGAACAAAAGGGAGAGAGAGGCAGGCTTTTGAGGTGGACAGCGTGTGTCTGCTGGAAACTGCCTTTGTCGGCATCAGGGGAGTTCCAGTGGGCTGAGGGGAAATGGGGCAGGACATGGGCCAGGGCTGCTACCCATGCCAGGCTGGCAATTTAAATATGTGAATCTGGTCAGGTATAGAGCAATGGGAATATTGAGCCTGTGGAACTGCAGAGATTAAAAACTTCCTGAAAGCGTTACAACTTTAAAAAATACGTACTAGTAACAACTTGGAGGTTTTCCTGGCCAAACAAAATATGTTGACTGAGTTGCAGTGTTGGCCAGCCTGTAACACTTGCAACAACAAACAGTCGGAATGGTGACAAATTTGGATGCATATCCTGCCTGAAAGACGCGGCCATTCCTCAGCTCTAGCCAATCATTACCATTTAAGGATATGGGCTGAACACTGTTAGATCTTTTGATTCTGTCCTTGAGAATCCAGAGATGGAGATTTTATCTTGATTTTTAAACATTGTATAAGCTGAACTTGGGGGGCCCCATGAAGTACATTTGGGGGTGTCCATCTCCCTCACACAGTCTCTGCTCCAACAGGAACCGCAAAATCAGCACTGGGACTATGGGAACCCAGGATCTCAGAAGTATACAAAGGGGCTCATTTGTACATTTCTGGACCAACTGGTTTTGCTAATGCAAGCTTATTCCATAGAAATCAAGGTTCTTCTAGAGCTGAAAACAAACAAAAGAAACAAAAAGACAAAAGAAAATTATTAAGGGCATGCAATGAGAGAAGAAGTTGAGCCTGTCCCTATCACTAGACAAACTTCATTTCTATTGGTCTGAGCACTGTCTTTGGGATGGAGGGCTGGGGGGCAGGGGTCCCAAAATAAGTAAACTGTTTTCCCTCTTGTTACTGTAACCTAGGTTAAAGCAGCATTGCTTTGCATCAGGAGAATTTAAGGTAGAACTTTGATCTCCCCTCTGTTAAAGTAAAGTAATGCATTATCCTGACCTCAAAAAAGTAGTCTTAATTAGGGGCCTTGCATGAAATAATTGACCTTGACATTACTTCCGCTGAGGGCACAATGCTGTTACCATATGACTTATGGATAAATAAGGCATGCTGCAATAAGGACTATTTATTTAGTAATTCTACATTTTGAATGTTAAGCTCCCAGAATGCTTATATCATCAGGACAAATACTAGCTTTGCATTGGCCAATAAGGAGAAGACATTGTATGAGAATGAAATCTGTGCTGAGATTATGCACTGGTAAAGGAAATCGTCTTTATTTAAACATTAACATTGCTACTATTCTGTACTTCATGTGCATCTTCACATAATTATTTGATTGTGAAATGTCTCTTCTGTGTGTTGCAGGGTATCTTTCTGAGCACTGGCACCGAGATTGGAAACAGAAAAGTGCAGAAAAAGCACCGCATTAAAAGGCAAGTGATTTCATTCTTGGTCCTTACTATATGGTTGTCCAGTGTGGCCTTGAAGAATTTTTTATGATCATCTTTACATTCCTTAAAGCTTTATTATCTTATAAGTTTGATATAATTATTGCCTTACTTCTTAATTTGACCTTTGTTTGTCCTACTTTTTACCTAAAAATCAAACTACGATCAATTCTCCTTACCAAGGAAAACTCTGGGCAAAATGTAAAGATGGCAAAATAATGTCTTTGGTGTTCCTAAGACCTTCTTCCTGGTTCCTTTTTCTCTCCCATGACTACTTCCTCCCTCTGCATCTTTTCACTCACACCCACAAAACACTTTGTCACACCAGTAAATTCTTACTCTCACCAAACGGGGTTCTCACGCAAGATCTCCAGCCAGCCGTTTAGCCCGTGGTGAGAAGGAGCTAACTGGTTGCTGCCCTGTGTTGCATTTGCACTTATCTCTGGTTGCAGAGTTAAGATTTGACTCTCCTCTTTCGGAGTTCAAGAAATAAGTATCCAAGTGGGAGAGATTTTAGGGTGCTAGTAAAAAACGATTTCTTCTCTCCCTCTAGACTTTTAAAAGGAAGTGGGTGTATAACATAGTATGGAAATCTGAGCCTCAATCTAGTATAGGTTATAGAGGCAGACTGGGTTAGGGCCAGGAAAAGAGCTCGGATCGTCTGCTTGTCCAGCTCCAGACAGCCCACATGTATTAGGTGACTACCTACTAGGCAAGGTGCTGGGGCACAGAGCTGAATGCAGCCGTATCCAACCATTAGGAATTCGTGGGCCAGTGGTGGAGATGCTTGAAAGCATAGATTTGCAGGACAATGCAATGCTTAGGCTGGTAGGCCCTTGTAGGGCCTAGTAAGATGGTGTTTGGCACAAGCCAACAGACCCCATGGTACTTTTCCACCCTTCTCAGACAGTGTCTGTCCAAATAATCCAATCAGACCAGGCAGCATTGGTTTTCCTCTCCTTGTCTGCTTTCCCTTTCACCTCTCAATCTCTTGTCCTTGCTGTTAAGTCACTACCATTGCTCTGGTATCCGATTTCCCCCAACACCTAGAGTGTAGTCTTTATCTCTGGTTTGGACCTGAAAGTCCTTCCTGGCTCTTCACCTCCCTCAGACACCTGAAGGCATTCTCCTGCTGCTTACTTAGTCCCAGGTTTCTTTGGGTTTCCCTGAAATGGTGCCTCTTGCCCCGATAATAAAAAGGAAAAAAAAAATCCTCTGAGAAGCCGGAAGAGAAAATATTTAATAGAAGTAGAAGAGTTAATAACATCTTCATCAAGGATGTACATTTTGTCTGGTCTTAAAGGGTGAGTTGGAGTTGACAGGGAAGGGGAGGAAGACAGGCTGCATTGAAGCAGGAAGGCGAGACAAGCTTGGTGCATTTGGAGAAGAATGAGAGGCTCTGTGAAGGAGTCACCTCAGCAGCTCCTTGATCTGTCACTGGTGTCTGTTTCATAGACAGGAGTATTGATGCCCAGTCAAAAAGCACAGACTTTATCTCCTTAGGCTCCACGGTCTCCACTCTACCATATATACATGGAAATGACAGAAGGAAATTGCCTTGCAAAATAAAATTTCAGAAAGAACCTTGCTATGGGGGCTAATTTCATATCATTGATTCTAATAGTTATTGGTAGAAATAACTATATAACTATCTTTGCCCCCAAACCTTTCTGTTCTACCCAGCGCGCACACACACACACACACAAACACACACACCCTCAACCAATCCTTCCAGCCTTCCAGTCCGTTGCCTCTTAATTTGCATTTGGTCCTGAGATTTTTTTCCACTAACAATAGGTGGGGCCCATCCTTCTGGTTTTAACTTCTTCCAACCAGGTGGTAGAGATTTATCTTGACAAACCGCTTGGAATTGCTGGGGGGAATATTAATAAAATTTGAACACACGTCCTACAGCAGTGAAGAGAATACCTGAGAAGTTTGAAAGCTTTCGTGGGAGATTAGAGGCAGCCGTGAGGAAATGCACCACTGGTGGTGAGCTCCCAGCACAGGTATTTCACTATCCAGGGATCTCTAATTACTAATACAGTACATGAACAGTATGATATGTCCTCACAATTGCAGACGCCTTTTCAGAGATAATCTTTAATAGTTTATTTGACAACCTGTAAAATTATAGAAAATTATTAGTCTTGGGAATTACAAAAATCCCTGTAGTACAGTCAAACAATAAAATTATAATTACCTGTGGGTAATTGAAATTTAACTGTTTTTTTATTGTATATTACACATCAATAGCAACATAAGTTCAAGAGGTTTTTTTCTTCTTTCCTTTTTTCTTACAGAACCTGAGAAAATGGACAGCACTGTTGGGGGCTTGTGAGTTCCTGTCACAGTACTAAGCTTGAACAATTTCGATTAAAGCCCCATGCTTGAGACTGTCATTAGACCTGCATTAAATTACATATCTGGAGTGTTAAAAAATAAAGAGTACGGTAGCTTTTTCTCAGCTACCTAACGTAGGTAGTTAAGGCCTTGATTATCTTTAAAGATCTATTTTTTCCCTCCACTGAAAGTCATTGTTTCTTTCATTAAACATAAAACACATTTAAGAACACTAAACTGTGCAGACAGGAATATTAGGATGGCATATTCCAAAGTACCTTTGTTCTGTATTCATTGCTCTGGCTTGACTTCTGCATTGTATAATGTGATTTTATTATTTAGCCCACATTCAGGTGAACTGAACAGAATTGGCATTACTCGGGACCTCTAATCCCCCCGGGCTTTGGATAAAGTGGGGACTTGCCTTCCTCTTCCTCTTCCTCATTCAACTTCCCCTTCCAACAACCCCCAAAATAAATTTTTAAAAAGCCACGTAAGCGTTTTCACACTGAAGCAAGGTGCTAGCATTTGTTACTCATCACTTCTCTTTGAACGACGGCCTTTATGACAACCTGCCCAGGCCCCACCCTTCTGGGTTCCTTTGTTTAAAGACGCCCCTTGGTTCTTTGGTTCCTCCTAGCTGAATAGGAGTGTAACTGAATGGAAAGAAAGCAGTGGACCGGTACAGGGGGAAAAAGGCCATTGGTAAAAGGGTTGGTTCCTTTGCAGAATTGTCTCCACCCATTGCCCGTCCTCCCCAGCTCCATCCTCCCGCCTCTGTACCAGGGTCCTGCCATTTTCCGTCTGTAAACATCAGCGCTGCTACAAGGCCCGTGGGGAGCCATGGGCGCTCAGGGTAGTCCTTTGAAGCTTTCATACAGAAGTAGCAGCTTCAGGCCAAGTGGTCTGACCCAATTCCTTCTCTGTGGTGTGGAGAGTAATGGGAACATAAATCTGCTTTTATTTCGAGAGGCACCGATTTTCACCTCTTTATCCGGATAGAAGGAAACAGGGTCAAAGCATGTGGAAGGTTCCAGACTGATATTAGAAATTACCCAGCAGGCTAGTGCCATCCTTTCTTCTGTAAGCAGTCTGAGGGATCCAGTGTGGGAGAACAAGAGGCCGCTGTCTTCCATGGTCACCACTGGGGGGTTCATGGCACGTGAGACAGAGAAAGAGGGGCTACTTCATCCACACCTTTGCCTTAATTACATTAAGTGAACCAAGACAGAGAGGACCAAAGAAAATGAAGTTCAGAAACAGCAGCCCCAGCTCATTTCTTCTCATACCTCCTTCAATATCCTTCACGTAGAATTCATGTAGATAATGGCAGACAGAGTGCACGCATGCGCACACACACATTCCTCTAATCTTTTAGATAGGCTATCATCAAGATTTCCCATTGGGTATGGGCGCCTGGGTGGCTCAGTTGGTTAAGCGACTGCCTTCGGCTCAGGTCATGATCCTGGAGTCCCGGGATCGAGTCCCGCGCCGGGCTCCCTGCTCTGCGGGAGGGTCTGCTCCTCCCTCTGACCCTCCTGACCCTCTCCCCTCTCATGTGCTCTCTGTCTCTCATTCTCTCTGTCTCAAATAAATAAATAAAAAATTAAAAAAAAAAAAAGATTTCCCATTGGGTAGCTGAAGTCATAACTTCATCAATCTTAAGAACCAGTATTGAAAAGCAAACATACACAAAGCATTTCTTTTGGGAAAAGGGAGTCTTCTTAGAATCTGTTTTATATAATGATTTAATGAGGGCCCTGAAGACATCAAATCTTATTTTCTACCCAAAGATAGGTTAGAAAATATGTATACCATCCTGAACATTAAATCCAGGTTGTGGAGCGATGAAAAGCTGACATATTACCCTCAAGTAGAGGAAAGTTCAGGGTGGATAATGTCCCGCTGCAGACTGGGGTAAACTTAGCAGTTTGAGCCCTACGAATTCATGACTTCGTAAATGTCAGTTCAGTGCTATCTTTCAAAGCAGGAACCAGCTCACATCTGGTGTACTCGTTCATCTTCTTTCTTTTCCCACTGGAGGGAAAGCTCCATGAGGAGTGGCACTTTGTCACCCTCATCACTGTCATTGTCACAGCCATCCACTGCTCTCACACTAAAATAAAATCCAGCCCCACATGTGTGGCCCCTGCCTGCCTCTCTGACCTTGTCACCCTCCACTCTTCCCCTCACTTCCCTCCAGCCACCAGACCCCTTGCTATTCATGAATGCATCAGCTTCTGCCCACTTTGTTTTTTTAAATTTTCATTTGTCTCACCTCCCCAGACAGACAGGTCTTCCTGACTACTGTTCTAAAATTTGCATCCCTCCAAACCTGGCATTCTGCTTCCCCTTAGTCTGCTTTGTTTTTCTTCATGGTATGTATCACTGTCTATAAAGAGTTTTTTACAGTGACAATAACTCAATAATATTAATTGAATGGGTAGAATTTTGGCAAGTGGAGAACATCCCAGGATGGGAATGGGTATAAACATCAAAGTGACCCCAAGTTACACACCAGGGTTCTTAGGGCCATTAACAGAAACAGAGACAGCAGGAGGAGTTTGTATAGAAAGAAATAGCTAATCACCTACAAATTGTCTTGATTTGTATACAGAAATTTGTCATTTCTTATTTGTAAAATGGAACTAGATGATCTATGCAGAGTTAAAGACTCTGCTTTGGCTCCAACAGTTCAGTATTACGTTGGGGAGATAAATGTAGAAACTGTCAAATCCATAATAAGGTAAAACCTGGTTTCCACCAATTTAATCTCTATTAAAAGCCTCATAAACCACATTTTGGTAAAAGGGACTAATATCTATCTCACAGTTATGCCCAGCTTCTAACTCAATTGGCATATGTTTCTTCATATTCCTCTTTAAAAAGTCAATGGCTTATGAAATTATCCAAATACCTGAATCCTCCCCTAACCAGAAAAAGTCACTGAATGCAAAAGAATTTCAATTGCACACAGTCCATAATCCCCTCAGGCTTCCCCCCACTCCATCCCAAGTGCAAGCTTTAGTTTCAAGAAAAGAAACACATGTAAAGCCCAGTAAATTTTGGGTAGGTGACTCTATGATTTTGACTCAATGCCCCGATTTTAACCTAAGCTGTTGAAAGGTGCGGCTCAAAAATAGCAACTGCTATTTTTCCCACCCTGACCCATGACTTCCTCAATTCCTCTTTCTACTTCAGGAGGAGTGAAGGTGGAAGTCTTTTCCTCAGCAGTCTCACTTAGCAGAACCCCCATTTGTGGAGTCTTATGAGAGGAAAGCCCTATGGAGTCCTGGGAGGTGTGGTGGGGGGTACCTCTAAGATAATGTTCTAGAAAGGCATTTATTTCTTAAAAACACTTCAGAATGCTAAATATGCTCAAGATGCAGGCCTCAAAGCTATATGGTGGTTTGTATCTCTCAGTGTAAACAGTGTCTTGCTTAATTCAGGTAGAGGCTCTTTGATTGAATCTTCTGGAAGATTTGAAAGGTGTGGAAAGCAAGACAAAGTTCCAACCTCAGGCTTTCTAGAAGAATCTCATCTCTTGCCATCAGCTTTAAAATGGCTGTCTTCTTCCAACAACCCCAGGCCATTTGGCAACCTCTACAAGGGCTTCGCAATATGTATCAGGTAGAGGTCACTGTTGCTCCCTCAGTATCCACATCTTATGGGTAGCAAATTCCTATAGATTTAAGGTTATGAAGGGAATGGATTTCTCTCAAGTCTGAAGGGGACCTCACCCTGTTTCATAAACTTTCTAAGCCTTCCTGACTAAAACCAGAGGCCTGGTTGACAGTCTTTTCACATCCCTTCCAACTCTGGGAGTCCAGGTTTTTGCTCAGGCCCAGATAATTCTTGTAGTGAAAAAGTGAAACTTCTGTTCTAGCTAATTCAGTCTTCGGCACATTTGCTACTGTTTTTGAGAAGCCAGAGGCGATTTACAAGGGAACTTGCAAAGCCATTTTGCCTGAACAAATTCTCCATCTGGTGATTCACTGAACATTATCTCTTATTTCTTAAAGGAAGAAGCAAGGAATGGACTTAGAAGGCCTCATGTTGATATTTACCTGCCAAGACATCTTAACTCTGCTGACTCTCCAGACAGACCCATTTGTAAATTTACATTTAAAAACAATCCTTCAGTATAATTTCCCACTATCCCTTTGCTTCGGCTTAGGTCAGTGAAGCTGCAAGTTGAAGCCTTCTCCACATATAAATACTGGAATAGCTGAACTCCAGGGAGATTTTCATAAAAAAAAAAAGTCTATTTTTTTTTTTTTCATTTCATGAGGCCCACAAATGAGTTTGAGTGTTTTTTTAGTCAGTTGTTTGGTGATGCCTAAGAACATCCCTGCTGCCAAGGCATCTCACCTTGCCTCCTGTGGAAAAGGGAATGATATGCGGAGATTCTTGTTATGCAAAGGGAAAAAACCGGGTCTGTTCCAATGGAGGAGTGGCTGTGAACTCACACAGGCTCTGCTCTTTCTTCTGGGATGCTCTCAATTCCCCAAACCACCTCCCCCACCCATCCACCCCCCACTCCCCAGCCCAACTCCAGTCCTTTGCCTTCTCTTCCTCCTCCTTGCTGGGACATTTAAAAACAATCCTTGGTGGTCTGTTGGTCTCCCTGCAAACTTTACTTACTAGGACCCTTTTGAACTCTCTGTCTCCTGATTTCCTAAAGCCAGGTGTGCCTTCCCATTTGAGGACCTGCTTTTTCTCATCAATTGCATCCCTTCTTCTTCTGTCCTTTCCACCTCTAGAGGTAGTATCTCCCCAAGTTGGTTTGCTTTCTAGCCAGCTTGTGCCTAGGAAAAGAGACAGCCCTTGGCTCCTTACCCTCCCCCCACAGTGCTGCTTCCCATAGGCCACATACTGCTTCTCATTCAGCTCATTTTCTTTGGTTTCTGTGACCCTTGTTGCTATTTGACTTTGGATCTTGCCTTCTTTTTATAGTCCTCTACCGTTAACACCAGAGGACAGAATCTGGGCCAGATATATGTAGAAAGAGGACTAAGAAAAAGAGAAGAGGAACAGACTGGGCCAAGAAGGCATTAAGAGGTTTGCAGGACACAGGGAAATGGAAACATTGCACATAATCTTATATAAGGGAACAAACCAAGACAGGCATTCATTCACTCATAAATGTACACATCCATTCATCAACTCAACAGTTGTCTGTAACAAATACTGTACCTCTAAGTTGTCTCTTTTACAGAATTGCTCAAGATTATTTCTTCTTTCTGTGCAGGAATTTTAGACTAACACAACCATTCTCCAACAAATGTGAAATGACCATTCTCTAAGCCAGAGATGCTTGTCTCTCTTTTATTCAGTGTCAGGCAAAACACAAGGCCCTGATCTATGGCACAACATGACGAATTTGAAGCTTTTGCCTCGGCTCTCACATAGCATTCATCCAGTCATTTATTCATTCAATGAGTCGACCATTTAACTGATATTTATTGAGCAAGAACCTAGTCCATGCCAGTTATTGTTCTTGCACTCCGGAAGTGGCAGTGAATAAAACAAAGTCTCGGGTCTCATGCAAGTTACTTATTAGAGGAGTAGGTTGAAGGAAGACATACATATTCTTTCAGGTGTTGATGAATTCTGTGAAGAAAGATCAGGTGGGTAAAGGGATAGAAAATCATGAGGAGAGAAGTTGCCTCATTAAGTAGAATGGCAGGAAAAGGCTCCACCAATATAATAAGTTGTAACTTGAATGAATAAAATGTGGGAGTAAGCCATATGGATTTCTAGAAGAGAGCCTTAGATAATGGAAGCAGGAAATCAATAATCCTCAAGCAAGAGTGCTTGGTATATTCAGAAAATAGCAAAAGGTGGAGTTATCTACTGGGCCCATCTCTTATGAGCACCCATACACCTTTCATTTTTCCGAAAAATAATATCTATTTCATTATGATCACCTGTTTAGTGCTTATCTTTTCCCTCTAGGCTACACATGATATGAAGCAGGAAATCAGCTGCTTGGATTACCCCCACATCCTAGTGCTTGCTCAATATCTGGTACATCGGAGGTGTACCATAAATAGTAATCAAATGAATGAGTGGATGTCTGAATAAACTGCCCTATAAAATGAGATAATGCACATAAATCTTTTAGCTCAGTAGCAGACATATACTACACATTTAATGTATTTCAGGGACAATATGTTGCTGCTGATGCAGGTGATGATGATACAACCCAGCAGAAGATGAACTTCTTCCTGAAGATGGAGAGACTACTCCTGGTCTGTGGTAAGCCTATGCAGCAGGAAGGTCTCTTTAACTGCTTCTTGCCGAAATAGATCCATTTGGTGTGTGCCATGTGTAACTCCAGTGATAGTTATGGCAGTGGCCAATGCATCTATGATGACATACACATATAACAACATCCAACTATACAGTCAATAACAAAAAGGCAGAACTATTCAGCTCTTAGTTTGCTATGGCCTGCCAAACAAGGAGGAAGGTCTTCAGAGAAAAACCAGTTAAATGATGTAAGATGAAGATTGTCATCCAAGTAAGGGATTGTTTATGGTACATAAATAGCTACTTGAAGTAAGTTCCACATTATGGGCCCACATACAGAATTAGCAGATGTTGTTCCAAAGATCCAACCCTCACAACTTTCGAAGCATCACATACAACAGAGGAAGTCTCAGCTTGAAATTAGGGAGGCTTAGGGATCTCAGAAACCGAGGAAAGGTGACATTGTCATAGAGCCTGAAACCTTCTGGGGTTGACAGAAAACAAATCAGCTAGTGATGATTAAACTGCAGATATGCGGGATATTAGAGCTGGTAAGTGTTGTAGAGGTTATTTCATGAAGCACCTTACTCCTTTATTTCACAGATAAGGGAACCCCTATTTTTGGCTGAAACATCTCTCCCCAACTTTTGTCATCAGTGGCAGAGCTCAGAGCAGAAGCTAGGTCTTCTGTCGCAGAAATAGGTGTTTCTTCAGCTAGTCTCCTTAACTGGTCTCCCTGCTCACATTCCTGCCCTTCTATAATCTGTTCTATACCTTGTATCAAAGTGATCTTTTAAACCTGAACTCAGATCATTTTACTATACCTAATAAACTCTCTAATGGTTTGTAATTACAATTAAAATTAAATTAAAATTCCTTATAACAGCATACGGTACTTCTCTAGCATACAACGTTGCCTGGCACATAGTAGGCGCTAATGAATGAATGAACTTTTTTCCTCCAATAATACTATAAAGTTAGCCAACCATAATAAATCTGCAGAAACAACTTGATTTAAATAAAATATCCAGTACTATTTCCTCTAAAATTAATGTCAGGATGAAATTCAAGCTGAGTAAAAGTGGGTTAACTGAATTCAACAATCAGCCCCAAATAATTTATTTTAGTCTCCATTTGCCAGTGGACAGCCACTCATTCCCTCTCTGGTCCAGCCTCATTAGGCCTGTGTACCATTGATTTTTATGACAATGTGGAAAGGAAATTTATGAAATCTAAAAGGCACAAAGTTGGAAAGGATAATAAATACAACAATCAACATTCAAAAATGTTCTGACAGGCTGGAATTCTGAGCAAATTCCAATAAGATGAAATTTAATAGCAATAAATGCAATGTCCTGTATAAAAGTTCAAATATTAATTGTATAAGTACAGGATGGAGAAACTTGGTTTGGCAGAAATTCATGTGCAAAAGATCTGGAGGATTTAGCTGACCACAACTTTAATAAGACCCATCAGTCTAAGGTAGATGCCTTTAAAAAGTCCCATTCGTAGGTTGCATTAGTAGAAGCCCTTTCTCTAAATTACAACCAGTAATTGTTTTCCTACACTCTGTAGCTCAGGCCACATCCGGCATATTTTGCTCAGTTCTGGGTGCCATATTTTAATGGGGACACTTAATCCAGAGGAAGAAAACCAAGATGGAGAAAGTCTGAACACCAAGTCATGGTTGAAAGAATTGAAATCCAAAATCATGCCAGTATTTTAAGTTCTACACAATATTAGGAGAGCATCATTTTTGCTGTTCTGGAAGTCAGAATATGAAACAATGGCTTTAAGTGGGTAGTAAATATACAGTTACTGACAGAAAATTTTTGAATCAGTGAATAAGTGACGGAAAGGAGGAAGGAAGCTTTCAGTAAACATAGAGGAAAATTATGTGTATCTGGAGTTTCACAATAAAATTGCCACCTGCAAGTTGGAATACATAAACTTTTTGCCACTGGAGATTTTCAAGGCAATATAGGAGCAAACAACTATACCTCAAAAGATAAAAACACTGAGTGATTACATGGGCTCTGCATCTAGGACCTCCAAACTAAGCAGTGTTCCTTCCCCACCCCGGTTAACTATCCAGAGTGGTCAACTCAAGAATCCCTTTCATTTCCACAGTCCATAATTCTCTGTGTATGGAACTAGCTGCCTTAAAATTAAATCATTTCCCAAGAAACTTGACTCATTGTCTCCAAATAAAAAGATGCCATTCTGGAGCCTGCAGAAAAGAAAAAGAAAACTTTGTCTCTTTTGACAATGATATATAAAACTTAGCAACCCAAATAAAGAAACAGTTCCTAACCAGCTATCCCTGCCAGGGCTCAGCACAGAAGACAGAGAGAAATGCCCATCTCCCAGTCTTTCCTGAAAGAGGCTTCCATGCCTACTTTAAAAGCTGCTGCCTGAGGGTCAGGCTTCTAATTTTGCAGGCATCTAGGGGCCTTCCCCGGAAGCCAAGGAAGCCTGGGGACACCCAACCCTGACCTGTCCCTCTAGCCTGTTCTGTAATTATATTTGCCCATTTAGAACTATAGAACTAGTTTTATTGCAATGGCTTTAAAGTCCTAATATCTAGGGGCCAAGTCCCCAGTTTTGACTTTTCTTTTTCAAAGTTATTCATTTTTACATTTAATTTTATAATATTTGTCAAGTTTCTTTTTAAAAATCCAGCTGATACTTTGATAAGGACTGTTTTGAAATTATAGAATAATTTGACCAGAATTAGTAACTTACAAAGTTAGGCCATTTCACCAATGATGATGGGCTATACTTAAATTGGTTCTTTTATGTCATTAAATGTACTTTTAAAATTCTCTCCAAAGAGTTCTGATGTATTCTTTGCCAATTTAATATCCAGATAATTAATAGGTTTAGGTTGTTTTTTCTTTTCCATTGTCCATGGAATCTTATTATTTCTCAAATTTGTCTCACTGATTTTTATATAGTCAAGGAACAGTATTAGTTTTGGGGGAAATTATCTTCTGTTGGGCAATCTGGTTGAATTTTCTCTTTAGTTTTAATAATCTGCCTTATTTTGTTTAATACTCTAGGAAGAATAATGAAGTTTTGGCTTTTCTCCTAATCTTACACCTCATAGTTCTTTTATTGCCCATGGAGTTGCTAATGACCCCACAGTACTATATTATACAATAGATAATGGAAATACTTTTTTTTCCCTAACCTTAAAGTGAATCCACTTAAATCTTTTCCTTTAAATACGTGTTTCCTGTTGAATTTTGTTATTTAAAATACTGTGATATTTCTCCTTCTATAGGTGTAATTGAATTATAGATGATATTGAACTATCCTTGAATTCTTTTAATACGCCATTAATAGCTTTATTTTTAATCACTAATAGACAAAGTTAACCCACTATTAGTAATTTATTAGTATTAAATTGATTAGTGTTTAGTATTTTGTAATTTCTCACCTATGTGTACAAGTCAAGTGGAGTATATCTTTTGTAATGATCTGATTTGATTATTTAAATTAAGGTTTTTTTATTTTATTTATTTATTTATTTTTAAAGATTTTATTTATTTATTTGAGAGAGAGAATGAGACAGAGAGAGAGCACGAGATGGGGGAGGGTCAGAGGGAGAAGCAGGCTCCCCGCCGAGCAGGGAGCCCGATGTGGGACTCGATCCCGGGACTCCAGGATCATGACCTGAGCCGAAGGCAGTCGCTTAACCAACTGAGCCACCCAGGCGCCCCTAAATTAAGGTTTTTTTAATTCTATGAGTGAGTTGTTTGGATTTCTCTTTTATCCTGTCTTCTGAAATAGCATTTAAATAAGGAAAATAGTGTATTTCTTAAAAGTTGTTCCATAGAACAACTAAATGTGGTTGCTCCAAAATATAAATATCTGCTCAATAAAATATACCACAGAGTGTAGTAATAGTTTAAAGATAAGGAAGATACTGCAAAATGGAACAAATATTTTGACTATTTAAAGGACTTATGTAAATTGATGATAAAAAAGAAAGAAATCACCCAACTGTGAAAAAAGGAATGAATATGAACACACAATTTTCAGAAGGGTAAAAGTGAATGGTAGCAACTAAAGGATAAAATGTTCAAATTCATGAATAATTAGATAATTAAAAGTCAAAATAAGAAAGAGATATCTCTTAATACCCATGAGATTAACAAAAGTTAGAGCTGTATAATGCCAAGTATTAGTGGAGTTGGAGATAAAAAGGCCTCTTGTATTCTTGACGGTGGTGAAACTGTTGTAATGTCCCAGAGATACATGGGACAGATACAGAGAATTCACATGCCTTATGATCCAGCAATACAATTCAGTGAAATTCCATACTGGGACATGTTCTGTGATGTTTACTCTAGACTTATGTATCGTAGTGTAAAATGGAACACTAGTTATATATCAAGGAGGTAGATATGCAAAATGTAGTAGATTCACACTGTGGAATTCTATGCAGCAATTAGAAACAACTATGTGGACAGATACACAGGAACATGGATGGATCTCTAAAGCACAGAGATGGAGGAAAATTGTAAGTAAAATTGAGGCTATAGCACAATGTCACACATGGAATAAAAAATACACACACACAAAATACCATATATACTTTCAATGTTAAATTCAATTTCAAGCACATATGTTAATTATATTGGAGTGGTTGTTACGAGAGTAGGAAAAATGGGAATGGTGTATGAGAATAAAAATGAATACATATTTCACCTACATTCTTACAGACATACATAGACATGCACATTCGTAAAACAAGAAGGAGCCTTGCATCAACCTATAAGAGAGTGCCACGAACTGAGAAATATGATTAATTAAACCTGCACCAGAGATAAAATAAGAACTTACAAAAGTGTCTCTTAGAACTCAAGAGACTTCAGGAAACAGGAAGTGGAAAATTGTCAGAAATTCAGGAGAGCCTGTCCCCTCACCCACATGTCTCTGTCTCTGTGCATTAGGCTTGCTCTTCTCACTCAGTAGACCCACTGTTTTTCTTTTCAGCACACATGGCAAAAATTTCATTTTGTATATCTCCCACATATTTATATCACCTCCCTTCAAAAGACCAGCTTAGATTGACTTTTAGGAAAAAGAATGTAATTCACAAGTAAGATCGATGAATATGGTAGATAACACATTTTTGTTATTATAAAACATTATAAAACTGCATCTAATGTAAAAAAAAAAAACTGCATCTAATGCATTTCTTTTATGAGAAATAAATTGACAGTTTCCAAAGAGGAATTCCGAATTCCAGTTATTAGCTTATTCAGATATATCCATAAGCTCTTGAAAGCTTTTGAAAATCATATTTCTTTAGTTGTAAAAATTTTGTACTTCATTTCTTCTTTCCTTCCTCCATTGCTTTCTTCCTTCCATCTTTTATTCCTTTCTCCCCTTTCATCATTTGCTCCCTCTTTTCTCTTTCACCTTCTCCTCCTTCTCTTCCTCCTTTTTCACTTCCTTCGCCTCCTCTATCTGTATCTCTATGTCTCTAATTTTATGTATATCTCTCTTCTCTTTCTCATTCTCTCCTTTGTCCATAGTTTCAACATCAAAAAAGTTGAAAAAAGGGGTTGCCTGATTGGATCACCCAGTCTACTAATTGACTTTTAGGGAAAGGGAGTTTTCAAAATGATTTTTCTTTAGTAATATGACACAGTATTTTCATGCTTCTATGTAGGCTTTCCTTTGAATGAGACACCACCAAGTTTGATAAATTTGGTTTAGTCTTCTCAAAGTTTACAACATATCCTCAAATCTAGAAATCCACATCTCACTTGACCAAAGAAGACTCATCAAATATTTCTCAACCAGTGTTTCTTATTCTCCTGATTTGAAATAAAAGTTTTGAGCGAGGCATGATATTCAAGTAGAAATATGGGCAGCGAGGTTGCCACAATGTTTACCATTTCACTGCCCTCCTCAATGATGAAATGAACAGAAATACTAGGTTTGGAAACATGATGCTTCCTGGCTATTTGTTGCATCCATCTCACTTCACTGGGTACTTCAAACGAGGAAGTCTTGTGGAGTGTGGAAATAATAGAGACATATGATGAGCACTTTAAAATTCAGAAAGCCATTCACAAACACCCACCATGTAATTAAGCTGTTTATTTTTATTTTCAGTCTATTTGAATTGGTAGAATATTTTCACTTTAGCACCAGCATGTCAGTGGGACCACAGGCTAGGGTGAGAGGGTGTTTATAGTCACCAGCATAGTATCTGAAAAGGATTTACTTTCTCCCCTACTCACTCCACATCCATGAAATTAAGTAAAGGATTATTTACATGTTTGTTTTCACAAAGATAATGAATTGTTCACTGGCTACTGCCTTATCCCTCTGCCTTCATTCTCTTAGTGGGTATTAAAAAAAGTTAAGTTTTGTTTCCTGTAAATGGTGTTATTAAATCACAGAAAAAGCTAATTTCCAAGAGCTTGTTGGGTAGCTGTAAAGATAGCTGTAGGGCTCTCTCCATGAGCTCCAGAAAAGATGTGGTGAGAGGTTTCACAGCTAGTTGCTTTTCCTCTCCTAGAATATATGCCACTGTTTTTAAAATTCTAAAATTTAAATTTGTTTAGTTATGTATGTGAGTATTTGCTCTAAAGGAGACTCTGTCATGTTAAAAACCCTTCCAAATGTCTTCTACTTCATCTATAGCTTCAAGGTATAGCTTTTCATCTCTCTTGACAAGAGTATGAAATATGAAGTTCTTTTTCTGAAGATTCAAGCCAAAACTACTTCCTAGCAGATCGGTTCTCAGAATCAACTCCACCAGAAGTCAGACTTAAAGAATTCCCCTTTAATTGTCATAAAGTAGAGTTCTGATATTAATGGCACCTACCTTGCTTATCTAACTTCCTAGTCTCTCCTGCCCGCCCCCGCCCAGGGGTAAACCCTCTGTTCCCAGCAAACAGATAATTCCCTTTCAGGATATGTTCATTCTTGCTTCTTGTACTATTTCCTGTCTTCCTGATTTCTGTTTTCATCTCAAACAAACAAACAAACAAAAACCCAAGCCAACCAGCCCATCAACCTTCCCTGATTATTCTGCCAAACAACCCTTTCTCATCAGTGCATTACTCAGTACACGGGATCATAAAATATGGCATTTGTATAATTCCTTGCCTTGTTCTCTGGTTATTTTCTTCATGAACACACTTTGTATGCTATAAGGGCAGGGAATCTGTTGACTATTGCTTGATTTTTTTTTTTTAAACTTGCCTACTTCATAAGGAAAAGCTAGATGAGCAGAAATTAACAAATACTTTTTAACTCAGTAAGTTGCTACCTGGTATAGTCATTGCCTTAATTGTTAGAATATTTACCCTGTAATTAACTTTTATTTCTTAGAAATATAAATATCTGGGTTAAAACAGGGACTGATCAGCTTTCAAATGTGTCTCTGTGGATAGCCTCTCTCTGCCTTTTCTTCCCATGTAAACTCTGGTATAATTTAAAAAATAATAGTATTGTTATTGTGTGATATTTCAAACAGAGAAACTAGAATAGAAAAAATAAATATTGAGGCTTAATTATGCAGCTTACAAATAAAAATATTAAACACTACATGTCAAGCATTCGTTTGAATTTTTACACACACATATTGACTCATTAAATTCTCAGAACACCCCTATTATGTGGTACTATTATTATCATCCTGATTTTATGAGTGAGCATGGAGTTAAGTACTTTGCATAAAGTCACCCAGATTGTAGGTGGCAGAGGACAAATTTGAAACAAAGCATTCTGGTTCAGAACCTGTGCACATAATTCTCATCTTATACTACCTTTTTGCTTTGCCTTTCCATTAAATCCTACCATTATGACACATTTGCTTTAGACTTTTAAAAATAACATTCCCTCTGTAAACACCTTTCCAGTTCCATTCCACTGACTCTCTCAGTGAGATGACAATTATTATTAATTCAATGTTTATCAATCCCATGTGTGTTTGTGCTTTTACTTGTGCACTTGTATTTACTTTTGCGTGTGTATTTGTGGACTAGTATTTTTTTTTTAAAGATTATATTTATTTATTTGAGAGAGAGAGAGAGAATGAGAGAGAGAGAGCATGAGGAGGGGAGGGTCAGAGGGAGAAGCAGACTCCCCGCCAAGCAGGGAGCCTGATGTGGGACTCGATCCCAGGACTCCAGGATCATGACCTGAGCCAAAGGCAGTCACTTAACCAACTGAGCCACCCAGGCCCCCTGTGGACTAGTATTTTTGAAAGATTTAAAATTGTATTGAAATATGTACCATTTGGCAGTTGCCTTAATTTTTACTCAACATGGTTTTTAAGATCTATTTCCATTGTCATATATGCCCTCGGCTTCTCATTTTAATGCTGTCTAGTGCCCCATGGTAAATATACCATGAATCTCCTGCTCACAGACATTTGCGTTGTTTCTAGATTTTTGCACTAAGAAACAGTGCTACAGTGAACATTGTTACGTGTGTCTCCTTCAGTTCACGTGCTTGACTTATTTTAGGGAGTATAACTAAGAGTCAAATTACTAGGACATAGGTTATGATGTTTGATTAAGTGGCTTTCCAAATTGGCTATACCAGCTTGTAGGTCCATTAGGCTGAATGTGGAGTTTCTGTTTTTCCACTTCATTGCCAACATTGGTGCTCTTAAACCTTGTATTTTTGTTAATTTTATGAGTAGGAAATTGTCTCATTATTTAATATTTATATTTCATGAGTACTTGTTGAGGCTGAGATTCTTTACATTTGACTTTATTCACTGTTCCTCCTCTGTAAAATGCCATTTCAATTCTCTGCTCATTTGTTGTTTTTATTAATTTGCAGAAGTTATTTATAGATTATCAATATTATACTTTTATTTCTATTAAATTTTTTAAAATATCTTTTATTCAGTTTAATTGCTTTAAACTTTGTATTTGGTTTCTTTTATAATACAGATATTTAAAAATTATATGTGGTCAGATTTATCAATTGTTTTTATTATGATACATATAATTTGATGGGTTTTATTTAGTATAGTCACAAAGATATACAACCACCACCGGAGTCTATTTCAGAATATTCCTGTCACCTTAAAAAGAAACCCTATACCATTTATCTCTCATCTCCTATGCCTTATTCCCCCATCACTAAGAAACTACTAATAGAGTTTTCACCTCTATAGATTTCCCTGTTCAGGACTTTCAGATGAATTGAATGGTATATGTTTTTTGTGATTGACTTCTTTCACTCAGCATAAATGTTTTCAAGATTCATCTGTGTTATAGCACATTTCATTATTCCATTCTTTTTTATTGTTGAGTTATGTTTCATCATATGGAAATACTAAATTTTGTTCATTTATCCATTGATGGACATTTGGGTTGTTTATACATTTTGGCTATTATGAATAATAATACTGCTATAAACATTCATGTATAAGTTTCTATATGGAAATGTTTTCATTTTTTTTGGGTACATATGTAGGATTGGAATTTCTGGGTCATTTGGAACCTCTGTTTGATAGTCTGAAAAACTATCAGACTGCCTTCCAAAGTGGCTATACCATTTTATTTTCCACTAGTGTATGAGAGTTCTGATTTCTCTACGTCCATACCAGTTCTTGTTGGGGAGATAGCACAGGGGTAGAGCATTTGACTGCTTACCAATTCTTGTTGTTTTAATTCTAGCTTCCTACATGCATTTCCCTGATAATAATGTTGAACGTCTTTTCATGTGCTTTTTGACCATTTTAAAGTCTCTCTTAGAGAAATATCTATTCAGACCCTTTGTCCACTTTAAAAATTAGGTTGTCTACTTATTATTGAGTTGTGAGAGTTCTTTTTAAATTCTGGATACAAGTCCCTTATCGGATATATGCTTTGCAAATATTCTCTCTCATGCTTTGGGGTGTCTCTGTTTTGATGGTGTCTTTTGCATGAAAGTTTTTCATTTTGATGGAGTCCAATTTATCTATTTTTTTTTCTTTTACTGCTTATGTGTTTGGTGTCATATCTAAGAATTCTTTGCCAAATCCAAGGTCATGAAGATTTACCCCTATGTTTTCTTCTAAGGGTGTTATAGTTTTAGCTCTCATATTTAGGTCTTTAACCCACTTTGGGTTAATTTTTGTAGATAGTGTGAGGAAAGGGTTCAACTTTATTCTTTTGTATGTGGCTACCCAGTTGTCCCAGATCCATTTTTGTATTATGGTGTATAATTCTCTTTATATGCTGCTGGATTTGGTTTGCTAGTTTTTGTTGAGGATCTTTGCATCTATATTCATTACAGGTATTGGTTTGTATTTTTATTTTTTGTGTGTGATGATTTCGGTGTTGGTATCAGGGTAATACTGACCTCATAGATTGAGTTGGAAAGTATTCTCTCCTCTTTACTTTTTGGAAGAGTTTGTAGAGAATTGGCATTAATTTTTCTTTAAGCGTTTTGTAGAATGCAGCGGTAAAGGCATCGGAGCCTGAGTTTTTCTTTCTTGGTAAGTTTTTGATTACTGCTGTAATCTCTCACTTGTTATAAGTCTATTGTCTATTAGATTGTCTATTTCTTCTTGAGTCAGTTTTGGTAGTTTGTGTCTTGCTAGGAGTTATTCCAGTTAATCTAATTTGTTGGCATGCAATTGTTCATAGTAGTTCTTTATAATCCTTTTTCATTTCTATAGGGGCAGTAGTGATGTTTTCTCTTTTATTTATAATTCTGATACTTTGATCCTTTTCTCTTTTGTTCTTGGCAGTTTAGCTAAATGTTTGTAAACTTTGTTGCTCTTTACAAAGCACTAGCTTTGGTTTCATCAATTTTCCCAATTATTTCCTAGTCTCTATTTCATTAATTTCTGCTATAATTTTTATTATTTCCTTCCTTCTGCTTTCTTTAGATTCAATTTGCCCTTCTTTTTTTTTTTTTTTCAGTGTCTGAAGGGGGAATATTAGATTATTCATTTGAGATATTTCTTTTTTTTTTTTTAAAGATTTCATTTATTTATTTGAGAGAGAGAGAATGAGAGAGAGAGAGCACATGAGAGGGGAGAGGGTCAGAGGGAGAAGCAGGCTCCCCGCTGAGCAGGGAGCCCAATGCGGGACTCGATCCTGGGACTCCAGGATCATGACCTGAGCTGAAGGCAGTCACTCAACCAACTGAGCCACCCAGGCACCCTCTTCTTTCTTAATATAGGCATTTATTGCAATATAATTCTCTCTGCTTTAGCTGCACCCCAAAAGTTTTGGTATGCTGTGTCTTCATTTTCATTCATCTAAAAGTACTTTCTAATTTCCCTTCTGATTTCTTCTTTACCTTATTGGTCATATAGCAGAGTGTTGTTTAATTTCCATATTTTGTGGGTTTTCCAATTTTTTCCTGCTATCGATGTCTAATTTTATTCCATTGTGGTTCAGGAACATACTTTGTGTTATTTCTGTCCTTATAATTTATTGAGATTTGTTTTATTGCCTAACTTATGGCTTATCCTGGAGAATGTTCTGTGTGCATTTTGGAAAGACCATATATTCTGTTGTTAGGTTTGGTGTTCTATAGTTGTCTTTTAGGTCAGTAGGTTTTCAGTGTTGTACAGCTTTATAGTCCCTGGTTTATCTTCTATTTGTTGTTTCCATTAGTGAAAGTGGGGTATTATAGTCTCCCACTATTGTTGTAGAATTTCTATTTCTCTTTTTATTTCTATCAATTTTTGCTTCATGAATTTTGGCACTCAGTTATTAGTTAGCATATATGTTTATAGTTATATCTTTTTGATGGATTGACTCTTGTATCACTATATAAAATGTTTCTATTTCTAGTAATACTTTCTTTTTTAAAGTGTATTTTTTTTTCTGATATCAGTATAGCCACTCCAGTTTTCAGTCATTATTTCTTCTAATAATTTTTCTGCTACTTTCTCTCTCCTTTCCTTCCGATACTCCATTATGTGTGTGTTGGTATGTTTAATGATATTCCACATTTCTCTGAGATGCCCTTCAGAATTTTTCCTCATTCTTTTTTCTCTCAATTTTTCAGCTTGCACAATCTCTATCACTCCATCTTGATATCACTTACTCTTTATCTGCCAGTTCAAATCACTATTGATCCTCTCTAGTGAAGTCTGTCATTTCTCTCTGATTCTTTTTTAAAATTATATTTTCTTATATATTCTTACATTTATTAATATTTTCTCTTTGATTCAATATTATAATCATACCTTCCTTTACTTCTTTAATTATGGTTTTCTTTAATTCTGTGAGCATATTTATAATGGCTACTTTAAAGTGTTTGGTTTTTTTTTTCATAAATTCAATATTTGTTCTCTCTCATAGGTAATTTCAGTTGCCTTCAATTTTTTTTTTCCTATGTATAGGTCACACTTTCCTATTTCTTCACATGCCCTGTAATTTTTTCTTGGAACTGGGCGTTTTGGAAAACATATTATACCAATTCTGGGTACTGTCTCCCCACTCCTATCCAACCCCAGGCTTGTTATTGTTATTTGCTTGTTTATTTGTTCAATAACTGACTAGATTATTTTAATGTCATCTCCTCTTCACTTCAGAGTTCAACCCCTGATGTTGTTCCTCAGGGATGCACAGGTTTGGAGTGTTCATAGCCACCCAGAATGACAGTGGCATTGGTAGGACTCTCTCCCTCTCTTTCCCTGACCACATTTAGCTGTTAAACTGCACTAATGACCAGCTGATTACTCTATTGCATTTAATAATGCCCTGGGGTATAAATTGCTCTACAAACTAATCCATTCAGATTTTGGCTGCTTTGAAAGAGTAGTTTCTGAGTTCAGGGTTTGATTTTTTGTTCTGATCCTTGGAGGGCTCTTCCCAGCTGTATTGGTCCCTGTTCTCTTCTGCAAACTAGTTGGCCTACAGATTAACCTGTATCTTCAGTCTCCTCCCAGTAGCCTTTCACCACAATGTCTACTGTTCTTAAGAGTGCCTTTAGGCTTGAATTTCTTCACTCTAGCTTGCAAAAGAGGGCAGTTCCCTAGAAAGAGATGAAGAGCTATCTGCTTTATGACCTGCTTCTCTCCCCAGGCAAAAGTCTCTGCCCAAGGGATCTGAGGGAAGGGAAATGGTAAGTATCTCTTCAAGGTCACCTCCATTCTAGAAACCAAGGACTCCACGGAGGAGGGAGCAGAAGACTGGGGTTTACTCTTAGCTTGCCTCTCCTGGTGTGGAATCATGGCCTCATGAGCCAGAGAAAGAGTAATTTGGGTCTCAGTGGAGCTCCATTATACATTGGAGGCTGGGCACAAGAAAGGAGTCCCTCCTTCTCAATTGTACTCACTTGGGACCTAGCCTCAGCAACAAGACACTTGGGGCAGGATGAAAAATGCTGACATCCTGCTCCTGCCAGAAAGAAAGCCCTCCGTTTGGGTTCTGGGGAGAGAGGGAACCCTGTGTGCCCAGTGACACCAGTCTGGAGGGGTCTCCACCTAACTGAGTTGGAGTGGAAGAGAGAGAAGGTGATCTTGGTTCAAATACCACATACTCTCACTTTTATTACCAAATTTTCATATATATTTTTCAATAGATGTATCTTCATAAGCCAATCACCCATTAGGACAATTTCCAAAGGATTTCATTTTTTAAAAAATAGTTTTCACCAGTTTCACTGGGGTCCTGGCTGACATTTTCCTCATACTATCATACTGGGGGTTGATCTCTTAGCCCATTTTAATATTTTTGTTTTACAAGCTTTATAGATATTGCAGGGTTTGAGTTGCAGAGTATTTAGGAGGCAAAATAAATTCTTAATACTAGATATAGACATACAGACAATTGAGTGAACTGACCTGGTTAATAATCAGTCAATTAAATCAAAGCAGTTTCACTGAATTAGCTTCTTTAAGAAAATCATATTTTCCAAACTAGCCAGTTATCTTGTGACATGTTTTGTAATATATTTAGATAACGTTTCAATAATATCTCATTTATCTAGTAACTATTCATCCAATAAGTTCTCTTCTCAATACACCTGAGAAATAGGAAACAATCAATTGACTACCTGGGCAAGTCATATATCTCAGCCTTCACCCAATATCGCCACTCCAAGCTTTCAAAAGTTTTTGACTGAATATCTCCACTTACTTTTCTTTTACTTCTTTACATCAGTTGTGAACACACTGGGCTTTCTCTTTGAGGACTTTTCTTTCTTTCCTTTTTTTTTTTTTTCCATACCAAGGAAAGGCTTATCATACATTGTAACAGAGAAGAGCTGAAGTTTGGGGCAACTACACAATGCCAGCCCCTGAGGATGCAACTGGCTCTCATACAAATCTCATTTGAGTTTGAGATTTTTGAGCAAGGAGGTAGAGTGCACCTGGCTTCAAACATCAGAAACCCAAAAATGTGGAAGTAGTAAGATAGCATTCAGAGAGAAGAAAAGGGTAAGGACCGAACCAATGGTCCAAACAAGTAGCCCACTCTCATTAGGTCAGGCAGAGAGGCAGCACTATGCTGGAAACAGCCCAAGAAGTGAAGGAAAGTACAAGGAGGCTCCGTGGGAGAAAGGACTGGGAGTGATTTCTTGAGGAACGACAGTCTGAGCCAAGCCCCATTTCACACATGCCTGTGGCTGTATTCAGCCTTAGCCCTAACATGTATGGGGATAGAGCAAGAATAAATATGGAGACTGACACATGATACCTCTAATATTTAAAAGTCATAAATTAAGCTAACAAACTATTAAATAACAAATGTTCTGTCTTCCTACCTTGAGGTATACCTCTTTACAATGATCCCTAAGCTCAGACCTGAACTTAGAATTCTTAGATTCTTGGGAGTTCCACAGAAAATGATGATGTAGAGAGGGCCAAGCCACAGCTCATGGCCCTGACCAGCCCCCTTTTCTCTCTTACCCCTACTTTTTCCTGCACTATTCGAAGCCCTAGTGTACTTGTGGGGGCATCGCAATGCATACAGCTCAACTCCATTCACACTTCACACCAATAGCTCCCCCTTGGCCATCCCTCAGGCCTAGAGGCACACACCAGGCAGCTGGAGAATTCGGAATCCTGATACATGGATCACCCTCTAAAAGTCTTGTTACCTTAGCCTCACAAACTCCTCCCCCTGAGGGGAGAAGCATGAACTGAGAGAGCTGGAGCAAGACCTTCTAAAGCCCAGGGTGAGGCAGGGCTCTCTCTCCTATAGCTAAGGGTAGTTAGCACTGGCTGTAATTGTTCATCTAGATCATATAGGATCCTTAAGTCTCCCTATCTTTTCAAGAGCATTACTACCATTCACCTAGGTTGGACACCTCAACTCTGCCCAAATTAAAAAAAGAACAATTAGGATGATCATAACAAAAGGGTAAATATTTCTCCCTTTATTCTTTACACTTGCTCCTGAGAGAATTACTAGGATTCACAGAAAACTTTAATTTCTCTTGGTTTTCTATGCAGTGGCTTTCCAAACATCTTACTAGTTTTTCTTTTTTCTTTTCTTTTCTTTTATTTTATCATTTTATTGTCTTATATTTTAATGAGCTACAAAAACTGCAGACTGATTGTTTATAGAAAACTCTTGGAAGGTAGAGCCGTCTTACTCACCTTTTTTTGCCCCATCTTATTGCTCAGGGCCTTGCACAATAGGTGTTCAGTAAATATTTGTGACTACTGTGGTAGCTATGAGCCAGAGATCAACAACAAAAAGGTAAAGATTGCTAAAAAGCACAACAAAAATGTGAACAAGGATGCACTTCCATATTACCTTATTTTTGTGGCAAGAGAGTGGCTATTTAGAATAATTGAAACATTCAATTATTTATTGCCTGTGGATTTCTTTTTTTTTTCCTTTCTTTTCTTTTTTTTTTTTTCTGGAAGGAAGCATGCTTGGTGCATTGAGAGTAGTTTGGAACAGATATCAGGGTGAAGAGGGCTGGTCATCACAAACAAAGCCATACACAGAGGGGCCATTCCACAATTACAGCATGCTCTTCTGTAGAGGTAAACCAAGGGGGACAAGCAGGCTGAGTTGTCATTTATCCTGGGCCTCTGCTTTATAGAGAAGTGAGAATGAAGGTGTCAGTTCTCCCCTGGGCAAGCAGGGAAATAAGATATCATTTTGAATGTCAGCTCTTTTGCAGCTTAATTATTAAGTACTTTCTTTGTTTCTAACACTCACAAAAGTTATGCTTTACACAATAAGTATAGTTGTTCAGAAAAAAATAGAGCCAGTGTAGACCCCAGTTGCCAAGAGCTGATGTATGAAGAAAATTGAATCTGGGCCTTAGAAATTAAGTAAAATGTAATGAGGTAGCAGAGAGATACAGGACTAGTCCAAGAGAAGAAGGGTATGTTATGTGAGAATGAGGTCTGAGGGAGTATTTCAAGTGCAGGAGAGACACGTAGTAGAGGTTATTATAGAGGATATTGTAAAAACTATATGGATGGAAGGGAATGGAATCATCATGGAAGTTCATGGTTTAAACTCACTGTTTAAAT
This sequence comes from Mirounga leonina, assembly GCF_011800145.1. Taxonomy (NCBI): domain Eukaryota; kingdom Metazoa; phylum Chordata; class Mammalia; order Carnivora; family Phocidae; genus Mirounga; species Mirounga leonina. The sequence goes on from NW_023270305.1 coordinate 53,944,360, forward strand.
TTAACATGTCTCCTTCTAATACCCTGATAGATCTGGATGCCCATTTTTATTTAATGATTAAACACTTACATAGTATTAATTTTCTAAGCTTTTATCAAATACTAAGTCACTCACACCTAATAACAGCCCTACCTAATAACAGCCCCATAAGGACTTTTGTAATTCCCTTTTTATAATTCCCTTTTTGCTAACGAGGGAACCGAAATACAGTAAGTAATCAGCCTTGCACAAACTAGAACATGGATGTGGTCCTCACGCTTTCCTTTGCTTGCTGGCTGGAAGCAAATCCTTCCACTGGTAGCTCAATCTTTTAGGTTGTAAGTGACTCCTTTAGAGCATTGCAAATTCTAGTAGGAAGAGTAGTAGCACTCTAAGTTCTTAAGTGTCATGGGTCAGGGCAGAAGAAGGCATAGGTCCACACTGAAAAGGTGTTGGGGGGTGGGGAAGTGCTGTCAAGGAGGGAAGGATAAGAATGGCAGGTCTAGAATGGTGCGGACTAGCTCACCTCATATCTGTGCTGGGCGCTGACCTGGGTTCCGAAATCAGAAATGACTGCAGGCTTTCAAATGCAGAGGGGCCTAGTGAAAGAGGTAGTTTAGGAAAATGCCAACCTGTGCATTTCCTGAAGTAACAAGGCTTTAGGTATGGTAAACTTGAATTAGCCAAGATTATAAGGCAGCATTCTACGTGAGAACCAGGCAAAGTTCACTAAAAACCTTACAGGAAGTGACTTACTACCTAATATAGGGGTTAATCTAACTTGGACTGGGTCTGCACCTAGAGGAACAATACTGAATCAGTATGTCTTGAACCGGAGTATTATTTACCTCTCCTACGTGGTCTGATCCTACTGTAAATGGAGAGAATTAAAGATTTACTCCTCAGGGGAATTCTACAGTTCTCTCCAGGCTGAAGGCTGAATGTTCAGGTAACCCTGTAGCTTTCAAACTTGCTAAAAAACACTTCCTTAACTAGCTTAGAGTAGCACTTGATTCTAATACAGTATTATAAAACATTTAGTAAATTCATGGGATCATTTAAAATGCTCCAGTTCATTTGGAAAGCCTGAGGGTTTTTTTCCTCACTGTTTTCAATTAGTCCTTATAGTTCCCCCCATTTTGTCCTCCTCTGCACCCTGTTGTCCACCAAAGCCTCTTTTATAGATCTTAAATATTGAAAATTCTGCTTTTGTTGGTCTTAGGTCATGCCTTTCCAAACGACCCAGCAGCCCCAAAAGAAGGGAAAACTTGGCTTTTATGTTTCCCAAGAACCTTCTAGATCTTAGATAGTGCTCCTGGCATTAGCCTATGTGTAAGATTTAAAAAAAACAAATCAGAGATAAAACTTGTTATTCCATGTAGGTTTCTTGCTTGACTTCATAGCTGCAAAGCCTATTCTAAAATGAACTCCTGAATGTTCAGTTTCTCTACTCTTTATCACAAGGAACATCAATACCTCAAAAAGGTCCAGTGGTGCATGTACATAAGGCTTTGTGTCTCCTCACATCTGCTCCAATATAATGATTACAGCAGAGTCTCTGTTTCTGATAAAACTGTGAACTGGCCCTTAACCTGAACAAAGAATTACTTCTAGAGAAGAAAGGTTGCACACCATTTTCTGCCTGCCCAATTCCCTCAAGCTGGCCCTCAGTAATGCCACCTTGCTGAAGAATGGAAATCTGAAAAACAAGGCAAGCCTAGGTGCCTTCACTCCCTGCGCACAAGCTGCCTAGAGTCTATGGATTGAGTAGCCTATTAAATTTCTCTCCATGGCACTCTGTGCTTATTAACAAAAAGGGCTAGTTGACTGCAGATCATGTTTCCCCAGGAATTCTGCAGAGGGAGACCAAACTAATACTTGCCAGGGGCATCTTTGTGCAGATGGTTATATGCACAAAGTGTTTTGCTGGAATCCTATTGCTGGAATCCTATTTTTAAGTTGGTTAAAAATCAATTGGCTAACCATTACATCAGGACTGAAAGTTACCAGAAATTTGGGTGAAAAGAAATTTCCATTTTGAAGTTGAAAGGGTACATACCCTGAATAGAGTTAATTGGCTTAATTGCTCACATTTGGAATAAACACAAAATAATGTCTAAAATTTAGCTGTGGTTTCTAGAAGTCATCCAAATGACAGCAAAACTATCTCCTGAGCCAGGGAAGATTTGCCATGTTTCATCCACTAAACTGTTATTATGAGTTGTAGTTGTTAGAACTACCTTGAATGTACTTAGAACATCATTATACCCAATGATGCCAGAAGTTTTCCCTTAACAGATACCTTGTGTCTCATATATTATTAATTGTATCTTCAAAGAAATAAATACCTTTATAATTTTTTTTTAAGTTTACATTTTGAATGCCTGCTTTTGGGGACAAGGTTTTGAAAGACTCTATTTCATTTAAATTTTCAGTGGTATATTTTAGTTTTGAAGTACAGCTAAACTTCTTCAGCACTCTCAAAGTTAAACATTACTCTCTACATGCGACCCCTTAAATTTGAAACTATTTAATCCTCTAGAACAATGATAATTCTAAGAGTTATTATATCTTATGCCCAAAACAGGGGTCCCACATCACAGTTAAACTGGTCCCCTTCCTCTCTAAAGCAACTCAAATCCTGTAACATACTCACGTGTACTGTGACTCTCCAAGAGAGAAAGATTTTTCCCGGAATCATTTTATCGGGTGGGACATTTTGAAGGACCACTATCCTAGGAAACATTCTTTGGCACATGTTGCCTTCATGTAAATTTTTTCTTCTTCATAAGGGGAAATATGTTGCATGAGAAAATGCGTCAGAGGAAGACAGGCAGGAGGTCAGAGAAATTCATTAGAAAGGATTCATGAAGATTGGGGGTAACTAACTTCACTTGCTTTATATTATATGTACCCCAAACCAGTTCTGCAGTTAGGCCCAAAGAGCTATCCATGAAGGATGTATCTTATCATCAGAGCTCATGGAGAACCAGAACTGTGGATATCCTTCACAGAGGCTCTTTTTGATTTGTAGTAGAGGAAGCAATGGGATGTGTGCCAGATTCCATTTTCCTGCACTCATAAGCCATTTTCCCTAAGGCCTGCAAGAGCAGCTCATGAATAGCTTGGAGCCAAATTTGGCCCATTTAAAATATTATTGCATTGTCCACCATAATGATAGTAATAATCTTGTAATGAGTGTACGTAGAGCTAGCCCCAGTACAAAACCCAGAACCAGCCACACTCCTTGACTGTGCATAGTGAATACCAAAAAGACCTTTCATTCCCCATCAGGGGGCAGTCACTGTGGAAAAAGTAGGTGATCACTTTCTTTCTGACATTCTGGCCTCTGGCCATGAATATTGAGAGCCGTTATTCTCTGAGGCTACCCATTTCCTTCTTCAGCAGCCTTTAATGCTTACAGTAAGTATGCTACCTTGTAACCCATATGACCTGAAATAATGTCAACTGTCCATTCCACAAAGTATTCCTCAAAGAAGGTCAGATTCAGTACCTAATATTGATGTAAGAGCTTCAGCTAATACTGTGGGATGTAGAAATCCATCTACAGATTTCTTTCTCCATAAGTATAAAGATTTGCCTTCACTCATCTAAACTCTGGTGCCTGCAGTCACCCCTCCACAGCTATTTTCTTCAATTTTGAACCTCTCTTATTTTTTTTAAATTGGCAAGCAGACAGTTTATTGATCACCTTCTTTTTGTAAGAGGGATTTAGAATGGTTTTTAAGAAATTAAACCCCAACATAAGATAATATCTTAAAATATTTTTTAAAAATTTTGGAGAGAATGGAAGTGAAAGAAGGATGGAAAAGGAGTAGGACAGAGACATAAAACAGCACAGTGAGAGAGGCAGAGAGAATGGTTGACTTCAGAGCAAGAGAAGCTAATCTGAAGTTGATGTCTGCAAATGATGCTGTTCTTTGATATGATAGCTTTTAAAATAATTACATAAGGTAATAAGAGATGTGGAACAGCTATGAACAAGTTAATTGGCTCTATTTGAATTTCATAGGCAGGATTACCATGCTGTCTCGTAATGCTGTGTCACCAGGAACACCACTCTACAGTAATGGTGATCCTTTATCCAATCACCAAGTAATGCCAGAAAAGAATTGAACCATTATAGTAAAGGTTAACCAAACCATTGCATTAGTCTTTGTGTTTTTTTTTTTTTTTTAATTTTTCAAACTGTTGTTTTTGGTATTTGGTTGTGGAATTGAAGAAGTGACTGAAAAGAGATGAGAGGGATATAAAATCAATCACTTAGACATTTCCTTAGGTCTCCAACTTCGCTTCAGAATTCCATGCTTGTTTAGAAATGCTGTGTACATTAGAGATGAAAATCAGAAATTGGGATATTTGCAAGGTGACTGTTTTCACGGGCACAGTGCATGAAAACCCTGAACACCTAGAACCTTCTTACCACTCAGGCCCATCAGAAAGAGGTACATAACCAGATCCAGCTTTTGGGTATTGTACCAAAGGCTTAGATCTTAAGGTCATCTTAAAATTGCTAGTAGTCCTGAAAATGACGTGATTTCACAAATTTAAACATGTATAATGTCCATTCCTAATCTTTGCTGGATGATTCAGCTGTCAATCATTTACCCTGGTTGATTGAGTTCATCCCAGTCTGTGAAGGAAGGACATTTGGGTTACAAATGAGAGATAGACTGAGTCATCCTGCAGAGGGACTGTGTAATATGCAGATTTCCTCTTCATTCGTTGCCTTGCTAATCCACAGCATTATTTCAGCTGGGAGCTGCAGGATGTGACCAGTTAGCCGATGGAAATCTGCTCTCTGGACTTCTGGTGGTATGTTGTTACCGAAGTCCGGCCCTATAATAGGGTATCACTCAGTGCAACAACTTGGCACACCCAGCGTGAAAGAGAAGCTTCTAAACTAATGCACAGCTTCCATTGGCCCCAAACACTTTATTTATTCACAAGCTTCAGCAATGTCCCAAACAGAAAAAGATGGATACAAATCAAAAGTTTTTATGAGGACAGATTTTTCACCTTTTTCCCCTGAGAAAGAATAGTATGAAGCTGACTTTCAGCATTTTTTTTTAATATGGCATGCTGACTTCCCGGTGCTTTTGTGGATCTTGTTTGTCCTCTCGGATGCTTTAGGAAGTTACCTCTTTCAGCTCACCTAGAGTTGATCTCATTAATAAAAGAATGACTTTACAGAAGAGAGTTTCTAAAATTATACTCTAACTCAGAACTGCAAGAGTTGGCTCTTTCAGCCTGAAGATAAATTTCTTAAGCATTAAGCTTACTTTATCAAGCATTACACCTGACATTCTCTCATAAATTTTGCATATATTTTAACTTATTTTAATATTGTGTGGGCTTGGTTTATAATATTCTCACGCAGTTACTAAAGTTGAGGTCTCTCAATCATATATTAGTTCTAGGAATGCTTAACCCTTCCAAAATATCACTCGACTTAAAATAACATCAGCTAAGTTTTCTTTGGAGTATGTTTACTTGTTTGCTTATTTATCATGCACTTTGTGTATGTTGGAACCAGTCATACACAGTTGCGTTACTTTTATGAGAGTGCAGATATATTCTGACAAGGTCGCTCTTGGAGACACTTTTTTAAATACCTTGTGTTGTCACATTTCCAGGTGTAATCAACATCATAATCTGGTCAGATAGATTGGTTCCAGAAGGTTTCAGAAGACAGCGAGTGCATTGCTTATGGGGATCACAGACATTCAAGTTGGGGTAGAACTGTCACAGATGTCACTTTGTGATGATGCAAAGAGCAACGTGATGGGAGAGAACAGTCTTCAATTGGCTACGTTTCCAAGGGGCCCACCTTTACTTAGCCTCACAACGCAGGTGTTAGCCATACCACTCAATCTGCACAAGCATCTGGCTCGACTATTATGACTGAATTAGCAGGTCAGTCAACTCACATGAATGACCAATTCAGTGAGGAAGCCTGGGCCCGAGTGTTGGACTGAATTGACTAGCCTCTTCAGTCCAAATGGCTGTTTTTGGGTTTTTTTTTTTAAGATTTTATTTATTTATTTGAGAGAGAGAATGAGAGACAGAGAGCACGAGAGGGAAGCAGGTCAGAGGGAGAAGCAGACCCCCCCGCTGAGCAGGGAGCCCAATGTGGGACTCGATCCCGGGACTCCAGGATCATGACCTGAGCCGAAGGCAGTTGCTTAACCAACTGAGCCACCCAGGCGCCCTGGCTGGTTTGTTTGGAAAGACAAAAAGTAGAAATTAAGATATTTGTGTAGTGATTCTGTTTAAAGAATATATAACAAGACCTACAGTGCCTTAATATGGTCAGTTTGGTGCTTGTTGGTTAACAGAACTCAAGAGAATTAAGGAAGAATACAGCTATATTGAGAAGATTGCTTCACAAAAGACTAACACCAAAGAGCTCAAAATCTCTGTCCCATAAGCATGTAACCTGATTCAAAACAATGTTAATAACAACACTGCTGAGCACTAAGTATATGTCAGGCATGGTCCTTAGGCCTTTACTTTTATTATTTCATTTCATTTTCACAATGACATATGACATAGGGTCTGGATTAGGGAGAGTTTAGTGCAAAAAAATGTAAGCAATACCAAGAATTTAGTGGTCAAGATACATGATATTATAATGAAATATTTTATTTTATTTTTCAAAGATTTTATTTATTTGAAAGAGAGAGAGAGAGAGAGCACAAGCCAGGGGGAGAGGCAGAGGGAAAAGGAGAAGCAGACTCCCCGCTGAGCAGGGAGCCCAATGCAGGGCTCTGTCCCAGGACCCCGGGATCATGACCTGAGCCGAAGGCAGCCGCTTAACTGACTGAGCCACCCAGGCGCCCCTGTAATGAAATATTTTAAAAACTAAAAATTAACGCGGGGCGCCTGGGTGGCTCAGTCATTAAGCGTCTGCCTTCGGCTCAGGTCATGATCCCAGGGTCCTGGATCGAGCCCCACATTGGGCTCCCTGCTCAGCGGGAAGCCTGCTTCTCCCTCTCCCACTCCCCCTGCTTGTGTTCCCTCTTTCGCTGTGTCTCTGTCAAATAAATAAAATCTTTAAAAAAAATAAAAATTAACTCAAAAATTCATGATGAACAAAATATCAAAATTTTAAGTAAAGACAGGCTATTGTTTATGGTTTTATGACCCTGCATTATTGTTCAATGGGAACAGTAATTTCCAATCAGTCTGAGGTTCTGGGCCTATGGGGCCAATGTGTCCTCTTCTTGGGTGGGCTCATGAGGGTTGACTTGAAGAGCTAACAGATTGGACAACACAGAGCTTTCAGTATCATCATACTTTTTTGATTGTAGAACTTTATTAACTTTTTCTTTTTCCACTTGGTTAAAATATGGGAGGATATTTTATAAGTGTGTATAGGGGCACACAATTTTCTTTTTTGTTTCAGGCTGGAATATAATTTGTCATAGCACTGGAGATGGTCTCATTATCTTCTTTTTAAAATGAAGACTGAGGTTCCAGAGAGGTTAATAAAGTTATCCAAGTTGAGAAGTGGGGGAGCCCAGTTTTGAACCCAAGGACTCTAGCACTCAAGTTCACTCCTAATCACTGTGCTGTCTTGGAAACCACAACATTTAGTTAACTAGAATATCCGGGTATCCAGCACACTTCACTCTCTGGGCAGTCCAGTTATTAATATAGTCCTGCTCAACCACATCCTCAACATTTAAAAATTTTAACACATACCAATCATTCTAAGAAAGAAATCAGACCCTTTATAAATAGTATCTTAGGTATCTACCAATATCACTGTAAGGTAGGTGTTTAACACTGTGTCTGAGAGTACTACCATTAAATAAATATTTAAATAAACATACTTTTAAAATGGGGATCACAAATAATCTGTCTATGAGGATGAAAAAGAGGATTAGAAAGCACTAGTATCTTCTCATCATTTTGCTATACAATGCACTTGCCTCGATCAGACACAGGTCTCTTCCCAAGATGTAATCCCAGGGACTCAAACACTAAGCCATCATATTGAGATAGTACTTCGTTTATTTTAAAGGCTGACAAAAGCACACATCTGGACATGCAGATTTCCTTGGCTGTGCCATTAGACTCCTATTTACTTTGCTTTTGTCAAATAAAGACCTCAAGACCTGAGAAAAAGTGGTGTTCTTTGAACCATGAACTGATATATGTAAGAGTTTCTTTTACTTTGTCTTAGCGCGTGGGCAGATTTTGAACAAGAGTATGATGTCAATGAAGTATATAATGATGGTGAGGAGGAGGAGGCCTGTTCCATTATGCCTCTGAGACTGTGTGAAGGTGGTTCATGGTGGCAAAGAAGGGCAGCTCTGAGAACTCCATCTCTGTGCCTCCCTAAACAGGCCACTATAAGAGAAAAGTAAGCACTTGTCTTCTCTTGTTTTATCTCTTTTTTTATTTTGTTGCTTTGTTTTTAAAACTGCAGATTTATTCTCTTTATAGCTACTGTCATTAATTGATTGATTCATTTATTCATTCACACATTCAACAAAGTTCTTTGTGACCTTATCAGATACGTTAGTAGGTGGTGCTGAAGAAACAAAGATGAGAAAATACATGGTTTCTGTCCATAGAAAGCTTATACTTTAGTTGGGAAACAGATATGTCAACAAGTATTTGTAACGACAACCATGTATGTGTGCACAAAGTCCAATAGGGACATGTCACACCCTGAGGGTCTGCTGGGAATGTTAGGGAGGGCTTCCAGAAGAGGAATGCACATAGACTCTGGCTTTAAAGAATAATGAAAAGTTTTAGGAAGGCCTTCTAGACTAATGCAGAAACACAGAGGCCAAAGAGGAGATGGTGTGTTTCTGGAATAAGTCATTCAGTTTTGTTGGATCATCAAGAAGTGACAGGGAAAGATCTACAAAGGAGCAGCCAAGCAAGACAGAAATGAGGCCCTGAGAGATAAATAGTGTTGCCATTCAAAGGAATTTGTTTTTTTCCTGATGGAGGTGGGCCACTTTTGAAGAGTTTTGCTGAGAGAGTGATATGATCGGATCTAAATGGTGCAAGACCACTCAGGTGTTACATAAAGCGTAAATAAGATGAATAAATGCAAGCATCCATGTTCTAGGCATTTTTAAAATCTTTTCTTTTTTTTTTCCCAAGAGATCCATCTTCTTCCTTAAATTAAAGCTTTGTAATTAATGAATGTAGATTTGGGTGTTTCAAAATTGATACATTTGCTATAATATGATATATTAAAACCCATGCTTGCAAGTCATGTCTCTGAAAACCTTACAAACATTTGCAGTTTCTAATCTATTTTGCCATAGGCAGCTCAGTTCTATAGAATAAAGCTCATTTTGGTGTTTTGGAGGTATGAAGGAAACAGTAGGATCATGCTGCCAAAAGGCCCGCCATGTGCATTTGTGGCCACAAAGAAGGAAATGTGTGCTTGTTGCAGGACATGTAAACATCTTCTAGTGAGTTCTTAATTCTATCAGGACCTTGCATTACCCTGCATGTCTTAAAAAGAAACAAGCTTATTTTTAGGTGGAAGCACTCAATGGGCAGTAAGTAACCCTTGATCTTCGTCCAACCAGCAATTAGTTCTATTTGCTGACTACCTGAGTCATCTCATGGTATTTTGGCATAATACTGGTAGTTTTCAACATACTTACCATAGGTTCAAAGGATAATTTCTCTGGCTTACCATATAGTATAGGTAAGGTGGAATAGCACAGCAAAGACAATTTGTTTTTACTCTGGTCATTATAGAAATTGACGTGAAAGAAAAATCTTTCCTCTCTTTTCAGAGCAGCACTCTTCTCCGTGTGTGCACTGGAATAAAACCCTAGTGCAAAGCCTATCTTAAAATGCCAAACCCAGGAGAATTTGGCATAAATAAGACCTGGAGTTAGCTGAAATGAGATACTGCATTTATTCCGTTGTTGGCGAGGACAAAACTGGGCCACTGTTGTCACAGGTGAAAAGTGTTTTCAAAAGTCTGCTCTGGTGCTTGTTAGATAAGGGGCTGCCTTAGTCTGAATAACCTGAACAAGATTTATACACATCACTGAAATGGACTCGTGTTTACAGTACGTCCTTGCTCACCGGGATTAACAGTGCGAGGGCCGTGTGAGTGACATCAAGCGAGGAGACCTCCAACAACCTTTGGGGAAGTGCTAGGAGGCTGCTTAGAAGAAAACAGATTTTCTGAATCAACTCCGACTTGTAAGTTATCTCCTGCGGTGAGAATAGACCCCAAACTGCTGTTACAACCTAGTAGAGAACTTCCTTCAGCTGGGGGAACTTTCTGAAACTAACTAAAAATGGCTAAAATATATTATATAAACCAGAGTTCTGTTGCCATCCTCTCTCAAAAAAGATGCTTGGCAAAAAAAAAAAAAAATCACAGAATCAAATGATGGTCCTTAGTGTGGAGTTTTTAAAACACACTAAGGTACCACAATCACAATGAAAGAAAGCCTTTATGGAAAGTTGGGCTTCGTACCCATGTAGTGTACGCTTTTACTGCACGGGGATCCTCTCTTGAATGCTCTCACTCGGGGACAATTCAGCTCGTGCCTGTGCTCCTAGGGACTGAGCCACTTTCAAGTCCCTTTATGATCTATGCAGAAATTATCCCTACTTCCAAACCGTCAAATGTAGAGCGTGGGTGCGATGGCTGCCTTCCAGTGAGCTGAAAAGCTCTCATGACTTGGCATACGGTCTTTCCCTGGGCCCTGCAGTAATGGCATTTCACTTAATACAATATGCCTCTAACTGAGTTTTAGTGATTTCAAATGAATTTAGTCTCCTTATCAATATCCTCTATTTGGTGGTATGCTTGCTCTTCAGTGAGCTGTGCCAATAAATCCAACACAAGTGCTGCCTCCTTCCCTCTCAGTTGTCTGGTCTCTCCTCTAAAAGCAAACACCAGGCAGCAGAAAAGGAGGCTCTCAGAAAACTCGTTTGTATCATAAATGTAAATATCAATAAACTCAGAAGGTTGACAAGGGCAGGCTCTCAATAGATTTGGCCGTGTTGTTGGCTGGCTTACAAGGGAGATGCTGGAATACTAGCAAACCCAAGCAGCGTGCTTGCACTCTTAAAAGGACATGTCAAAATTTGAATCCAGAAAAATTGTTGGCCTGTTCAAAAATAGAAGTCACTGAGTCCCATCACAGGGCAAGGCAGCACAATCCTAGAAGGAAGGAAGTGAAGTCTTGCCGGGGTGTGGATTCTCCATGACCTGTACATAGAAATCAGAATCAATCTGCAGTTGATAAGAAATGTTTTAGTTTTCTTTTTTAACTGGAATTCTTTAAGCGAGTCCTTTTTGCTGTATTTTTTGCTATTATGAATTGTTTTGCTTGGATTGGGTTTCAGCATGCCTTCCTTGCTTTTATTTTTAATTTTATTTTATTATGTTATGTTAATCACCATACATTGTATCATTAGTTTTTGATGTAGTGTTCCATGATTCATTGTTTGCTTATAACACCCAGTGCTCCGTTCAATATGTGCCCTCTTTAATACCCATCACCAGGCTAACCCATCCCCCCACCGTCCTCCCCTCTAGAACCCTCAGTTTGTTTCTCAGAGTCCATAGTCTCTCATGGTTCATCTCCCCTCCAATCTGCCCCCCTTCATTTTTCCCTTCCTACTATCTTCTTTTTTTTTTTTTTAACATATAATGTATTATTTGTTTCAGAGGTACAGGTTTGTGATTCAACAGTCTTACACAATTCACAGCGCTCACCATAGCACATACCCTCCCCAATGTCTATCACCCAGCCACCCCATCCCTCCCACCCCCACCACTCCAGCAAACCTCAGTTTTGTTCCTGAGATTAAGAATTCCTCATATCGGGCACCTGGGTGGCTCACTCGTTAAGCGTCTGCCTTCAGCTCAGGTCATGATCCCAGAGTCCTGGGATTGAGCCCCGCATCGGGTTCCTGCTTGGCGGGAAGCCTGCTTCTCCCTCTCCCACTCCTCCTGCTTGTGTTCCCTCTCTCGCTGTGTCTCTCTCTGTCAAATAAATAAATAAAATCTTTAAAAAAAAAAAAAGAATTCCTCATATCAGTGAGATCATATGATACATGTCTTTCTCTGATTGACTTATTTCGCTTAGCATAATACCCTCTAGTTCCAACCACGTCATTGCAAATGGCAAGATTTTGTGTGTTTTTTTTTTTTTAAAGATTTCATTTACCTGAGCGAGAGAACGAGAGAGAGAGAGAGCACATGAGAGGAGGGAGGGTCAGAGGGAGAAGCAGACTCCCTGCCGAGCAGGGACCCCGATGCGGGACTCGATCCCAGGACTCCAGGATCATGACCTGAGCCGAAGGCAGTCGCTTAACCAACTGAGCCACCCAGGCGCCCCAAGATTTTGTGGTTTTTTTGATGGCTGCATAATATTCCATTCTTTATCCATTCGTCTGTCGATGGACATCTTGGCTCTTTCCACAGTTTGGCTATTGTGGACATTGCTGCTATAAACATTGGGGTGCATGTACCCCTTGGGATCCCTACATTTGTATCTTTGGGGTAAATACCCAGTTGTGCAATTGCTGGGTCGTATGGTAGCTCTATTTTCAACTTTTTGAGGAACCTCCATACTGTTTTCCAGAGTGGCTGCACCAGCTTGCATTCCCACCAAAAGTGTAGGAGGGTTCCCCTTTCTCCACATCCCCGCCATCATCTGTTGTTTCCTGACTTGTTAATTTTAGCCATTCTGACTGGTGTGAGGTGGTATCTCAATGAGGTTTTGATTTGGATTTCCCTGATGCCAAGCGATGTTGAGCACTTTTTCATGTGTCTTTTGGCCATTTGGATGTCTTCTTTGGAAAAATGTCTGTTCATGTGTTCTGCCCATTTCTTGATTGGATTATTTGTTCTTTGGGTGTTGAGTTTGAAAAGTTCTCTATAGGTTTTGGATACTAGCCCTTTATCTGATATGTCATTTGCAAATATCTTCTCCCGTTCTGTCGGTTGTCTTTTGGTTTGTTGACTGTTTCTTTTGCTGTGCAAAAGGTTTTTATCTTGATGAAGTCCAAGAGTTCATTTTTGCCCTTGCTTCCCTTGCCTTTGGCGATGTTTCTAGGAAGAAGTTGCTGTGGCTGAGGTCGAAGAGGTTGCTGCCTGTGTTCTCCTCTAGGATTTTGATGGACTCCTGTCTCACATTTAGGTCTTTCAACCATTTGGAGTCTATTTTTGTGTGTGGTGTAAGAAATGGTCCAGTTTCATTTTTCTGCATGTGGCTGTCCAATTTTCCCAGCACCATTTGTTGAAGAGACTGTCTTTTTTCCATTGGACATCCTTTCCTGCTTTGTCAAAGATGAGTTGACCATAGAGTTGAGGGTCCATTTCTGGGCTTTCTATTCTGTTCCATTGAACTATGTGTCTGTTTTTGTGCCAGTACCATACTGTCTTGATGATGACAGCTTTGTAATAGAGCTGCAAGTCCGGAATTGTGATGCCACCAGTTTTGCTTTTCTTTTTCAACATTCCTCTGGCTATTCAGAGTCTTTTCTGGTTCCATACAAATTTTAGGATTATTTGTTCCATTTCTTTGAAAAAAGTGGATGGTATTTTTTGATAGAGATTGCATTAAATGTGTAGATTGCTCTAGGTAGCATTGACATCTTCACAATATTTGTTCTTCCAATCCATGAGCATGAAACCTTTTTCCATTTCTTTGTGTCTTCTTCAATTTCTTTCATGAGTATTTTATAGTTTTCTGAGTACAGATTCTTTGCCTCTTTGGTTAGATTTATTCCTAGGTATCTTACGGGTTTGGGTGCCATTGTAAATGGGATTAACTCCTTAATTTCTCTTTCTTCTGTCTTGTTGTTGGTGTATAGAAATGCCACTGATTTCTGTGCATTGATTTTATATCCTGCCACTTTACTGAATTCCTGTATGAGTTCTAGCAGTTTTGGGGTGGAGTCTTTGACTTCTTCTTTGCCAATTCGGATGCCTTTTATTTCTTTTTGTTGTCTGATTGCTGTGGCTAGGACTTCTAGTACTATGTTGAATGGCAGTGGTGATAGTGGACATCCCTGCCGTGTTCCCAACATTAGGGGGAAAGCTCTCAGGTTTTTCCCATTGAGAATGATATTCGCTGTAGGTTTTTCATAGATGGCTTTTATGATATTGAGGTATGTACCCTCTATGCCTATACTCTGAAGAGTTTTGATGCAGAAAGGATGCTGTACTTTGTCAAATGCTTTTTCTGCATCTATTGAGAGGATCATATGGTTCTTGTTCTTTCCTTTATTAATGTATTGTATCACATTGGTTGATTTGCAGATGTTGAACCAACCTTGCAGCCCAGGGATAAATCCCACTTGGTCGTGGTGAATAATCCTTTTAATGTACTGTTGGATCCTATTGGCTAGTATTTTGGTGAGAATTTTTGTATCCATGTTCATCAAGGATATTGGTCTGTAATTCTCCTTTTTGATGGGGTCTTTGTCTGGTTTGGGGATCAAGGTAATGGTGGCCTCATAAAATGAGTTTGGAAGTTTTCCTTCCATTTCTATTTTTTGGAACAGCTTCAGAAGAATAGGTATTAATTCTTCTTTAAATGTTTGGTAGAATTCCCCTGGGAAGCCATCTGGCCCTGGGCTCTTGTTTGTTGGGAGACTTTTGATGACTGCTTCAATTTCCTTAGCGGTTATAGGTCTGTTCAGGTTTTCTATTTCTTTCTGGTTCATTTTTGGTAGTTGGTACATCTCTAGGAATGCATCCATTTCTTCCAGATTATCTAATTTGCTGGCATATAATTGCTCGTAATATGTTCTTACAATTGTTTGTATTTCTTTGGTGTTCATTGTGATCTCTCCTCTTTCATTCATGATTTTATTTTTTGGGTCCTTTCTCTTTTCTTTTTGATGAGTCTGGCCAGGGGTTTATCAATCTTATTAATTCTTTCAAAGAACCATCTCCTAGTTTCATTGATCTGTTCTACTGTTCTTTTGGTTTCTATTTCATTGATTTCTGCTCTAATCTTTATTATTTCTCTTCTCCTGCTGGGTTTAGGCTTTATTTGCTGTTCTTTCTCCAGCTGCTTTAGGTGTAGGGTTAGGTTGTGTATTTGAGACCTTTCTTGTTTCTTGAGAAAGGCTTGGATTGCTGTGTACTTTCCTCTTAAGACTGCCTTTGCTGCATCCCAAAGATTTTGAACAGTTGTGTTTTCATTTTCATTTGTTTCCATGAATTTTTTTAATTCTTCTTTAATTTCCTGGTTGACCCATTCATTCTTTAGTAGGATGCTCCTTACCTTCCATGTATTTGAATTCTTTCCGACTTTCCTCTTGTGATTGAGTTCTAGTTTCAAAGTGTTGTGGTCCGAAAATATGCAGGGAATGATCCCAATCTTTTGGTACCAGTTGAGACCTGATTTGTGACCTAGGATGTGATCTATTCTGGAGAATGTTCCATGGGCATGAGAGAAAAATGTGTATTCTGTTGCTTTGGGATGGAATGTTCTGAATATATCTGTGAAGTCCATTTGGTCCAGTGTGTCATTTCAAGTCTTTATTTCCTTGTTGATCTTTTGCTTAGATGATCTGTCCATTTCAGTGAGGGGGGTGTTAAAGTCCCCTACTATTATTGTATTGTCAATGTGTTTCTTTGCTTTTGTTATTAATTGGCTTATATAATTGGCTGCTTCCATGTTAGGGGCATAGATATTTACAATTCTTAGATCTTCTTGTTGACTAGACCCTTTAAGTATGATATAGTATCCTTCCTCTTCTCTTATTACAGTCTTTGGTTTAAAATCTAATTTGTCTGATATAAGGATTGCCACCCCAGCTTTCTTTTGGTGTCCATTGGCATGGTAAATGGTTTTCCACCCCCTCACTTTCAATCTGGAGGTGTCTTTGGGTCTAAAATGAGTCTCTTACAGACAGCATATCGATGGGTCTTGTTTTTTATCCAATCTGATACCCTGTGTCTTTTGATTGGGGCATTTAGCCCATTTACATTCAAGGTAACTATTGAAAGATATTAATTTAATGCCATTGTATTGTGTATAAGGTGACTGTTACCGTATATTGTCTGTGTTCTTTTCTGGTCTATGTTGCTTTTAGGCTCTCTCTTTGCTTAGAGGACCCCTTTCAATATTTCTTGTAGGGCTGGTTTTGTGTTTGCAAATTCCTTTAGTTTTTGTTTGTCCTGGAAGCTTTTTTCTCTCCTTCTATTTTCAATGACAGCCTAGCTGGATATAGGATTCTTGGCTGCATATTTTTCTCATTTAGTGCTCTGAATATATCCTGCCAGTCCTTTCTGGCCTGCCAGGTCTCTGTGGATAGTTCTGTTGCCAATCTAATGTTTCTACCATTGTAGGTTACAGACCTCTTGTCCTGAGCTGCTTTCAGGATTTTCTCTTTGTCTCTGAGACTGAGAAAAATAAGGGTAAATATGATGAAGGGATGGAATATGACTGTAAAGATGAAAATTATAAAAGATTTTATAAAAGGAGTTGATAAGATAAGAAGTTGGTTGAAAAAAGAAAGAGAAATTTAAAAAAAAGGGAGAGAATGTGATCATGCAGGAGACTAGAACAAAGCCATACACTAGAGATTTAGGGTATATTTTGGTCTGTTAGAAGAAACTGTATCCCGGGGTGCCTGGGTGGCTCAGTCATTAAGCATCTGCCTTCGGCTCAGGTCGTGATCCTGGGTCCTGGGATTGAGCCCCGCATCGGGCTCCCTGCTTGGCGGGAAGCCTGCTTCTCCCTTTCCCACTCCCCCTGCTTGTGTTCCCTCTCTAGCTGTGTCTCTCTCTGTCAAATAAATAAATAAAATCTTTAAAAACAAAAAGAGAAGAAACTGTATCCCAAAATTTTAAAGAGGGAACAACTTATATATATACCAAAAATAAGGTTAACTACTATGAAGGGATAGAATATGACTTTAAAAATGAAAAATAAAAAAGATTTTTAAAAAATTGATTGAGAAGATGTTTGTTGAAAAAGGGAAAAAGAAAAATTCAAAAAAAATAAGAAAAAAGAAAATTAAAAATATTAACTTTGAAAGACTAAAGAATCATGGTGAAAAAGCCATGAATTCTATGTGCAGTATTCCCGTAGCGCTGGAGTTCTGCCATTCTCATTGATAGGTAAACTTGGTCTTGGCTGACTGTTCTTGCTGATCTTCTGGGGGAGGGGCCTGTTGCCATGGTCCCCAAATGTCTTTGCCGGAGGTGGAATTGCCCCGCCCTTGCCGGTCCGGGCTAAGTAATCTGTTCAGGTTTGTTCTCAGGTTTTGTTCCCTGCAAGCTTTCTGTACAGGTTTTGTTCCCTGCAAGCTTTCTGTACAGCCTTGGAGGTCAGGAGTGAAAATGGCGGCCTCCCAATCTCTATCCCAGAGGAGCTGAGAACTCAGGGCCCCACTCCTCAGTGAGCCCCCAGAGAAAAGCAATCACTCCTGTCTCCCCGGTCTCCGGCCGCACTCTGTGCTCACCCGGCCTGTGACCGAGCGTTTGTTTCTCTGGTGCATGACCCCGTGTGGAGTCTCCAAATCCAGCAGATCCCTGCGGTGCGCTCCTGTGCCGCTCCTCCCGGGGGAGGAAGGGGAGTCTCCTTGGATCTGCCGCTTGTTGGCTCCCTGCTGGAGGAGCAGTGGCCCGACTGTGCTGCAGATCACGGTTTATGGCAACCCCGAGCTGAGAGCCCGCTCCTCGGCTCCGTCTCTGCAGCTGGCTTCCCTGCTCCGATACCTGGGAGCTCTGCTTCACTCAGGCACCCCCTGTCTTTCTGTGACCCCGAGGGTCCTGAGACCACACTGTCCCAGCGAGGGATCCACCCCTGCTTAGCCACTGGAGCGACATCCCTCAGTGGAGCAGACTTCTAAAAGTTCCAATTTTGTGATCCGCTGCTCTATCACTTGCCGGTAGTGGCTGACGGAGGCCCGCTCCCCCGCCATCTATCTTCCCGAATATCACCTCGGATTCACTTCTCCACACACACATCCTACCTTCCAGAACGTGGTGGCTTTTCTGTTCAGAGAGTTGCTGCTATTCTTTTCTTCGATCTACTGTTGAGTTCATAGGTGTTCAGATTGGTTTGATCCCTATCCAGCTGAATTCCTGGGACGAGCGGAAATTTAGATCTACTCCTCCACCAACTTGCTCCTCCCCTCTTTGCTTCTTTTTTTAATTAAACTTTTTATTTTAAGATAACTGTAGATTCATGTGCAGCTGTAAGAAATAGTATAAGGAGATCATGTGTACTTTGTACTCAGTTCCTCCAAAAGTAATGTCTTGCAAAACTATAGTGGAATATAATAACCAGGATACTGACACTGATTTAGTCAAGATACAGATATTTCCATCAACACAAAGATCCCTCATATTGCAGTTTTATAGCCACACCCACTTATTTCCCATCCCCACCCTGCCTTAGCCCCTGGAAATCACACATCTTTTTCTGTGATTCTGTCATTTCAGGAATGCTGTGTATATGGAATCATGGGATTGGGTTTTTCTCATTCAGCACAATTCTCTAGAGATTTATTCAGGTATGTACCAATAGTTTGTTTATATTTGCTAACTAGTATTCATGGTATGGATATACCTCAGTTTATCCATTTACTTGATGAAGAACATCGAGGTTGTGTCCAGTGTGGGACTATTCAAATAATTCTACAGTGCATATTTCTGTACAGATCGCTGCATAATGGAAGTTTCATTTTCCTAGGATAAATGTCCAGGAGTGTAATGACTGGGTCATACGGTATTTGCATGTTTAATTTTGTAAGAAACTGCCAAACTATTTTTCATGGCAGCTGTGCATGAGTGATCCAGTTTCTCCACATTCTCTCCAGCATTTGACATTGTCACTATTTTTTATTTTAGCTACTCTGATAATTGTATAGCAATATCTCATTGTGGTATAATTTGCCTTTTCCTAATGGCTAATGATGTTGAGTATCTTTTCATGTGTTCATTTGCCTTCTGTATATTCTCCTCATCTGTTTTGCCCATTTTCTAATAGGATTGTTTTGATGTTGAGTTTTGAGACTCTCTTAAGTATTCTATATATTGGTCCTTTGTCAGGTGATTTCCAAATATTATTTCCCAGTCCATAGGTAGTCTTTTTATCCCTTTAACTGGGTATTTTGCAGACTAAAAGTTTTTCTCTTTTATAAAGTCTAGTTAATTTATTTTTGCTTATATGGATAGTGATTTTGCTGCCAAGTTTAAAAAAAAAAAACACACAACAACAGTGTACTTATTCGTAGATCCTGAAGGTTTTCTGCTATATTTTTTCCTAAAATTTTATAATTTTACATATAATTCTGTAACCTATTTTCAGTTGTTTTTTATATAAGGTATGAGACATAGGCTAAAGCTCATTTTATTAATTTAATTTAACATAATTTTTTTGTCAGTTGGACTTTTTTAAAATTCCAGTATAGTTAACATACAGTGTTATAATAGTTTCAGGTTACAAGAATTCTATACATTACTCAGTGCTCACCATGATAAGTGTACTCTTTAATCCCCATCATCTATTTCACCCATCCCCCTACTCCCACTGGTAACCATCAGTTTGTTCTCTGTAGTTAAGTGTCTGTTTCTTGGTTTATCTTTCTCTTTTTTTCCTTTGTTCATTTGTTTTGTTTCTTAAATTCCATCTGAATAAAATCATATGGTATTTGTCTTTCTCTGTCTTATTTCACTTAGCATAATACCCTCTACATTCATCCATGTTGTTGCAAATGGAAATATTTCATTATTTTTTATGGCCGAGTAATGTTCCATTGTGTGTGTGTGTGTGTGTGTATCACATTTTCTTTATCCATTCATCTGTCAGTGGATACTTGGTCTACTTGCATAATTTAGCTATTGTAAATAATGCCACAAAAAACGTAGAGGGGCATATATCTTTTTGAGTTAGTGTTTTCATTTTCTTTGGGTAGATAAATACCCGGTCGTGGAATTACTGAATCATATGGTATTTCTGTTTTAATTTTTTTGAGGAACGTCCATACTGTCTTCCACAGTGGCTGCACCAGTTTGCATTCCCACCAGCAGTGTACAGGGCTTCCTTTTTCTCCACATCCTTGCCAACACCTGTTGTTTCTTGTGTTGTTGATTTTAGCCATTCTGATTGGTATGAGGTGAAATCTCTTTGTGGTTTTGATTTGCATTTCCCTGATGATGGGTGGTGTCGAGCATCTTTTCATGTGTCTGTTTACCGTCTGGATATCTTCTTTGGAGAAATGTCTCTTCATGTCTTCTGCCCATTTTTAATTGGATTATTTGTTCCTTGGTGTTGAGTTGCATAAGTTCTTTATATATTTTGGATACTAATCTTTTACTGGTTATGTCATTTGCAAATATCTTCTCCCATTCAGTAGGTTTTCTTTTAGTTTTGTTAATTGTTTCCTTTGCTGTGCAAAAGGTTTTTACTTTAATATAGTCCCAATAGTTTATTTTTGCTTTTGTTTCCCTTGCTTCCAGGAGACATATCTAAAAAAAAATTGCTGTGGCCAATGTCAGAGAAATTACTGTCTGTGCTCTTTTTTTTTTTTTTACAGCTTTGGTCTCAGATTTTGGTTCTTAATCTATTTTGAGTTTATTTTTGTGTATGGTGTAAGAGAGTAGTCCAGTTTCATTCGTTTGCATATAGTGCCCAGTTTTTCCAGCACCATTTATTGAAGAGACAGTCTTTTGTTAAAGATTAACTGACCATATAAGTGTTGGTTTATTTCTGGACTCTATTCTATTGATCTATGTGTCTATTTTTGTGCCACTACCATAATGTTTTTACTATAGCTGTGTAGTAAGGCTCATTTTTTGACAAGGATTGTATAATTGCCCCAGAACCATTTGTTGAAAGATTCTCTTGCATCCATTGAATGCTTTGTACCTTTGTCAAAAATCAGTTGGGACTTCCAGTTTCTGACGCATCATGTAAAGAGCTTAGAAGTTACTGCTCCATACTAACAAAGCCGAACAAACTCACAATCTACAACTCTTCTTTGATCCATCATATAAGTGAGGTTGCAGGGCAAACTGCTGCCCCCCAAATTGAAACAGACAGGTGGGTGGATACAGAGAGTCACAACTTTCCAGAACAGAAACTCATGATCAGAAACTTCTGCAGGAACCAATGCCAGTGTAGGAATACCTGAACTGTAATTGGCAAATTGCTGGAAGCTCACTGTGGACAACTCTGAGAGTTAAGAACTCCAGGGAGACCCAGTCGTGGGTGTTGGGGGGTAGGTTTGCCTTCAAGAGCTCTAGTAGGTTCTCACAGAATATTGGAGAAAAATCCTCTGAAGCTCCCAGAAAGGGAAGGGGGAAAGGGACCACTTTGAAATATACCTGAGCATTCCCTTCTCTTTAACAAAGCCTGACCTCAGGAGAAACTATTTTACCAGGTAGTACTAGGGTTTTATCTGAGTCTTCCTGACCAGGGGAAAACCCACACTAGCTCTCTCTGGCTTTCTACATGAGGGAAGGGAAATACCAAATCCAGCCCCCTTTAGCCATCCTGCACCTGTACCATATAAGGATTGAAAAGAATGGAAAGCACCAGTGAGGTTCACAGTCCAGGGGAACAAGCTCACCAAGAGACTGATACCTAATCATAGGATTATAGAACACTGCTCCCAGTGTCTCACCACTACATTACTAAAGGCTTATTCACTGCATTTCCTTCCAATGCATCATATCCACCTTTCGATAAAAAATTACAAGTGGATACTAAATGTCAAAAACCACAGTGTAAAAAGACTGAACAAGGATCAGAACCAGAAATGGGAGAAATGTTGGAATTATCAGACTAGGAAATTTTAAAAACTATAATTAGTATGCTAAGGGTTTTAATGGAAAACATAAACAACATGCAAGAACAGATGGATCACGTAAACAGAGATGGGAATTCTAAGAAAGAATCAAAAAGAAATGCTGTAGATAAAAAAGCACTGTAACAGAAATGAAAAATGCCTTTGATGGGCTCATTATCAGACTGGACGTGGTTGAGAAAAGAATCTGAGCTTGAAGATATGACAAGAGGCAATTCCAGATTGTGAGGAAAAATGCAAGGTAGGAGAACCCAGCTTCCTTTTCCCCCACAAAGATCAGTGATTGAACAGAGCATTTTTTAATCTTTATTTTATTTATTTTTATTTTTTATATTATTATGTTATGTTAATCACCATACATTACATCATTAGTTTTTGATGTAGTGTTCCATGATTCATTGTTTGTGTATAGCACCCAGTGCTCAACAGAGCATTCTATGCATGAACAAAAACAGTTCTGGGAAACCTCTGGAGTCCACTTAAGAAGTTTTAGCAGGAACAAAAAATGAGAATAATTGCAAAATTCATTAATACTACAATATGGTGATATAACTACTTAACTCTAGTGTAAAGTTTAAAGGGCAAAAGTATTAAAAATAGCTATAGCTTCAGCAATTTGTTAATGAATACACAATATAAAAAGATGTAAATGGTGACATCAAAAACATAAAAGAGAGAATAAAAGAACAAAGTTTTTATACATCATGGAAGTTAAATTGTTATCAGCATAAAATAGACTCATATATATATATATATGAGTCTATTTTATATATATATATATATATATATGATGTTTTATGTAAGCCTTACAAGGCAAAGCACAAATTTAAAAATCTACACAATTTTGCACAAAGCAAAAATCTACAACACAAAAGATAAAGAGAAGGGAATCAAAGCATATCACTATGGAAAATAATCAGTTTACGAAAGAAGGCAGCAATGGGGCACCTGGGTTAGGCGTCTGACTCTTGATCTCAGCTCAGGTATTGATCTCAAGGTCCTGGGTTCAAGCCCAGGATTAGACTCCATGCTGGGCATGGAGCCTACTTAAAAAACAAAAAAATAAAATAAAAAACAAAAAACAAAACAAAACAAAGGAAGGCAGCAAGAAAGAAAGAAAAGAAAAATGTGACTACATAACAGAAAACAGTAAGATGGCATTAGTAAATCCTTACCTATCAATAATAATGCGAAATGTTAATGGATTGACTTCTTCAATCAAAAGGCATAAAGTGGCTGAATGGATTAAAAAAAAAAAAAACAAAACAAGACCCAACTATATGCTGCCTAAAAGAGACTCACTTTAGCTTTCAAAACACACATAGGCTTCAAGTGAAGAAATGACAAAAAATATTCCATGCAAATGGAAACCAAAAGAGAGCAGAGGTAGCCATGTTTATGTCAAACAAAATGAATTTGAAGCCAAAAATGGTAACAGGAGACAAAAATGGCCATTATATAAGTGGGTCAATTCATCAAGAAGATATAATAATCATAAATATATATGCACTCAACATTGAAGAATCTAAATATATAAGCAAACACTAATCAATCTGAAGGGAGAAATAGACAACAATACCATAATAGTAAGGGGTATCATTACCCCACTTTCAACAATGGATATATACATCATCTGGACAGAAAATCAACAAGATAATTTTGGATTTGAACCATACTTTAGACTAAATGTAATGAACAGGCATATACATTCTATCCAACAGCAACAGAATACACATTCTTTCCAAGCGCACTCAGGGCATTCTCAAGGTTGTTGATATTGGGGGAGGTTATGCATGTGTGGAGACAGGGTATATGGGAACTCTGTACTTTCCACTCAATTTTTATGTGAACCTAAAACTTCTCTAGGAAATAGTTTACTAATTTAAAAAAATAAATAAGCATAAAAGATCAGCTGGGTATATTTGTATAGGTCTATTTCTTGGTTATCTATGTGGTCCATTGATCTATGTGTCTATCCTTTGCCAATACCATAAGTCTTGATGACTGTAGTAGCTATATAATAAGTCTGGAAATCAGGTAGAATACTTTACTTCTACAATATTCTTTTTTTTTTTTCAAAATTATTTTAGTTTTTCTAGTTGTTCAAGTTTCTTCTGGCCTCTATGTTTTCTGATGGTAAATCCTGTCGTTTGAATATTTTTTCTTATGTAGAGAAGGTGCCATTTCTCTCTTGATACTTTCAAGATTTTTCCTTTGTGTTTAGTTTTCAGAAGTTTCATTACCATGTGCTTTGGTGTGAATTCCCTTGAGTTTATCCCATGTGGGGTTTGTCTACCTTTTTGAATCTATAGGTGTATATCTTTTGCCAAATTTACAAAATCTGCATCCATTATTTTTTTGATAAGTTTTTAGCCCCACTCTTTTTCTCCTCTTCTTCTGGAACTCTGATGACATGAATATTAGCTATTTTTTATAGCCCTACAGGTGCCTTAGGCTGTGTTCATTTTTAAATTTCAGTTTACTTTCTCTCTGTTCACATTGGGTCATTTGTATTGCATTATCTTTCAGTTAATCATTCTTTCTTCTCTTCCTTCCATTTTGTTGTTGAGTCCATATTTGAGTTTTTTATTTGTTATTATATTTTTTTTCATTTTAAAGTTTTCATCTGGTTCTTCTTTCTTTTTCCATTCTTTTGAAAAAATCTTTCGTTTCTTCACTGTCTTTATTTTTTCATTATTTCATATGTGTTTATAATTGCTCATTAAAGTATTTTTATGATGATTGCTTTTAAATCTTTGCCAAATAATCCTAAAATCTCTGTCAACTCTGTGTTGACCTCTATTTATTGTCTTTTTATTCAGTTTGATGTCTCAGGTTCTTAACATAATAAGTGATTTTCAATGAATCTTTGGCATTTTAGTTATTATATTCTGAGAGTCTGCATTTTATTTAAATAAATATTCTCTTTTAGCTGACTTTCTCTGGCACTGCTCCAGCAGGCGAATAGGAATGTCACCTCATTATAGCCAGGTTTCTTTCTTCAAGGCAATTTTGGATTTGAACCATACTTCAGACCAAATGTAGTGAACAGGATATACATTCCATTCAACAGCAACAGAATACACATTCTTTTCAAGCACACTCAGGGCATTCTCAAGGTAGTTGATATTGGGGGAATGTCACCTCATTATAGCCAGGTTTCTATAGAAATCCAGGTTCCCCACTCACCTTTCTTTGACACCCAAGGTGAGCAGTATTCCTTATTCCTGCTGGGTGTTAGTAGGAGCTCTGGCTTTCCACCAGGCCTCCACTGATACCTTCCTGACTGGGAAGGATTGGAGTGTCTCCTTACTGCCTCCAGTGGTCTCCATTGACACAGAGTGGGTGGTGGGAAGAGGGTCATGATTCCTGGATGAAAGTCATAACATTCTCCTGTGTCGGCCCTGACACCTCTCCATTGAGGAAATGAGGAGTGGTCAGAATTCTCCTTACCTCCAAGTGGATGTCAAATTCTAGGCCATGTGGTTTTTACTGATACCACTTTGGAAGAAAGGGGTTTGTTACTACCCAGCAGGGATGAAAGTCTGAGCTCCCAACTTGGCTTTTGCTGGCATAGGTAAGGTGGAGCCATTGTTTATTCTGTCTGCCTTCTTCTCTGAGCCTATGTTTATTTTTTTATATATTGTCTAGGGTTTTAACTATACTTAATAGGAAGCATAGAGGAAAATATGGCTACTTCCCTGGAGCTGAAGCCCTCCTGCTAGATACTGCTTTAATATCTTCCCAAGGTCTATGGTTGAGCATGACTTCCCAGAATTGTAAATTAAAGCCCATTTCAAATGGACTTTATCTCCCACTCAGCATCTTATATAATACCCGAATCTTCCAAACATTGAGTTAAACGTTTTTCTTTTCTGTCACATAAACCATGTATTAGCTACTCTAGAAAAGGTAATAGGTACCAGGAAGGTAAGACATACTCATATCTGAGGATTATCTTAATTGACCAGTTAATTTGCTCTGTAGGAGAACTTGGAACAAAGGAATTACACAGTTCTTTTGGAAAGAGGACTAGAGGCCTCCATGGGAAGAACCCTGGGGCACTTGGGACAAACGCAAGGACATTGGTCATCTGAAGGTGATGTGTAGAGATTAGAAGGGGAATGGAGAAGGGTGCTCTGTATTAGTCACTAACCTCAATGGGCTCTTCATGCTACTACATTTCTTTAGATCATTCATGTTTCTACTCTCTAGATGACTATTTCAGATCTCTCTCTGTAAATCTATAGAAGTTCTCTCCCATCTTCAGCTGATAACAATACATCTAATTTCACTGATAAATTACAAGAGAATGTCCATACATTTCCACAGCACATCTACCTATCTACTTGTTGAATGAATAAATGATCAATATATGAAGAAGGAGACATTAAAAGAATGGCAGAAACAACAAACCAGACTTATTATAGGATATACCTGGAGTTTTCAAGCTTTACCCAGCCCTGCTAAATAGTGTGAACTGAGTGATCTATGTGGAGAACAGCTAGCAAGTCATTTTTTTTAAAGATTGTATTTATTTATTTGAGAGAGAGAGAGAGAGCAAGAGAGAGAAAGAGCATGAGCAGGGGTGAGGGGCAGAGGGAAAGGAAGAAGTAGGCTCCCCGCTGAGCAGGGAGCCCAACCTAGGGCTTGATCTCAAGACCCTGGGATCACTACCTGAGCCAAAGGCAGATGCTCAACCAACTGAGCCACCCAGGTGCCCCAAGTCATTTTTTTTTTAAATTCAGAAATTATAGTGCTCAGGGAATCCAAATGAATATTCTAACTTGAGTTTGAAAATACAATTAAAGCAAGTTAACAATATAAAGGTAAATATTATGTAAATACTTTCCTGGTTTCTTAACTCTGTCTTTGGAGGTAGAGTTTGGAATAATCCTAGTTCACTTTGATGTAAAAGGAAGATTACACAGAAAACTATACTTAATTAAGAAATCCTTTATGTAGTGCCTTTTCTAGTTAGTGAATGCCTTCACCACTTACAAACATGCTCAAGAGAGGGCACACATTCAAGGAGACTTGCAGTTCCAAAAGGAAACTGGCCACAGGAAAACTTGAAAAAGTTTTAAAGAATGAAAGTTTAAAAAAATTAGTAGGACTAAAAAAAAAAACAAGCAAAACATACATAGGCCATTCAATTGAGGAATCATAATAACCTTAATTTTTGGAGGCCTGCATTTGCCTGGAAATTTTCAGAAAAAGAAAAATAAAACAAGCATGATTCACTGACCCACTTTCCTTAGTTTACCCATTTAAAAATCCAGAGCTTCCTCAGATCTCCAGCAATTCTTCTCTTCTGTTTTAAACCACTTTGCCAACGTAATAATTCATTTTTCCGAGGGTAATTCTATCTTAAAATTACTATTTCAACTTTCAGACTCAATACTCCACCCAAATGTTTATTTCATTTATTCCTAAAAAACCTGACCTCTTTTCAGGGGAAAAATCCATTTAAAACATTTTTTTCTTTAACCACGCACATGTCTTGTATTTTATTTTTTTTTAAAGTTAAGATGAGTGCTAGATCTTAACTATTTATGAGGATAATTTTCTAATCTGTCATGTTTATTCTTTGATTTTATAGCTTTGAAATGGGGTATTTTTAATCAAAAGGGGGAGATCTGGTGACCAGTTTTAAAGAAGCCTTACTGTTATGCCTTCAGTAATCACACACTACAGATATAGAGACTGAGATGCGCTGGGCAGTGCACCAGCCCTGTCACCCACAGGGAGACAAATGCTTGCCATTGGGTGCTTTTTGCATGTTCTATTTACAGCTCACCATCTACATCCTTTTGGCAGCATTTCAAGAAGGTGACCGCCTTTTCTCCCTTGGCATTCTCTACCCACCCCACTGACAGTTCATTCTCTTGGTCCTTTTCTTCTCTCAGCTTTGTGTGGTCTTCATCTCGTCATGCTCTTTTCTTTTTCATCCTTTTATTTGTATCCAAGTAGAATCTATCCTTGCCCTCCCCATGTCTCTTTTTGTTTTAATAAATTAAAGAAAAAATTTTGTTTTGAATAGTTAATACATTCTCATGGTTTAAAGATCAAAACAATATTACAAGTTTATGCTGAAAAGGTTCCTTTCCGCTTTTATTATTTTCCCCATTTTCCCTTGCCACCAAAAAGGACTACCTTTATTGGTTTTGTATGTTTCTAGTTTTCTCTTTTTTTACATGCAAGTAAATCAAATATA
The DNA here is from genome assembly GCF_011800145.1 of Mirounga leonina. Taxonomy (NCBI): domain Eukaryota; kingdom Metazoa; phylum Chordata; class Mammalia; order Carnivora; family Phocidae; genus Mirounga; species Mirounga leonina. The sequence continues at coordinate 53,972,369 of NW_023270305.1, forward strand.
AATTCTATTTTTCCAAATGTTTTTACACAAAAGGTGACAGGCTTCATACACCATTCTGCACCATGTGTTTATAACTTAACTATATATCCTGGTGATCTTTGCATGCTATACACCTTCTCAGTAGCTACTTACTATTTCATTTTGCTGATATACCCTGGTTGATGTAACCATTCCCCTACTGATGAACACTTCGTTTGTTTCCAATCTATTGTTATTACAAATATGGCTATAATAGCATGTGTCTTTTTAGACCTGTAGGGGTGAGCCTGTAAGTTCTTAGAAGTGGAGTGGCTGGGGATAATGGCTCTCTTTTTTCCTCCTTCTATAAGCCCTACTTTATCACTCTTAAAGCTACAGGCTTCAACTTATCTCTGTTAAGTGGATTCATCCCTTATTTATATCTTATACTCTAGAATCTGCCCAAGTTTCTCTCTCAAATTGTCAACCACGTTCTAGACATTGCTACTTCAGTATTCCATCAGCACTCCAAATTTGTCAATTATGGAATTTTATTCATTCTTTTCCTTTTTCCTTTTCAAACCTGGTGCTTCTTCTCTCATTCTTTTACCTACAAATGATTTTTTTTAATTAAAAAAGAAAACTTTATTTTACTCCTTTTTCTTCCTTGCCCTTCCATGACTAAAGTCCATGTTTGGTCAGACTCCACATCTTCTCTTCAAATCTTTCTTCATTTTGTTTCCATTCTTTTCTGGTGCAGCATGAAACTCAGGAGATGGGTCATTTCACAGATTCTTCATACCCCACCTTTTTCTTTATCTCAGACCTGAGCGAGCCAGTAATGGAATAAATCAGGCTGCTGCTTCAACAGGCAGTATAAGCTAAAATGTGACGACCTCACGTTTTGTAAATTAGATGTCTCTCTGTTTACCAGGAGTTTAAAAATGAATATCCATAAAAAACAAATTTCTCGCCCATAGACGTTACTCAATTAAATGACCAGAACTAAATTAAACTTTCTGCCTTTTCAGTTTATTTTGGCTCTTGTGTCATCTGTTAACTTGAAAACTTACTTAATTAACTTTTGGTCATACATTTAGTGGTCAACACATTTCACTGCTATAAAATGGTATGAAATAAATAATTGGTACAGAATTAACAGGATGATTCAAACTCTAGAGCTGCTGGGTGTATTTAGTTTTCATTGGGAATGTTAAACTTTCAAGAAAACTATTAGTTCTGGCCACAGTATTACATTTTGTCTGTTTTATTCTATTTTACTTATTTAGTTCCAAATAACCAAGCTTGACTTTTTAAAAAAATCTATTAGCTTCTGACAAAAGTAACTTAGGTTTTTAGGTAGGCAGAGCCTTTCTCTAACATCACAGGATATCAAAGCCTTAGTAGAGAAAGACATCACCGGAATGATCTTGCCTGATTTTTTAAAAAATTATTATTGACATGTAGTTGACATATGACATTATATTAGTTTTCGGTGTGCAACATAGTGATTTGCTAGTTCTAGACCTTACTCAGTGTTCACCATGGTAAGTGTAGCCACTCTCTGTCACCATACAACATCATTACGATATTACTGATTATAGTCCCGATGCTGTACTTTTCATCTCTGTGACTTATTTATTTTATAACTGGAAGGTTTTATTTTTAGTTTATTTGTTTATTTATTTATTTATTTATTTATTTATTTATTTATTTATATTATGTTCAGTTAGCCACCATCTAGTACATCATTAGTTTTGATGTAGTGCTCAACGATTCACTAGCTGTGTATAACACCCAGTGATCATCTCAACACGTGCCCTCCTTAATACCCATCACCCGGGTACCCATCTCTCACCCCGCCTTCTGTAATTCTCTATAACTGGAACTTTGTACCTCTTAATCCCCTTTATCTGTTTTACTCATCCTCCCACCCACCTCCTCTCCAGCAACCACCAGTTTGTTCGCTGTATTTAAGAGTCTGTTCAGTTTTTTGTTTGTTTTTTTAGATTCCACATATAAGTGAAATCATATGGTATTTGTCTTTTTCTGTCTCATTTCACTTAGCATAATACCTCCTAAGCCCATCCATGTTGGCGCAGATGGCAAGATCTCATTCTTTTTGATGGCTGAGTAACATATATATACATACATACATACATACATACATACATACATACACACACACAAATATATATATATGCAAGCTACATCTTCTTTATTCATTTATTGATGGATACAGGTTGCTTCCATATCTGGGCTATTGCAAATAATGCTATAATAAAACAATAAACATAGCTGCATAATCTTTTTGAATTAGTGTTTTTGTTTTCTTGGGTAAATACCCAGTACTGGAATTACTGGATCATATGGTATTTCTATTTTTAATTTTTTCAAGAACCTCCATACTGTTTTCCACAGTGGCTGCATTAGTTTACATTCCCATTAATAGTACACAAGGGTTACCTTTTCTCCACATCCTCACCCACACAAAAAGATAATTTCTTGTCTTTTTGATTCTTTGATTGTAGACATTCTGACTGTTGTGAAGTGATACTCCACGGTGGTTCTTTTTACTAAGTTTTTAATTTTAATTCCAGTAGAGTTAACATACAGTGTTATATTCACTGTGGTTTTGATTTGCATTTCCCTGATAATTAGTGGTGTTGAGCGTCTTGTCATGTGTCTGTTTGCCTCTGTATGTCTTCTTTAGAAAATTGTCTATTCAGGTCCTTTGCCCATTTTTAAATCAGATTGGATTTTTTTGGTGTTGAGTTGTATAAATGCTTTATACATTTTAGATTATTAACCCCTTACTGGATATACCATTTTCAAATATCTTCTCTCATTCAGTAGGTTGCCTGAAGAAACATCTAGAAAAAATGTTTCTACGGCTGATGTCAAAGAAATTACTGCCTCTGTTTTCTTCTAGGAGTTTATGGTTTTAGGTCTCACACTTAGGTCTTCAACCTATTTTGAGTTTATTTTTGTATAAAGTAATAAGAAAGTGGTCCAGTTTTATTCTTTTGCATGTAGCTGTCCAGTTTTCCCAACACCATTTACTTAAAAGACTGTCTTTTCCCCATTGTATACTCTTGTCTCCTTTACCATAGATTAATTGACCATATAATCATGGGTTTATTTTGGGGCTCTCTATCTGTTACATTGATCTTTGTGTCTACTTTTTGTGCCAGCACCATACTGTTTTGATTACTATAGCTTTGTGATCTTGCCTAATTTTATCTGCTTAGGACATTCCCCCCACACTTACTTCATAGAATCTCATCTGTCACAATTTTCTGCATCATTTGCTCTTTGCAGAGCTAATTTAAAAAGTAAGAAATGTGTAGAGGTAAAATTAAAAAATATATATAGAGAGAGTAGGTTATTCCTGACAATCTTTCTGACATACTGATCTCTAGAAGAGAACATGAAAATAAAACATATATTGATCAAACAGAGATAACTGAAGAGTTTTAGATAATTTTCAGTAATACTCTGGTCAGTTTGTAGCTATCTCTCTAAGATAGCATCAGCTGGTTAGATTTGAATTTTGAGAAAAGAGAACAACTCTGGTGAAAGAAGCTTTTTTAAAAAATGTAATGTAATGGGTGTTGGCTTGTGATTCAAAAATGAACAATTCTGATTGTAATTAGACCTCCACAAGGAACAAGTATACCAGAAATATATTTAACAACAACTTCCTATTTATTATCAGATACCAGAGGAACTAATTAGCTGTCAGTAAAAATGGAATTGAAGATCATGTGTTTCCAACAATTTTGAAAGTGTAGTAGTATAGTAAGTCTGGAAATTTAACTACATGTAGAGAAATGAAGTAGTTATCTATCTTAAAAATACTTAAGTTCAGTCTCACTTAAGAAAACAACAACAACAACAACAAAACCCAAGTTCTGCCATTTGGCAAAATTAACAATGTAATAAGTATTTATGTGATAAATAGACACACGCAAACATATACTGGTTTATGTGGGTTTTTTTCGGTTGACCAGTTTTCAGCTTAAAAACATAATTCAAAAAAGAAACATAATTCAAGTTCTACCTTATATAAAAGTACTGATACCTCCGCTACTACCGCACTGTAAACAACCACAAGATTGTATACTAGGTACTCAATAAAAATATTATTCTAAATCAATTCTTAGGTTGGTCAGTTACAATGAAGGATCAGCACCACCACAATTTCAAAATGACAGTGCTATGGCAAACATGTCATAATATGCTTGAGTTACTACTGTAAGCAATAGATTTAGAGTATTATGAAAATATATGCCTTCTAAAGTGCTGTGAATTATATGGAATAAGTCTGAACATCTCTTTTACTGAACTAATGAATCAAAATGGAGCTTACTACATTCTCTACAATCAGCATGTGGAAAATGTATGTAGAAATACAGATTTCAAATACACACTGCATCATGCTCAGGGATGATGATGTGGTAGGCAGTGTTCAGTTTAATGGAGAAAGAACCTCAATTTGGCAGTTCGAGAACATTTCTGATTTGGTAGGGGGCCTAAGAACATGGCTTGAAGAATTTAGAGCCTATGCTGGACACTGAATGCTATTAAAATTGAATTTGTAATCTGTTTAGGGTGTGTAAAATTAAGTTACAATGTACAAGTACAGAGGACTTGATCTGAACAACATCCTACTTTATTGTACCTTCCTTCCCCCTCTTTCTTAAATCCTGGAAGATATGAAGCAGAATATTTTCTTTTTTTTAATTTATTTATTTATTCATGAGAGACAGAGAGAGAGAGAGAGGCAGAGGGAGAAGCAGGCTCCCAAGGAGCAGAGAGCCCGATGTGGGACTCCATCCCAGGACCCTGGGATCATGACCTGAGCCGTAGGCAGACGTTTAACCATCTGAACCACCCAGGCGCCCGAAGCAGAATATTTTCTAATGGGAACAAATTCTTTTTTGCTTCCATTAGAAGAGCTACAAAAAAGCATATGATTGAAAAGTATATGCTAATTGTAGTGTAGTCCCAATAGTTTATTTTTGTTTTTGTTTCCCTGGCCCGAGGAGACATATTTAGAAAAATGTTTCTACAGCCTGTGTCAAAGAAATTACTGCCTATGTTTTCTTCTAGGGCCTTTGTGGCTTCAGGTTTCACATTATGTCTTTCATCCACTTTGAGTTTATTTTTGTGTATGGTATAAAAAAGTGGTCCAGTTTCAGGTAGCAGTCCAGTTTTCCTAGTACCATTTAACTGTCTTTTCCCCACTGTCTATTCTTGACTCCTTTGTCACTGATGAATTGACCATGTAAGCATGGGGTTATTTTGAGGCTCTCTATCCTGTTGCATTGATCTGTGTGTCTGTTTTTATGCCAGTACCATACTGTTTTGATCACTGCAGCTTTGTAGTATACCTTGAGATTTGGGATTGTGAGACCTCCAACTTTGTTCTTTCTCAAGATTGTTTTCACTATTGGGGGTCTTTTGTGGTTCCCTACAAAGCTTATTTGTTCTAGTTCTGTGGAAAATGCTATGGGTATTTTGATAGGGATTGCATTAAATCTGTAGATTGCTTTAGTTAGTATGGACAATTTAACAATATTGGTTCTTCTAATCCATGAGCACAGAATATCTTTCCATTGTTTGTATCATTTTCAGTTTCTTTCATTAGTACTTTATAGTTTTCAGAGTACAAGTCTTTCACCTCCTTGGTTAAGTGTATTCCTGGGTATTTTATTATTTTTGTTGCAATTGTAAATTAGACTGTTTTCTTAATTTCCTTTTCTGCTACTTCATTAATTACACTTTAATTAAGGAAAGAAAAATTACATACTAATTGTAGAAAATTTGGAAAATAATAGAAAAATGGAAATAACATAATACAATTCATCTATAAGTGTACTACCTGGATAAAACAAATATGAACCTGAAAATACACGTACCTGAAAATACACATAACCAAATACATGCACTCACCCACACAACAGATTTTACAAAATTCAGATCAAACCGTATATAATTTTCTCAAATTTATATACAACATACAATTTTTCCCATAATATGGTAAGAACTCATCACTTTCCAATATTTGTATATATTGTATTTGGTGGAAATACTATATATATTGATATGGTACTGTGTATCTCTTAGCAACTCTACATTTGAAGATTGATATCAAACCAGTGGGATTATTTTGCCACATCTATGCAACAAACATTGCAAACCAAGGCCTGAATTATTGTTTTGTTGCTTTTCAAGACTTAATGAAGCAGTAGAGAAAATATGAATAATGCAGGCTTACTTTAAAAATATGTCTATCATGTTTATATCATGAACAGTGTTAAACTTTGAGAAAATAATTCTTCTGTTATTCAAGAAATCAATTATATAGCAAAGAAGTTACTTATTTTATTGAAAAACAAGTGGCATTTGGACTTTTGTCCTTTTTCTTTTTTTACTTTTGCCTTACTTATTAATATTAAAGGTAAATATCAACCAGTGTTCATGTAAGAACTTCATTAAGAGAGCTGGTTGTAAAACATTTACTACTGCCCACTTCCCACACTCCACTTCCTCATCATCACTGAGTATTAATAATTCTAAAAATCATTTACTCCTTGGCAAATGAAAAGTAGCATGTCATTGCTGAGCAATTTTCATGTACTTATTGGATATTTAAATTTTTTTATGTGTGCAAATTATTTGCTTCTATTGTTGGTTCATATTTCTATTGAAGTTATAATGCTTATTTTATTAATTTTTTAAATATTGATGATAGTAACTCTTCCTTAATATTTGATGAAAATAAAATACCAGCTTACTCTTTTGTTACTTAATATTTATGTATTTTTCGGGGCACCTGGATGGCTCAGTCAGTTAAGTGTCTGCCTTCAGCTCAGGTCCTGATCTCAGGGTCCTAGGATCCAGCCCCATTGGGCTCCCTGCTCAGTCAGGGAGCCTGCTTCTTCCTCTGCCCCTCACCCTGCTCAGACTCACTCTCTCTCTCTCTCTCAAATAAATAAATAAAATCTTTAAAAAAATATTTATGTATTTTTGATACAATGTTTCTGCCTTTTTGAATGTGTGTGGAAAGCACTCCCCTACTCTACAAGTAGTTAAATACTCTTCTAGCTTTTCTTCTTATGTTATGTGGTAATCGTTATTATGTTTAATTTTTCAGTATACATAGAATTTATTTTAATATACATATTTTTGCTAATATACATTTTTTCTTTTTTTTTTAATTTTTTAAGATTATATTTATTTATTTGAGAGAGAAAGTGAGAGAGAGCACAAGCCAGGGGAGAGAGAGAGAAGCAGGCTCCCCGCTGAGCAGGGAACCCGATGCAGGGCTCGATCCCAGGACCCTGAGATCATGACCTGAGCTGAAGGCAGACGTTTAACTGACTGAGCCACCCAGGCGCCACCTAATATACATTTTTTCTAATCCCATTTATTTGAATGAGCAATTCTTCACTTACTATTCTGTGATGTTTCCCTTTTCATTATCCAAACTCTTATTTTAACTAGGATCAGTTTTAGAGCTGTTTATTAGGTTCCATTGATCATCTGCTAATTTTGGCACAAATGAAAACATCACCTTAAAATCTTCTAGGACAAGTCTCAGATCTCTCTCTTCCAGAACATTCTTAGGGATTCCTTCCTGTTTCTTTTTCTAATTGTGACATAAAATATTTTTTATTAGTTTGCAAAACTACATATCCATTGGGACTCAAATAAATTGTTCTTTAAATATACTAGATTGGCATCTTTGCAATATTCAGATTATTCAGCTGGGATGATGATGACTGCTCTTAGCAGTCTTTTATTCTGCCGGGGGGTGGGGAGAGGTTGTTTTTTTATAATCATATAATGTATTAGGTACTGTAAAGAAAAACAAAGTAGGTGTCTAAAAAGTGATTGTGGGGAAAAGAATTTTATTTAAGTATTATTTCTGGATACACACACAAGCCTATACACACACACACAAACATTTAAATATATACGTGCGTACAAACATATTTGTCTCTGTGGAAAAAAATTACCATCTCTTCCAGTTGGTTATTGGTATTACGGGGTGGGAGGGGATCTTCCTATATGTATCTTTTATCTCGCCGTTTGCTTACATAATAAATTTTCATTTGCTTTTATTGGTTTCCCTATGTCATAAAGATGACATCCATGAATAACAGAAACATAGTTTTGTGTTCTACCATTGATTACACCTCTAATTCCTGTTTCTAATCCTTTTGCATTGCCTATAATGTTCAGAAAGCATATATAATAATAGCAGCAGTGGTCAAGACTTTTTTTTCTAACTAAACTTTTTAATGATCTTTCTTGGTATTTATAAGTATTATGTTTGCTGTCAGTTTCAGATAGATATGCTTATTTGTGTTAAAGCCGTATGTACTCCCTTCTGCTATAATACCAGTTGCCTTCCTAAGAAACATTATGATTTTGTAAATTCAGTTCTTAAAACAATTATTTCAATGGAAAGTAGTTACTGGTTAAGTAATTTCCAAATTTAAATTCATGTTTTCTACCCTGAAGGATTAGTAATAATAGTTCTGTAATTATAAATATATACTTATAAAACAAGTATCAATGAGAAAATCCTGATTTGGGTTACATTTGTCTTTTGTTCTAGTGAAATTACTGCACTGTTGTTTCTTACACATCTCCTCACCTTTATCATCTTTACCCACCACTGTTTCGGGAACAAAGCCACTAAAAATTAGCTATTGGGAGAACAGATCTTTCTTCCTCTTCCTCTCTGCCTCCCTCTTTTCCTTCTTCCCTTTCTCCCTGCTTTCCTTCCTCCCTGTTTCCTCTCTCCTTGTCTACCTTAACTCTCCTTGTCTACAGTACTGTTTTTCTCTGGTTGCTGGTTTAATTCCTGATCATGTGATAGTGACGTCTTGAAAGTTTGAAAAAATATCATTTGTAAAGTTTGCCTGATTTAAAAATCTTTCTCGGAGTGAATCCATAATGATTTCACACCTTTTCTAGGCAATCGGCCTTTTTCTTCTACTGCCCATTTTAGCTTAGGTTCCCATAAAATCTTCTCGGTGGTAGTGTAGTTTGGGTTTAAGAGTAGGGACTCTGGGGCCAGATTTCTTTTCTAGTCCCAAGGCGGCCACTACCAGCTGTTTCACCTCAGGTGAATTACTTAACATTTCCATGTCTGAGTTTCCTTATGTGAACTACTCCACTTAGCATATACTTTCATCGGAGAATTCAACAGTTTAATAGATTTAAAGGTCTTAGCACACTATCTGGCACTAGATAAGCACTCAAAATATGTTATCTGTCATTAACTATTTCTAAAATCCCCATATTTATTGGAGATCATTATGAATAGTGCTTTCCTAATTAAGAGACCTGTTATTTGGAAACATTCCTTTTATCTTTTGTATAATTGTTATTCTTACTTTTACCATAAATTTATCAGAAGTTAAATATTGTATGTTATGTATTTTGATTTTGTGTGGTTCCCCTGGTCTAAGAAGAATGACCTCCTCATCTTATTAATAACTTAGAAATTTACAGTATAGAAATTAGATGATTTGTTGATTTTTGCGATGTGTCATTTTCCCTTTTTCTGACTTTCACTAGCTTATGATTGAGTCAGGAAGATATGAATTTATAGTTTTAATACTTTTAAGGCAATGGTCAATTTTTGTTATTTTTGAAATTATGTTCAATTAAATTACTGATTCCAAATTCACCTTAGTTATTTAGAATGTTTTGCATGTTGCGGGGAGGGAGGAGATTTCATTGGGCAATCTCAGTAGTAACTTTCTGTTATTTCTAATTGGTTGTCGTGAGGCCCAAGACTGTGTACATCATTATTTAAGTGTTTTGGCAATTACTGAGATTTTCTATCTGACTTACTATGTCTTAAAGTGTTCTACATATGCAACAAAGAAGATACATTCTTTGGTTTTCAATCCACATCAATACAGTGAAATTGGTGATTTATTAATTATATAACCCAAATCACCTATTTCATTGTACTTTGTGTGTATGCTTATTTGAATCATCAAAGGCTGACAGAGATATATTAATCTCGCCCACAAATATTGAGTTTCTGTCATTTTGTCTTTGAATTTCTAATAAATTTGTGCTCTACATTTCTAAGTTATGCTATTGGGCCTTTCAGAGCCATTACTGTTATATATTCATTTTGGATTATGTTCAGCAGTGTGCTGGTAAATGTTTAATAACCAAGTATCTGTGGGAAGTCAGGGAGGGGAGGTCTGATTTGAAACATTTGCCAAATTCTAAGCTACCATAGCCAATTTCAAGTTATGTATATGATATCACTGAATGGGAAGTTGAGAAGAGAAGCATATAACTAGTTCTCATGAATTGATCTTCAATACAACACTGAATATCTTTTCTCAACACAAAATAACCATCATTGTCCTGATTTCTTCTATAATTTTGAATTCCTGATATTAATACTGCCATTTAAAATTTCTAGTTTGGGGTGCCTAGGTGGCTCAGTCGGTTAAGTGTCTGCCTTCAGCTCAGGTCATAATCCCAGGGTCCTGGGCTGGAGCCCTGCATCAGGTTCCCTGTTCAGTGGGGAGCCTGCTTCTCCCTCTCCCTCTGCTCCTCCCCCTGCTCATGCTCTTGCTCGTGTTCTCTCTCTCTCAAATAAATAAATAAAATCTCTTAAAAATAAAAGAATAATATTTTGAGTTTGCCTGATAATATCTTTACCCAATAATCTTTTTATATCTTCTAATTACTGTGACATCTTTTAGAAGTAGGTAGTATCTGTCATGGCCTTTTATTAGTGTCAGAGATGTTTTGAGTTTTATCCATTTACATTTATTATGATAATTGGGATGTTTGATGTTCTTCTGGTAGTTTTTAATATGATAAATATTTTTCCTTTTTTATTTTACTATGAGAACTGTGTTTTGTTTTCTTTTGATCTTTTCCAATAATATTCAGTTTTACCTTGACTTTTGTTCAGTTGAATGTTAATTTTTAAATAACATTGAACTATATTTTCTGTGTAGCAAAATAAAATGTGAGACCATCTCACTATTTATTTCCAAACTATTTAATTAATATTTTAATTATATCTATTATATCTTATAAAGAGCATGCAGTTGGAATTTTAAACACAATTTAAGTATTATGTCTTGTCCCAGATAATTTAACTAATTCATTCCACATTGATTGTTATTGCTACTTTTGTCTATGTATTTTGTTGGTTGCATTTATAATTTATATTGTTTCTTTTTTCTTTTATTCTAATAATTTGGAAGTTCTGTTTTCTATATTTATCCTAATAGTTGTTTTTCCTAAATTTATGAAGAGTTATATTCTCTATTCAACTAAAAGTTAATCAATATCAACTTCTGATTTCCTGACAGGAAATTAACAAAGTCCAAACTTAATTTCCCCTAGTAAACAAAAAACTAGACAAAACATATGAAGTCACTGTTTTCAGGTACTGGCTAATGAGCAGAGTAGGACTGTGATCCCAGAGAGAAGATAAACAAATGAGTTTAGCCTGAAGGTTGCCCCAGCATTTTGCCCGAAGCCAATTCCCAGTCAGGCACAGGGAAGGAGATCTCTAACAGTGCCCAGGGGTCTCGTTGACTTGAGGAGACAGATTGGTATTCAGGAAGATGAAGTTAGCTAGAATGTGAGAGGAAAAGAACTGGAAAGAAGGGAACTATGCAACAAAAAAAGGGGAAGATTCCCAACATGGCTTGGGGGTCCCTTTAAATCCTTGGCTGAAAACTAATCTGCACATGGGTACTATACGGCCAGGCAAAGAATGACTAGGAAACATACACCTGATACATAATCCAGCAGTTACACTCATAGCCCTAGCTAAGAATCACCTCAAATCACCATCAACAGAGGAATGCATTAACAAATTGTGGTCTGTCTATGCATTGGAATACAATTCCAAAATAAATAAGAACACATTACTGATAGATGTAACAACATGGATGAATTTTAAAAACATACACTTAGCAAAAGAAGCAGACACGAAAGAATACATGCTATATGATTCCTGATACCATTTATAAGGAACTGTAGAAAAGATACGTAATTTCTAATGGCAGAAAGTAGGCCAATGGTTGACTGTGCTAGGTGTGTGAGATTGACTGGAAAGGGACAAAAGGAACATATTTTGGTGAAAGAAATAGTCTTTATCTTAATGGTGGTGGTGGTTTCACAGGTGTTCATATTTCTCAATTCTTGGGAAAATTTACACTTAAAATGGGCACACTTTATTGTATTCATCTCTCAACTTACTAAGACAAAATTAGACCCCCTCTCTTTTAAGCTTTTGCCAAGTTTTATTGAACTTTTCTATCCTTTCTTACTCAACGAAGACAACACTATTTGTAAAGCTCCTCCCCTACTTTAATTCTCTTCTTCACCCACATCTGTGAAAGTTACCTAGAAATCTTCTCCTAGAAAGTCATGAAACTGATTTCATGTGGGCCTTTGTTTACTTAAAACTAGCATTTAACAACTCTGACATCAAATACTATTTAGAGTTAACTATAACTTGTATTGATTTATCTGGCTGTTATTGTTTCTTGCAGTCCAAATCCACATTATTATTTCACTTTTAAGTACTATTTGTTCAATGTTACCATAATCATTATTATTTTTTAGTTCAGTAACTGTTTTTAATTTCTAAGCACTTGTGTCGTTTTGCCTTTCTTGTTCGTATCAGTATATAGTTGCTTTCTGTTTGTGATAAATCACTGAATCTTTCTGGAGATACAAATTTAACTAATTTAAAATTGTCTTCTATTTCCTACATTACATCTGTTTTCTTAGGATATTTTCTCCTCTCATGATTCAGACTCTTAATTCTAGTGTCTCTTGTTTTTTTTTTTTTAATTTATTTTATTTTTATTTTCCCCAAAAGTACAGTTGTTCTTGCTTGTCTATTTTGTTGATGTTTATAAATAAGTATCTAAAGTGCTAAAGTGATCACTACTGGCAATAGCAGTGACTTCCTCAACAAAACTAAATATTTACTCTCTCAGACTCGTGAATACAAAATTTCATTAAAAGCTCCCAAGGCATGATACATATGTGGGGAAAGATGCATCGGGATGCGTGCCTTGTGGTTTTAGAAGTTCCTTGTTCAGGCAGCAGAAGCAGATTACCAGATGGGATACTCTTCTTTGTTTTGAGATGCAGTCTTAGGGCTTTAGCATAGATTAAAGCCTAGATTCCTCAAGGAAGGGATAAATGCTGTTGTTTAAAATGGAAAATGTGTATATTCACTAAAACAAATATTGTACTTGTAGAAGCATATTTTCCAAAAATACTAAAACAGGTGTGCAAGGATGTATGCGTAGGAATGTTTATTACACAATTATTTTAATAATGAATACATTGGAATATATGTATTCCACATCTTCTTTATCCAGTGGATACTTGCATTGCTTCCATGTCTTGGGTCTTATAAATAATGCTGCAGGAAACACAGGGGTGTATATATCTTCATATTAGTGTTTTCATTTGCTTTGGGTAAATCTCAGTAGTGGAATTACTGGATCATATGGTATTTCTATTTTTACTTTTTGAGAAACCTATAAACTGTTTTCCACAGTGGCCACACCAGTTTACTTTCTCACCAAGAGTGCACAGGGTTCCTTTTCCTCCACATCCTTGCCAACACTTGTTATTTCTTGTCTTTTTGATTCTAGACATTCTGAAAAGTGTGAGGTGATATCTCATTGTGGTTTTGATTTGCATTTCCCTGATGATTAATGATGTTGAGCATCTTTTCATGTGTCTGTTTGCCATCTGTATGTCTTCTTTGGAGAAATGTCTGTTCATGTCTTCTGCCCATCTTTAATCAGATTATTATATATATTTTTTGGTGTTTAGTTGTATGTATAGTTTCTTTATATTTTTTAGATATTAACTCCTTATTGGATATATCACTTGCAGATATCTTCTTCCATTCAGTAGGTTGCCTTTTTGTTTTATTGATGGTTTCCTTCACTGTGCAAAAGCTTTTTATTTTGGTGTAATCTCAATAGTTTAGAAGAAGAATGTCCATCACAATTTTTCAAGTGAAAAAAAAAAAACAACTTGCAAAGCATTATATTAAGATAGAATTCTGTAAAAATAATATACAAAATAATTATCTACTTTATATGTAAAATATAAGTACTACATACAGATAATGATATAATTATAGATATACATGCTTTACATATACATACATATATACGTGTATATACATGCTCTCTGTATACATATATACATGTATTTGTATGTGTGTTTGTATATATATGCATGTTCTTCTATTTTGGCTAACTCTATAGAGTTCTGAAAAAATATAAACCAAACCATTTTTTGTGATTACATCTTTTGGTGACAGTGTTTAAGTGGGGAATTTGTGACTTTAGTTACATACATTTTCATATTGTTTTATGTATTTTTCTCAATGAGAATGTATTTTGGTAGTTAAATTATTTAAAAAGATTAAAGCAGTGTCTTGAGATGCCAATAACGAGGAAATTAGTACAATTTTACTTTCAATTCTCTCTTAGAATTTCTGGGGTTTTATTTTAGACATAGATTAATGTCAATTGATATATTTTACATCATATTTTTTCTCTCAAAAACATTTCTGGCTTCTGCATTATATTTAGTGTTTGGTAATACAAAATAATTTTTAACACATATTGGTTGCAACACTGACTTTAGTATTCAGAATCATAGCATTTAAAAAATATTATCCAATATCCTATTTCCCTTTTTTGCCTTTGTAATCTTTATTTATCTTTCAATTTCCTGGAATAGGTCTCCAATAAGTCTTTAGTTTGTTTTTTTTTTTCAAGAAGAAAATGGATGCTAAATTTATCCTCCCATACATATCAGAGAATGACTTTTTTATTCACATATTAATATAAACTTAAAATGCACACATTTTATTCATAAATGTTTCCCCAAAGATTTCTGTAGACTATTATCACATAGTTTCATGTTGTTCACTGATACAAAGAAGTCTCAGGACAGACTTAATTGTGTTTACCTGTAGGTAACTTGTTTTTTTCTATTGGATGTTTGCAGATGTTTTTAAGTTCTATTTCAAACTTTAGTTATAATATTTTTCCTTTTTTTACCTCAGATATTGTATCTGTTATATTTTTTCCTAGTCTATCTTAAAAATACTATTTCCACATTTGTGTTATCATCTTTTTCCCATAAACTTCTCTCATAATTTTTTTTCTTTATTATTTTGGAAGAACTTTTAAAGTTTGTCCTCTTTATCCCTACATACTAATTTAATTTGTTCTTTATTTTCCACAGTACACTTTACTTTTACTATTGTTAATTTTCATTTACTTATCTTTTCTTACATTGCCCATTTCATGTTGTAACTAACATGTTTTCTTTACAACTCAGCATGATTTTTATATGATCTTTTGTTTGCCTAATTGTCATGAATCACATATTTTTGCATGCTGTTTGAATGCCAAATACTATTCTAACATTTTCCACTGATTCTGAATTGAAAGTAATATTGGCACACTCAGTATTTTTCTAGCAAGTTGTTATGTATGGTTTGCTTGGGCACCACTTATACTTAGTATCACTAAGTATATATTTGAAGTATCATTAAGATTCTATTCTCAATTCAGTTCTGCTCAGCAGATTTTTAAGCACATCTCTTTTGGATTGAGTTAAGATTATCTCCAGCATTTACTGCATGATTCACTGACACTGAACCAGTTAAGTTCAAATAACCTACAATTATCAGCATGTCCCACCAACAACCATCCTCCTGTCACCGTTCCCTTCTGCAGCATTAAATTTATTGTGGTTATATATCAAAGATGAAGTACATTTCCATTAGCATCGCCATATTTCCTAACCTTTTATTTTCTGGGGATTTCAATGTCTGAATGATAGGAGGAATGTAAAGATGGAAGAAGAGAAACAGTAATTTCAGTGTGTTACAATAAAATATCTAGAGGCACCTGGGTGGCTCAGTCGGTTAAGCATCTGCCTTCTGCTGGGGTTATGATCCCAGGCCCCTGGGATAGAACCCTGTGTCTGGCTCCCTGCTTAGCGGGGAGCCTGCTTCTCCCTCTCCCTCTGCCACTCCCCCTGCTTGTGCTCTCTCTCTCTCAAATAAATAGATAAATATTTAAAAATAAAATATCTTAGTAAGCTTAGTCTGCATAATAAATACCATAGACCAGGTGGCTTAAAAAACAAATATTTATTTCTCACAGTCTGAAAGACTGAAAGTCCAAGATTAGAGTGCCAGTATGGTTGCGTTCTGGTGAGAATCTTCTTCCTGGGTTGTAGATGGCCACCTTCTCACTGTGTCTTCACATGGCTGAGAAAAGAGATTATTTCTCTCTTATCTCTTCCTATAAAGGCATTAATCCTATTTATAATGGTACCACTTTCATGACCTAATTACAATTACTCCCAAAGGCCCCAACTCCTAATACCATCACATCGGGGGTTAAGGTTTCAACATATGAATGGGGGGGGGGTGGGCACAAACATTTAGTCCATAACATCCATGCAGCAAAGTTTTCCTGAGGCAGCGATATGAAGCATCTCTGTTTCAAAGGCAGGCAACGATGGAGAGAGAAAGTATTTCCTTTCTTTCAGGCCAATAGGATCTCTTGTTTTAGCAACATATGCATAACCACTCATTGTGCCGTTTTATTCAATTACATAGATTTTGTAGATCATGTGACATTTTTCCAATTTTTGGCAGTAGCTTCATTGTCACTTACTGAAGTTTTTGTAAAATTTTCATCTTTTTTGTGGACCTTTATGGATACTTTGTTGGGATTTAGGAAGAGGCTGCATTAGGAACATCTAGTCAGACACTACTCCTTGTCCATATTAATTATTCTGAGCAATCCTTCAAGGAATATTTTCAAGGCAGAGTGATTTAAAAAGAATGAAATCAATAAAAACCTTTTTCCTTCTCTGTCCAAAATGACGTAATGAAGTAATTTTCATGAGCTTTATCTCATACTGTGAAAATCTACAAAACAAGGCTTTGAATACATAGGCTTCAAAGTATGAAATTATTGTTAAAGTTTTCTAGTCTTTTTCTCAACCTTTAAGAAAATACTTAAATGAACCTGCCTACTTCTAATATATTGAGAACTGAAAAAAAATCTGTCAATATATGTCTACTGGATGGTATATATTTAAAATTTAAATATATGATTACATTTATAACTAAAATTTCTAAATAAAATTTGAGTCTTGGAGAATATTATTTTGAGATACTTTGCTGCAAAATTCTATTATATTTCCAAACTGTAACTAATTTGAATGCCCCAAGTAAATAATTTAAATACCCCAAATGAAGGAATTACTGAAAGAAGATAAGATTTAACTATGATTTTGACTAACTGACTATTCTTCCTCATAAATGGGCTTTGTATTTCATGTAAGTGACCAGTATGCAAGTATGACAGGCAACACAGAATTTTGTATAACAACTATGAAAGAAAAATCATGCTTATTTAATGATATGCATGGACACAGTATGCTAAGGACTTTGATCTTTCAATTCCTGGTTTTATCCCTTTTGGGTTATCCAACATCGTTGAATTCTATTTCCTTAATGATACATTAATAATAATAACATATTAGATTATATTGATAAAATAAATGAGATAATGTGAGTGCCCTATAAATGGAAAATCCCCATGCAAATATGCACTAAAATATTAGCTGTGCAGAAGAGTTAGGCACGTGATTGGTAACTGTATTGGTGATGTCATTTTCAAATATGAAGGACAATCTATACAGAAATAATTGCACATATATTTATTATGGGCCATTGCAACTGTTGATAGTTCTTAAACTGCTCAAGTGGTGCTTAATGCCCAGCTAGTAAACCAAGTAAACCCAGTTTCTGACTTAAATGGACTGTGAATGAAGGTATAAAGAATGGTTTCACTTACACATTTAAATAATTGCAGGACTTCAGTTGGATGGGAAATACTTTGGGCTCATTAATAAGGACTGGTTCAGATTGCATTATGAAAGAATTCCTGAAGCACTAGTTTAATTTCATTTTTCCCCAGGCACATTTACCATGGTCTGCTGAAGAGTAATCATGCTCCAGAAAGCTTAAAAAAGAAGGCTCAGAAACAGGAGAGAAGAGGATTGGGGTGAGTTGGGTAGCTCCTTGCCTCTTAAGCCCTCTATCTTTGAAGCTGTGAGCATTTGACCATCTATAGGCTAGGTCCTACTGCAGACTGTGGAAACACCTGCTGTGTTTAGGGCTAATTGGGTCCCCTGGGCCAGTCCATCAGACGCTGAGCTTCAAATCAGAATGACTGCTAGTTCTGCTCTGGACCAGGCCCCCATATCCAGAATCTGGGTCTTCACCTTCTTTTGTGGATGGTAACTGCCTTTCACCCACCTCTATTCTAAATATCTGCTCAACCCTCTTTTAGCTGAAACACCTGATGCCTGTTGAGCGTCTGCCATTGTGTCCTTCTAGCACCATAGACTGCTGGGTCAGGGTCATTTGCAGTTATAAAAGAGTGAGGTTAAATCATCAGACTACCTTGAAGAAAGAGTTATTCTAGCTTACTGAGTCTTCTTGTGTATACATGAGACATGTAAATATTTCTATATATGAATCTGTGCCGATAGCATTCTAAAACACTGCTTAACAACGTAACAAACATACTCTTTGGGTAGTACCTAGTATATCTACCTATTACTAAAATGACTGATTTTTGTCTAATCACTAAAAATTGCTTTAGGTGTAATGAAGCCTCTGTGTGTAGGTATACATATGTGTGTGTGTTGTTATTTATGTGTATTGATGTATTCTTTTTTTGGTTGTATAATGGAAGGAATGTGGAAACTACAATCATCCTGCCTTGAATATAAATATTGGCTCTGCCACCATCTAGCAGTTTTACTTTGGGCCCACTGGAGACTCAATTTTCTCATCCTTAAAATGAGCATAATGCTATTTACCTCTAGGGATAGTTATGAAGATTAAGGGACACAATGTAAGGCTCCTAGCATAGTGGCTGTCTCATACATGATGTTCAGTACATGCAAATTGCAATCCTTTTCATGGCAAATAAAAAATGAACCCATGCATGGACAGGACTTGTGGGAAGTTAATGTAAGAGGACTCATTTCTAGTGACAAAAGGGTTTCCAGTATTAATCAGAGGTATCAAATTTAGACCATGAAGATACATGGGGAAAAATGGTATGGGGAAATCAATGTACGGAAATCCATTCCTATACACTAATAATGAAGCAACAGAAAGAGAAATTAAGAAAGCAATCTGATTTACAATTACACTAAAAATAATGAAATACCTAGGAATAAACTTAACCAAGGAGGTGAAAGACTTGTACTCTGTAAACTATAAAACATTGATGAAAGAAATTGAAGATGACACAAATGGGAAGACATTCCCTCATGGATTGGAAGAACAAATATTGTTAAAATTTCCATACTACCCAAAGTAGTCTACCAGTTTAATGGAATCCCTATCAAAATCCCAACAGCATTTTTCACTAGAACTAGAAAACTGTTTGGTCTAGAACTAGAAAAAATAATCCTAAAATTTGTATAGAACCATGAAAGACCCTGAATAGCCAAAATGATTTTGAAAAAGAAAAACAAAGTGGAGGTATCACAATTCCAGATTTCAAGTTATACTACAAAGCTGTAGTAATCAAAACAGTATGGTACTAACACAAAAACAGACACATAGATCAATAGTACAGGATAGAAAGCCCAGAAACAAACCCACAATTATGTTGTCAATTAATCTTTGACAAAAAAGGCAAGAATATGCAATGGGAAAAAAATCTCTTCAACAAATGGTTTGGGAAAACTGGACAGCTACATGCAAAAGAATGAAGCTGGACCACTTTCTTACACCATACACAAAAATAAACTCAAATTGGATTAAAGACCTAAATGTGAGACCTGAAACCATAAAAATCGTAGAACAGACCACAGGCAGTAATTTCTCTGACATTGGCCCAGCAACATTTTTCTAGGTATGTCTCCTAAGGCAAGGAAAATAAAAGCAAAAATAAACTGTTGGGGGCGCCTGGGTGGCTCAGTCATTAAGCATCTGCCTTCGGCTCAGGTCGTGATCCCAGGGTCCCAGGATCGAGCCCCTCATCGGGCTTCCTGCTCAGCGGGAAGCCTGCTTCTCCCTCTCCTGCTCCTGCTGCTTGTGTTCCCTCTCTCACTGTCTCTCTCGCTATGTGTCAAATAAATAAATAAAATCTTTAAAAAAATAAAAATAAAAAAATAAACTGTTGGGACTACATCAAAACAAAAAGCTTCTATACAGTGAAGGGAACAATCAGTAAAACTAAAAGACAACCTACTGAGTGAGAGAAGATATTTGCAAATGACATATCCAATTAAGGGTTAGTATCCAAAATATATAAAAAATTTATACAACTCAACACCAAAAAAAAAAAAAAAACAAAACACAAAAAAACAACCAAATAATCCAATTAAAGATGGGCAGAAGACATGAACAGACATTTCTCCAAAGAAGACATACAGATGGCCAACAGACACATGAAAAGATGCCCAGCATCACTCACCATCAGGCAAATACAAATCAAAACCACAATGAGATATCAGTTCACAACTGTCAGAACAGTTGTGACACAAAAAACAACAGGGGTTGGTGAGGATGTGAAGAAAAAGGAGCCCTCATGCACTGTTGGTGGGAATGCAAACTGGTGCAGCCACTGTGGAAAACAGTATGGAGGTTCCTCAAAAAATTACAAATAGAACTACTCTATGATCTAGTAATCACAGTACTTGATGCAAACGAATACAAAAACACTAATTTGGAAGGATATATGCACCCCTATGTCTATTGCAACATTATTTACAATAGCTAACTTACGGAAGCAACCCAAGCAGATAGAGAAGAGGTGGTATATATACAAATAGAATATTATTCAGCTGTAAAAGAGAATGAAATCTTGCCATTTGCAATGCCATGGATGGAGCTAGAGAGTATAATACTAAGAGAAATAAGTCAGAGAAAGACAAATACCATATGATTTCACTCATATGTGGAATTTAAGAAACAAAACAAATGAGCAAAGGAAAAAGAGAGAGATAAACCAAGAAACAAACTCTTAACCATAGAGAACAAACTGATGGTTACAGAGAGGAGGTGGGTGGGGGGGATGGGTGAAATAGGTGATGGGGATTAAAGACTAGGCTTATCATGATGAACACTGAGTAATGTATAGAATTGTTGAATCACTATTTGTACACCTGAAACTGTTATAATACTGTAAATTAACCATACTGGAATTAAAATTGAAAACTTTTTTAAAAAACAAAATATTGAAAAACAGAGAAGCCTTGCCCATAAGATTATAATGGCATGGAGCAATATCATGATAAAAATACTACCGATAAAAAATGATATGGGGAATTCGTTCACGAAACCTATGTTCAGCATTACCATTGCTCAAAATATCAAGAGAGAAGTTCTGGTGTTAAAGGATGGAGTGTGGGACGGTTGTGATAGAGTCCATGATTTCTAGAGAAAGGCAAAACTGCTGTGATTATTTAAGCTGGGGAGTGTTCGGGATACCTTTATGAATAACACATATAGTATTTTCTTGGAAAAGAAATCTCTTCTCTGTCTTATACTAGAAGAGCAACCTTTAGTTGCCCAGAATCAGAACTAATAATCTCCTTGTGTTCTTTTGTTAAAATACTTGAAACAACTTTCTACCTACTGCTGGACCCAGAGCTCTGCTGTTGTGTACTACTCAATAGCCATGGGGCCAAGTCTCCCTGCTCTGTGCTCTTTCAATAGAAATAAACACAGGTCTGTGACTTGAGGCCCTAAATGCGTCCGAACAGAATTTGTTTCACATCGGCTGCCAAAAAAGGTTCTCCTTGACTTGAAGTCAGCTGGTAAGGAGATCATGTCCAAACACCCCTTCAGTGAGAAAAGGAGAGACCATAAAGGGCTTTTTCATGGAGGTGCCAGCCACATAACTGAGGATGAGGACATTCAGATGATGTCCCAGTGGAGAGGCAGCCAGGGCCCCGAGCAACTCTCAGAACCTGCAAGGCTCGAAGCCACGCTGGCCAGAACTAGAATATGGAGAACTGCCAGGCTTTGTTTATAAAAACCTGCCTCCAGAACATGTTCGTGCAAAGCGCATTGCATTGGGTAATCCTCACAGAAGCTCAGAGCAGTTGAGAGAGTGGGCTTTTAATATTTTGCAGATAGAAAGGCAGTCACAGCAGAGATAAATGATGTACCTGAGGTCACATAAAAGTAGTCAGAACTGGTTTAGTCTGAAAATTTGGGTTCTTCAGAGTTCATTACTCTAAGAAGAGTAAATATCTGTTTAAAAATTGTGGCGAGAGGGAGGTATAAAACGTACCGTTTTTCCCATATCTAACAGTGTATAAGAGAATAAATAAATGCTCATAGAAACTATTAATAATCATTATCTATTTCTAGAGTCCCCACTATATTTAAGGAATTGGTTTCAGCGGGCAATAACAAACCTTACTCTTAGGAAGCGTACAGTTTAGTCAGAGAAAATAAGGCATTTCCCACGTAATTTAAAAACTGAGGAAGTGCCATATTTTTAAGATGAGAATGATTTTAGGGCAATGGGACTTCTGAGAAAAGCGAAGTGGATTTGAGCGAGCCGCATCACTGAAGGCTTCATGGTGGAGCCCATATTTGAACTGGACTTTGAAGGATGTATAGGATGGACTGAATCCAGCTTAAGAGAAAAAACAGAATCATGAAAACTGAAGACATTGCTTTGGAATTGTCAACAGAGAAGTAAAAAGAAAGCCACGCATTGGGTTACATTATTAAAGAAGAAAGAGAAATAAGACATGCTGAGGACAAAGTCCTAAGGGGGTTGGTATAGAAGGAAAGATGTCGAAGAAGAAATGATATACCAAATATAAGCTATGCTATAATTTAGAGTAATTAGATAAATTTGTGACACATATAAAATTATATATACTAATACTATATGTTTTATATTTACTTGGTATTAGATGATCTTAATTTTGTTACAAAATTATCATTACTCTCAATATCATTCTTCATGTTCAAAGAACTTGTTTCCATAGTGTCTAGCTTTACTTGTGTATACCATACATGGATTCTCTCTCCGTTTGACATATAAGACTAATTTTCCAAAATATGATCATTGAGTAAAAAATACTATCTTTAAAACTTGAATCCACAGATAAACAAAACTGCTACTCTATCCATATGTAAATATATACATATGCCTGATTATTGACTTAGCTGAATTTATCATATTTAAATTAATTGTTTTTTACTTTAAGATCCAGTCTGTCAAATGGCCAGATTATTTATTATAAGTTGATTCACACATTTCAGCAAGAATCATGAGGCAGAAATTACTGGCATTGAATCTGTGTGTGATGGAACCAGAATTATTAGAATGAGCATTTCATAATCCTATTCTTTCTGCGTAGCAAAGTTATCTTTTATGTTTCTTCTGTTCCTCAAGTCATCCGTTTTACTTCTGGCCAGCTATTGGTTACTGGACTAGTGATAAACATATGTAGGCAGTAAATTTCAATAACTCCTATTTATGACATTTTCTCATGTGACAAATTTATATTTTAAACTTATGATGCAGCCGAGTCTATAGAAACAAAAGGAAATGCAGAATAATTTAGTCATTAGACAATTTGGGCTCCAAATCAAAACCACATACTCAAAGGCGACATTTAGTGTTCAGCATCTAATTATTTCATTTCTTCAATTTAATTTTCATGTGTGGAATTAAGACAATGAAAAGCTGAAAACTCATCTAACTACTTTTATTTTAAAAACCTGGCTTATCAGTCAAGGAAAGGATCAAAATAATTTAGTTCCTCAATAAAATATGTACAGGCTGCTGCAATTTTCATCTTCTCATTGGTGGAGCAACAAGAAAACATAGTCCCACTAAACTATGTTAAATTCCCAGTCACTTACGTTGCCAGACTGGATTAATATTTTTCAAGGAACTTTCCTAATTTCTATGACATAGGTTAATAGTTCTAAAACCACATTATTTGTAAGATATAAATTGGAATAAAGTCAGTTAATCCAATAGTATTTATTAGTTTATTTAGATAGAGTTTTATTTATTTAGATGTTTAGATATTGTGAGACTTACATGGTACCCTAAATAATTTGGCTTCATCTTTCTGGCTGGTTGCTCTGGACAGGAAACATTTTGGCTGATCACGCCATTTGGGCCAATTTCATGTTTTCTCTTGATTCATGCTATTCTTTATAACTCCCACACAATGCATACTCCCAGGCCTCTCGTTCACCACCCCCTCGTGTCTTTTCAGTCAGTTGGGGAACCCATACACCTGGTATGTTCCCACATTTGTTTTCATGCTATGTAGAGATGGAGCCATTAATGGCAAATCAGTGCTATGAAAATTATAGACTGTTACAAAAGTTTCTTTGCAAATAGCTGTTTAACACCACAAAGAAGTTAGGTTAAAATTGTTTCAAAGTCTAAAATTAGTTACATTTTAAGCTAACTGCATATGCTTTTATTGTCTCTGATCTAAAATATAATCCCAGGAGGTTGTGAAAAGCATGCAAATTACAGAAAGCTAATTTGCTCCAACAGCGATGCCTCCCATGCAGTTGGGAGGTCTATTAGAAATAGTGTATTCTCTGTTATTTGCATATTAATAGCACCTGCTGAAATACTTTGGGATTTACTTCCACTGCCAGCAGAGGGACAGAACTAAAATATATAAAATTCCTTTCATATCACTATGTTAGGCTATAAAACATGCAGGATGGACTAAGAATTCTGAATTAATAGCAGAAACTAGTGTGTTCATATTGCATGTGGTATGTGAATTTATTTTCCTCCATGATAAATTATCACTTGTTTAAGAGATTGCAAACAAGGTGACTGCAAGCTTTATGGCAAAAGTATCTCCTCCTCGAAGAAAACAAAACAAGCTTTTCAAAATGCACTGAATAAGAATATAGTTCTTCATGCTTTGCTCTGAGGAACTATAAAGTTTAACAAAGGGAACCAGGCATACTGATAAAAAAATAAAATGTGCAAATATTCAGATTGTCCAGATAATCTAAACTACAGAATTTAATCATTTGGAAGCAATTTAAAAGTACATATAAATAGCCATTAGCAACTGAAGATTTTCTCCAAAATGAACTTTCCCTTCTGATCATGAATTTTTATGCTTCTTTTTCTCCAAGTCAGAATAAAGAGAGGATTTACACATATCTCGAGTTGACAGTGCGTTGGAAAGAAAGGATAGCTTCTTTCCTCTAGAGAAGACAGGAAGCTGCTTTTGGTCTCTAAGTCTCGCTCTTAGAACACAGAGTTCTGCCCTCGGAAAAGTGCTGCTCTGTAGAGATGAGAGCCACAAGCCCTAATCTCCACACACACGCCCTGTGTTTGCCTTACCTCTCTTTTCCCTGTCCTTACATCCGAGCGCAAAGCCCTCACGTCCTTTCCACCTGTTGCAACTCTATAACTTAACCCTTTTCTCAACATTTGGCTGGGAAGGAATAATTGGATGATTTCGGCAACAGTGGAACACTAGGAAGGTGTTTACAGAGGTGCATGACTGAGAGGAGGGGACATGGAGATTTTCGCACATCGGATTAGTGCCCTTATTTTGAATCATGTAATGATTAGAATGAATGAATAAATAGTATGTGCCAGCACTGTTTTAAGTGAAAAATAGTCATTTGCTTAAGTTTTACTACAATTCTAAGAAGCACGCATTGTTAGTATCATTCTCCCCGCCCCCCCCGCCCCCCCATTTACAAAGGAGGAAACAGCAGAACAGAGAGATTGAGGTCTTAAGAGGTCATACAGAAACAAAGTGGCACAGCAAGAATTCAAACCCAGGCTTCCTAAATTCAGTCATGCTCTTAACTGTTTCCCCCCGGGACAATTTTGTCTTCATAGTGATGTCTACACATTAATTTTGTTGTTGTTGTTGTTATATATATACAAATATTCTGGAGATAGCATTTTCTGTACTGTCATGGAGGGTCTCTTGTTTTAGAAAATTAGGATTATTTCTGTGATTTTTCCCAGGCAATAGGAATAGCCAAAGAGTATAATTCTTCTTCATATATCTTCAGAGCTCAACTTAGTGATTGGTTAGTTAAAATGCACTTACACTCACCTGAAGCCATTCCATTCTGATTAGCCCCAGACCTAGGGTAGGAAAAGCAGAGCCTCAATGCAGTTAATGCTGATGGTCTGGCACTCTACTTACTTGAATAGAGTTATCTCTCAGAAAAAATAGACCTAACCTAACCAGCCAATGGACAAAGGCCTCTGATCTACCCAAATCTCGGTCTTAAATTCATATCATAGAATTTTCCTTTCACTCAGAAACTGGTGAGTCCTCAGTGTCATGATTTTGTTTTTAGCAGTAACGGTGCTCTGGTTTCCTGGCTCAAAGCAGACAGAAGCAACGCGCCAGCTGATCTGTGGCGGGAGAAGCACTGCATCAGCTGTAATGAACTCTGCCATCTCCCACCTTAACCAACACAAGTTTGCATTTTACTCAGATGAAGTTCAATGTGTTGTTCTTTGTCGGTGGATAGCCTACCACCAGGTCAGTCAGGGACTCAAGTTCCCTCCACCTCGTGGCTCCCACATCTCCTGAAGTGCTGGTGTGTTCTGCTGAATTCTCTACATTCAACTAGTGTTCACAGGGCAGTGTGCACACATACCTACTGAATTGGGATGTCCAGCAGGGGACAGATCTAGCAGAGGTCATAGCCACCCACATTCCATTCTGCAAGCCTCAGTTAGTGGCCAGCCCTGGCTGCAAGGGAGGCTGGGAAATGTGTTCTGAATCTGTGCCCAGAAGAAGAGGAAATACGGTACAGGTCATGTTCTCTGCTGATGGTACTTTTGGAGATGTGCCTGTGATAACAAAAGACATGACTGCAGACACTGAAGGAGGAGTCAGTCAGCAGATTCTGCAGAGGACCACGTAGGAACTATTTGAGGCCCTGAGGACCCCATATGATCTCTGGGCCTCTGCCAAATATTCTTACTGTTTTGTTGTTGTTTAGCAACTTTAAAAAAATGTAAAAACCAGGGGCGCCTGGGTGGCTCAGTCGGTTAAGCGTCTGCCTTTGGCTCAGGTCATGATCCCAGGGTCCTGGGATCGAGCACCACATCGGGCTCCCTGCTCGGCGGGAAGCCTGCTTCTTCCTCTACTTGCTGCTCTCCACTGCTCATGCTGTCTCTGTCTCTGTCTCTCCCTCTCTCCCTCTCTGACAAATAAATAATCTTTTAAAAAATGTAAAAACCATTCTTAGCTCAAGGGCCTTATAAAAACTGGCCACTAGCCAGATACGGCCCGGAGGCTGTAACGTTTCGCCCCTCCTCTAAGGAAGTCAGGTGGGTTTGTATCCCCAGTTAGCACAATGACAGACCTTCCCAATGCTCGTACAAATAACACAGTTTCAAAGTTGAGAGAGCCTTTGAGAATTACCTAAAACAAATGTCTTACATTATACGTAAGGAGACTAAGGCCCAACAAAGTAGAGTCACCTAAAGAAACCAGGCTTATCTTTTTGCCAAGATAAATGTTATTATAAACGGGTACTTTGGATAAAGAGTTTATTGAAATGAAAGCTTTATAGGAAGAAAAAAAGCAATTTGCTGTATTCGTTGGGGGAATTATTCATAGTATTATAACCATGCATGTTATGCTGGCCTCCCTAACCTGTGAATCATTGCAAGTTGACTCTACAATTTGTTAGCCATTTGAAGGGGATAAAAATTAAGATACCTTTGTCTTATCAGGTGAAGCAAATCATCAGGGGAAGAAAAAATTGCAAGCCATAATAGAAAAATCTTGCAAATATTTGGGCCTCCTCAACAGTATAGACTTCGTAAGTTTAATAAATACTGAAAACTATGTAAAGAGAAAATTCAGTAGATTTGGGTACAAATAAAAACTTACGCACATTGGGGGTGCCTGGGTGGCTCAGTCGGTTGGGCGTCTGCCTTTGGCTCAGGTCGTGATCCCGGGGTTCTGGGATCGAACCCCACATCGGGCTCCCTGCTCAGCGGGAAGCCTGCTTCTCCCTCTGCTTGTGTTCCCTCTCTAGCTATCTCTCCCTGTCAAATAAATAAATAAAATCTTAAAAAAAAAAAAACAACTTACGCACATTGAAAATACTTAAACACACATTAAATGAAGGCCATTATTTGCAGTGCATACACTGAAGGATATTACCATAAATACATTTATGGTCAAAGAAATTAAAGAAGAAAGTAATAAAATATATGAACAAAGTATATGAATAGATAATTCACCATGAATAAAATGTATGACCAAAAAAAAAAAAGATGTGAAAGCATATCCGGTCTCCCTGGGTTTCAAAGAATTAAATGTTGCTATGAACAACTTTGCAGCCAAGCTGATTAGTGATAATAAAATTGCAGAGGCTTTCACCCCAGTCAGGGCTAAAGCAACTCACACTTTTCTATTGACTTTGCTTAGATTTCTCACCTCTTCTCTTCAATAATAACTCCAACCTTTCATAATTTCCTTCAATTCTTCTCTCCTCCTCTCCTCACAACATATTCTCTCCCTCCTACTTCATCAAAGAAACTGAGGTAATTGAAGGGCCGTTCTGCCCTTGTTCCTCAGATTTTCCTCCTCTCCAAATGACAGAGGCCAAGGAAAGGACCATGCTTCTCCCCTACTTGTCTCCCTTTCTGAGGAATCTCTCCTGCCCTAGCAGAAGACCGCACCTGTAAGAATCATCTCTTTTCAGTGGCCAGGGGACTATGATCTGTGGGATTTCATCACATTTATAGCTTGGCCAGTCGACAGGGCCTTTGATCATAAACTCGGGTGGAGGGACCTCTGGTAGCTTCTATCTAGATGTAAATAGTAGCCTCATCTGAAGTAGGCTTTTGCCTTCTATTTCTCTTGAACTGTCGATACAGATGTAGATGTAGGTGTAGACATAGATGTAGACTTAGCTTTAGATATGGATAGAGATGGATAGACATGATATGGACATATAGATACATATAAAGACACAAAGATCGATATTTCTGGTAAAGGGTCACAGTGTTCATGTGGGTATGCTTGACTAACCTATGGATTTCTCAAGCCTTAAGTCTGGAAGGAATTTCAGAGTTCATCTACTGCAGTGTTTCTCAAATTCAGTATGCATAAAAATCATCTGGGGAACAGGTTAAAATTGCAGATTCTTGGAACATATCCTAGGGATAATAAATCAGAATCTCTGGGGATGAATCCCCAGAAGCACGTTTTAGAACAAGCTCCCTGTGCGCTGCTGGGACAAGTGATTCTCAGACTTCCCTTTGGGGAACTCAGATCCAGAACATTTATATATGAAATCGATGCCCATAGACACATTGGGTTTTGTCTCAGATAACTCAGCTTGCGAGGTCTGTGACAAGACCAAGGTGTAAGAGTACTAGCTAGTGAGATTCTCCCTGGACTACCATGCTTTCTGGAATTATTATTTCATCTCTCAACTTTGGCTTTTAGATTCTCAACCTATTGTTTTCTCTGTCCTGTGTGTTCAGTGCTGCCTCTCTCGGGGCATCAGCCTTTTGAACTTGGGGCGGGAGAGGGAATCCGTTAGGGTCCTGAGGGCCTCCTGTTTCTGAGGGCAGCTCTGCAGGTCTGAACTGGACAAGCCTTCCCCGCACACGAGGGAACACCAAGCAGGAGGACCTGAATGCATATCGAGGGACTTCTCCCTGAGACTCATCGTGCCCGGAGAGTCAGGCTTTTCTAAGCTGGCACATTTCTATCAGGCAGCCGTAAGAAGCTGGTAATTTTTATTTATTGTCTGCAGTTCATGGCAGCCAGTATTTTACCACCTGCACATCTAAAAAGGAAGGGTAAGAAAAGCACACCAATATTCTCAAAATGTTTATATTCAAGGAGTGTGTATTTCAGAGAGGGAGGTCGTGATGTGTGTATTTTTATTGTGTGTGAAAGAATCCTTAGTGGTGGTGCAGCTGGAAAAATAATACAAGCCCAGGGTACTGTCTTTTGTGACAAAGTTTCCTCTGGTAAGTTACAATTATAACATAGAAAATGATACCTTAGACAGCAACTAATTTGTGAATCCTGGGAAATGCTGTTCAGTGATTCCTCATCAGGACAGCAGAACCTGATCTGTAAAAATTTGGGCCTCAGCGGGAAGCTGTTTGCAAAGAGTGATTTGCATTTCAATTGTAAGTCCAGCACAACCTTTAAATCTTGGCTGCTATGCTATCACAATGGAAGTTTTCTTTCCTTTTTTTTTTTTTTTTTCTGTCATGGAGTACTTAAAAAAGAGAAAGGAATATTACCATACATCAGTTCCACCACCACGGACAATAAAAATATAGGTGATTATAAGGGGAAAAAACATGGTGCCGATGGTTAGATTTTCTCCCAGTAGGCAATTATATCAAATGTTTACAATGGTAGAGGAAACACCATGCCCCGTATAGGAGATGTCCTCACTATCATTCCTCTGTCCAGAAGCACTACATCCCTTTCCTCTTTTTTCCTAAATAATTCTGAACAGTTAACTAATGTAGCTTCTCTGAAATTTGATTTCACTTGATGAAGTAAACAAGTAGAACTAGTTTTCTCTAAGTCAAGTCATTGCTGGACTACTGAGGGTCCCGCCCCCCCACTTACTGCCTCTGCTCACTCAGTTTTGTAGTCTCACAGTCAGGTTCTTGAATATTTCCCTTTCTCTAAATTGTTTGGATGAGCCCTTTTCTAAATCCTGGGTATATATGACTCACTGTAACAGAAAGGAAGGATGCCACCCTGGGTCCTGCATCCCACTATATCCAAGGATGTGACACACTCCTATCAGGGACAGGTCACCAGGCAGAGAGGGCTACGGCCCCGGGGAGGGACATGGCAGAAGTGATCCCTCTATGGCGTATTTATGATATTAGATGTTGGCTTTAACTTTCAACTTTGTACATTTCTCTGTCATTGTCAGAAATTTAAATCATCTGTAAATCTATTAATTTATCTCCCAACACTCCCTTCTAAGCTGCCCATGACCAACAGATGGCCATATCTGATGGGGGGGTTCTCAGAACTCACCTGATTTACCTGAACTCTAAGGCAATTAGCCTGCTGATCACTCACCCTTTCTGGAGATTTTTTTTTTTTTTTCATCTTTAGAACTCTACTTTCTGTGGCTTTTCCTAGACTCTTGGACTCCTTACTCCTCTCCATACTCCTCCTGCTCTGCTCATTTCTAAATGCCGTCATGTGTCATGAGTCAGCCTTTGGGCCTGTTGTTCCCTGTATGTAGACTGCCTGGTGTCTCTCAACAAGTCCCCTAGCTTTACCTACCATCTATACGTTGGTGGGTCCCAGGCATTGATCTTCAGGCCAACCCCTCTAAATCTCCAAAAGAATCCCCCTTGTTTGTTTGTTTTTTTTTTCTCATTTTCCCCCATCACAGTAATTAGGCCCACCATTTACTTAGTATCCCAGCATCAGGGTGATGGGGAGCTGGGGGGAGGGGGGGGTCCTAAAATATCTCCTTGATTTCCTCTCTCCATCATATCCGACATCCAATTCAACAGTAGGTCCTGTTCTGCTAGAATATTACCCATGTTTTCAGTTATTTACCTTCTCTCCCTCTCTTGTTATGCTTCTAGCTATTCCTCAAATACACCAAATTCAGTGCTGCCTCAGGGCCTTTGCACTCACCTAGCACTTTTCCTAGAATGCTCTTCCTCTGTATGGCCATGTTATTTTCATTGATTCTGTCTAAATGTGACCTCCTAAGAGAGAATATCCAAGACACACCATATCAAAAATCATAGCACTCTCCCCTTGACTGTCCCCAGACTCCCTTACCCTGGTTTATTCTTCTTTGTTGCGTGTATCATGACCAGAGGTGACATTATAGATTTATATACTTGTTTATTGTCTGTCCCCGTACTAGGTTATAATTCAGGCAAGAACTGGTTTGTATTTTTGTTTGTTTGTTTGTATAGTTTTTTTTCTAAAACCCTAGCACCTAGTATAACTCCTGACATATAATAGGGGTTCAATAAATACTTACTCAGTGTTAAATGAAATTTAACATGATTTTAGTTTCTCTCTGACATATTTCTTTGAAATATCTGGAATTATTTTCCAACTGATCATTAGCATTTTGCATTCCATCTTAACTTAAGAAGTTTGTTTATATTTGCCTTAAATCTTCATAACAATTAATAGTGGTTATAAAGTCCAAATGTTATTTACTGCTTTTATTCTATATCATGAGCTCTCTATTCTTAAATTCTTTATTCCAATTATTTTATTTTTTTCTTTCAACTGGAGTAGTTGATTCAGTATTTGTTTTTACAGAATGTCATAATTCTTTTTAAAAAATAAAATAATTATTTTATTATGGACAATATATAATGCATAACAGCTCAAATAAGTAGAAGCCGAACTCTGGGTCATGACCCTGTACAAACACTGATGTGCTCAGTGAGTTGTAGATTGCGTGTTCTGTGCCCCGTCACTCCATCCCAACCCAGTCCTGGCTACATTTTTCAGCTTTTCCATTGCTTCCCTGTTGTCTAGCTCTCTGCCTTCAATCAGACTTCTCATCTGCTCTTGCTAAATTATCAATACTGGGAAACTATAAAACCAAGCTTATTAAACTTGTGCCCAGAGTACAAGTTAATAATCCATGATTGAGGGCCTGTGCTCTGATTTTTTTTTTTTAAGATTTTGTTTATTTATTTGACAGAGAGAGACAGAGTGAGAGAGGGAACACAAGCAGGGGGAGTGGGAGAGGGAGAAGCAGGCTTTCCGCCAAGTAGGGAGACAGATACGGGGCTCGATCCCAGGACCCTGGGATCATGACCCGAGCCGAAGGCAGACGCCCAACGACTGAGCCACCCAGGCGCCCCCTGTGCTCTGATTTAAATGAAGGAACTTGAGCTTACTTTCTGTCTCTTGGTTGCCTTCTGAATCTCTGAGCAATGGTGCATAAGCAGAGCATTTTTGAGCCTATCTTTGCTATACTCTTTAACTAATATACTTAATCATTATGAGCCGAAACTTGTCTTGCTGGGACCCTGAGGAGAAAGCTGTCCATCTGCACTTGCTCCCAGATTGAGGCTTTCCCTGGATCATGATTGAACTTGGCTCACCACTCAAAAGACAGCAATTTTCTTAGAGGAAAACTGGTTGTTGTTGGTTTTTTTACATGTAGTAATCTGGGGCACATAATATTAGGAAAAGGCTCCAATCAACATCTTCTTTCTAAAAAACGGGCACCGGAATCCCTTTTCTTATCCCACGAAAGGAAAAGGCCACCTGCAACGGGACCACACGTCTTCGCCCAAAACCCCGTGAGGAGGCCATCATACACCCGTGTGATTGCAGTGCCCTGATTCTCAGATGCCACCCAGTCTCCACCCGAGCCTCTACTTGGAAAGCCCTTGGGGCACCACTCTTGTCCCTCCTGATAAGTTCTACATATTATACTGTGCTGTGTATGCGCTCAGAGCTAGATAAATGAAGAGTAATAATAACTGTTATTTTTATACCAAGTGTTATCAAATCAGAAGTCTGACACCTAGTAATTTAATATATATGTTTTTCCACATACCTTTATTGCTGTTTGGCTAGATAGAAAATATGAGGAGGTTGGAAACCGACTGTAAATATTTCTACAGCCTTAATGCTTTTTCTTTTTTCTCTTACCTTGCTTCACTTGCTCGATCCTCTATTTTTCAGGACTGTATTCCATCTTGTTTTCTCCTTTCAGTGATCCCTTGTTCAAGAAGCCTTTCCTGATTGGTGGCCCATTTCCGTCTGCTGTTATCACTCCATGATCCCTCAGTGGTCACCCTGCTCTGTAGATTATTCACGTAGCCTCTAACGTTACTTGTTGTTGAACTGGCCCGGAGGATAGAATCCAGCTGACCCAGGTTTGGATCAGCCCTCAAAAAATCAAGTTGACTTTAGGCAGATTGCTTAACCTTTCTTAGCTTGGTTTCTCATCTGTAAAATAGAAATAATAATACCCACTTCATTGTGAGCATACTGGGAAGATTAAATTGTATTGTGAAAATATTCTAATTCTTCATTAAACATATTTCCCTTTCCTTTGCCTTTGCTCCTGTAATGGTAGTAAAGGTTTTTTGGGGGTGCGGTTATTATTCTGTCCCCGTGGAGTTGCGAAGTGCCCAAGGGCTGGCTGACTGTATCATAGTTTTCAAACTGCAAAACAAACCTGTGATAAGGATTTCCCAGTGTAAGACACTGTAGCAGGCCCAGTGGTAGTGGGGAAGTGGGGACAGGACATGAAAGGCAAGAAAAGAAGATAAAATACAATCATTTGTACCCCCACAGCTTCCCATGTACTTTGGGTAATGTTCAATGTAAAAAGTCAAGTGATAGCATAAAAATTTAAATAATTATCCAAAATAACAAGAGATGCAATGGCCAAAAGAAAGAGTTGCTCCCTACTAAGTAGCTCAGAAAGTATTGTCAGAGGGCAGAAGACCACCAGAACCCCTCGCACAGGGGTGGTCTGGGCAGGTTTTAGCACGTGGCAAGGTCACCATTATGTCTGAGTCCATGAGCAGATTTGATAGGTGGTGGGAGGAGGAGGCAGCCATTCATGTTGAGATGATTTATGTTGGGCATAGCACAGAATTTGGAAATATTCCAAAGTAAATATAAGCAAATGTAAGTTGAGGCAAGAGCCCACTGTGGTTTCAGGAGCCAGTTCTGATGTTTTAGACTATGTCATACTCTCTCTTTAATCATTGCTTTTAAAATTCTCAGCTCATACACTCCAGCGTTTCTTTCCTTCACCTGTCACCAGATTCAAAGTGGTGGCCTCACACAGAGGACTTTCAATCAACAGTAGCCAGTAAGTCCTGATCCTGCATTCGTCTGAATGGCCAAATCAGATCAACTCTGCAGCAATCCAGTGGATTGTTTGGCAGTTGATTTGAGTGAATTAAAAACTGTCAATTATTTCTTATATATGAATAGTCTTACAAAAATGCATGCAGTGCTTCACAAATATGTAGTTTCAGGCCTAAAATTCAGGAGTTACAAACAAAGGAACCCATCAGATTGTGGGCTCTTCTTGCCAGTTCTTTGATCAAGGCTGAGTTTTTGATTCTAGCAGCCATATAAACTTCTTTGTAGCTACCTCTTTTTGAAGACATGCAGTCAGGGCCTGGTGTGTTGGCTAGTTGGGATAATAAGTAAAGTGCACTGATAGATATGTTTATTTGGACATGTAATTTTGTTTCTCTGTAACTGTATTTTTGTTTTAACGACACACATGCTGATTCCTAGTCATCAGCCCTAGGCACCAGTAAAATCAGATTAGAAGCATTAGTAATGTAGTTAATTCCATTTATAATATGCCTACACCAGAGACGAGAACATTAAAATAAGGAAAATCTATAAACTGGAATTAAAGAATTTTTTTTGGAACTCCTTGTAAGGAACCTTTGAAAGAAAGGCATAAGGTTTTACATAAACACTCTCAAGGAGCCTTTTTAGCCCTGTTTTGCAATGTAATATTTGCAATCCCAATTAAAGTTTGCCTTGGTCACCTGAGTCTTCATCTTTTATACTTTAGGTTGATTCAGATGGCTTTGTATTAAGGGATGAGTGTCCTTTAGTGATGCTCCACTAGTTGTAATATTGCCTTCTGTAACCTTGCCTAATAATCACTATCAGCTAATCAATTTTTCGTTTTTATTCAAATGCTATTATCCACTCCCTTTCGACCTCTAGTTCTTGGGACAGCCCATGCATTATTTTTTTCTGAAATCCTCAGCATATTACATGCAGCATAACAGGATAAAAGCCCTAGCATTAAACCCAATCAATAGCTCCCACAGGTAGACATCTATTTCATCCCTTTCTTTAATGTGCTGTCCTTTGTACATGAAGATGTCACTATCGACCCACAGTCCATCTGGTATTTGGCGTGGGTTCTGGACTTTGTGTGATATCAGTGGTGTATTTGGTCCAAGTCATTCTTATTTCTTCCCAAGGTCATCTCTTGAGATCCACTACCCCATTTGACAGGCAGGTAAGCTGTGACCATAGAATGACATAAAACGACCCGGCTTGGAGTCAAAACTAATAGTCATTTCACTTGCTTTTTCACAGCCACAAAGCTATTAAATTGTGCATTTTGACTTTATTTATTTTCTTGTCTTGTACTTGGATGTAATTAGCTAGTTATCAACAATAAAAGCTCTTGAAAGAAGAGAATACTACTTCATTTATTTTTCATTAGTTTAATTTTTAAAATAAAGTTAGAAAAGTAAACATGGCACATGTTTGTCATTAAAAAATTCCAAATATATAGAAGTGTATAAAGTGAAATCT
This sequence comes from Mirounga leonina, assembly GCF_011800145.1. Lineage (NCBI taxonomy): Eukaryota > Metazoa > Chordata > Mammalia > Carnivora > Phocidae > Mirounga > Mirounga leonina. The sequence continues at coordinate 54,008,777 of NW_023270305.1, forward strand.
CCTTGCTACCTCCTTCAGGCCAATCCTCTATTCAATACATGTACAAATACAGACAAATGTATGTAGGTGTATATGTAAATTACATATTTCCAAATGTATTTTATTATAAAATTAATACAATGCATGTTTGATGATTTTATTATTTAATACTTCCTGAAGGTTTTTTTTCTTTAGATTACATAGAGCTACCTTGTTAATTTAATAGTTGCATAATGTTTCATAATATGGATTAATTACAGTTTATTCAACCATACCCTTATTGATGGAAATTTAAATTGTTTCTGATTTTTTACTATTGCAAATAAAGCTACCATAAAATATTGTGTATTAGTTATCTACTTCTGCAGAACAAATTACACTAAAACTTAGAGGCCTCAATCACCTACAAACCTTTATTACCTCATAGTTTCTGTTGGTCAGAAATCTAGGAGATTCTTGGCTGGTTCTGATTTGGCATCCCTCACTAGAGTGAAGTCAAGATGTTGGCAGTCATCCGAGGTCTGGGCGAGGCCTGGAGGATTGAAGGTGGCTCATTCACCGGTGGGCAGGTTGGTGCTGGTAGTCATTAGGACACCTCGGTTCTCTCCAACGTGTGCCTTTCCACAGGCTATTTGAGTGTCCTCTTGGCATGGCAGCCAGCTGCCCCACGATGAGCAATCCAAGAGAGCAGGAGCCAAACAGAAGCTATCCCTTCTGTGACCTAACTTGGGAAGTTACCTATCATCACCACTTCCACATTGTTTATGGCTTTATACGTGCTTAATGTATACAATTTGATGAGCTTGGACATAGGTATACACCCATGTTACTGTCAGCACAATCAAGGTAATACAAATACCTATCACCTCTGTATGTTTCCTTGTGTCCCCCTCCCCTTTTTTATGGTAAGAATGCCTCACATGAAATCTCCCCTCTTAACAAAAATGTAAGTGCATGGTACTATGTTGTTAGCTACAGGCACTATGTTGTACAGGCAATCTGTAGAACTTATCCGTCTTGCATAACTGAAACTTTATTTTTTTTATTTAAATTAAATAGCCAACATATAGTACATCAGTAGTTTTCGATGTAGTGTTCAGGGATTCATTAGTTGTGTATAACACCCAGTGCTCATCACGTCACGTGCCCTCCTTAGTGCCCATCACCCAGTTACCCCACCCCCCCACCCACTTCCCTTTCCACAACCCTCAGTTTGTTTCCCGGAGTCAAGAGTCTCTCATGGTTTGTCTTCCTCTCTGATTTCTTCCCATTCAGTTTTCCCTCTCTTGCCCTATGGTCCTCTGTGCTATGTCTTATATTCTACATATGAGGGAAACCATGTGATAATTGTCTTTCTCTGATTGACTTATTTCACTTAGCATAATACCCTCCAGTTCCATCTATGTCAGTGTAAATGGTAGGTATTCATCCTTTCTGATGGCTGAGTAATATTCCATTGCATATATGAACCACACCTTCTTTATCCATTCATCTATTGAAGGACATCTTGGCTCCTTCCACAGTTTGGCTATTGTGGACATTGCTGCTATGAACACTGGGGTGCATATGGCCCTTCTTTTCACTACATCTGTATCTTTGAGGTAAATACCTAGTAGTGCAATTGCTGGGTCATAGAGTAGCTCTATTTTTAACTTCTTGAGGAACCTCCATGCTCTTTTCCAGGGTGGCTGTACCAGCTTGCATTCCCACCAACAGTGTAAGAGGGTTCCCCTTTCTTCACATCCTTGCCAACATTTGTTGTTTCCTGTCTTGTTAATTTTAGCCATCCTAACTGGTGTAAGGTGGTATCTCACTGTGTTTTGTTTTGTTTTGTTTTGTTTTATTATGTTATGTTAGTCACCATACAATACATCATTAGTTTTTGATGTGGTGATCCATGATCCACTGTTTTCATATAACACCCAGTGCTCCATGCAGTACGTGCCCTCCTTAATACCCATCACCGGGCTAACCCATCCCCCCCGCCCCCTCCCCTCTAAAACCCTGTTTGTTTCTCAGAGTCCATAGTCTCTCATGGTTCATCTCTCCCTCTGATTTCCGCCCCCCTTCATTTTTCCCTTCCTTCTCCTAATGTCCTCCATGCTACTCCTTATGTTCCACAAATAAGTGAAACCATATGATAATTGACTTTCTCTGCTTGACTTATTTCACTTAGCATAATCTCCTCCAGTCCCATCCATGTTGATATAAAAGTTGGGTTCTGATCCTTTCTGATGGCTGAGTATAAGACCCAGTGCTCAACACATCACGTACCCTCCTTAGTGCCCATCACCCAGTTACCCCACCCCCCCACCCACCTCCCTTTCCACAACCCTCAGTTTGGATATTGTATATATGACCACATCTTCTTTATCCATTTATCTGTTGAAGGGCATCTCGGCTCTTTCCACAGTTTGGCTATTGCAGACATTGCTGCTATGAACATTGGGGTGCATATGGCCCTTTTTTTCACTACATCTGTGTCTTTGGGGTAAATACCCAGGAGTGCAATTGCTGGGTCATAGTGTAGCTCTATTCTTAATTTTTTGAGGCACCTCCACACTGTTTTCCAAAGTGGCTATATTAAACTTGCATTCCCACCAACAGTGTAAGAGGGTTCCCCTTTCTCCACAACCTCTCCAACATTTGTTGTTTCTTTCCCTGTCTATTTTTGCCATTCTAACTGGTGTAAGGTGGTATCTCAGTGTGGTTTTATTTATATCCATTGAATACCTCCCCATTTTCTCCTGTCCCCGGCCCATGGCAACTATCATTCTGTTCTCTGCTTCCATGAGTCTGACTATTTTGGATACATGATGTAAGTGGAATCTTACAATATTTGTTTTTCTGATAACTGTTTTTTTTTTCACTTAGCATAATGTCTTCCATGTTCATCCATTTGTTGGAAATAGTAGGATTTCCTTCTTTTTAAAGGTTGAATAATATTCTATTGTAGGTTTATTCCTAGGCACCTTATAGGTTTTGGTGCAATTATAAATTGGATCAATTCCTTGATTTCTTTCTGCTGCTTCATTATTGGAGTATAGAAATGTGACAGACTTCTGTACATTGATTTTGTATCCTGCTACTTTACTGAATTCATGTATCAGTTCTAGCAATTTTTTGGTGGAGTCTTTCAGGTTTTCTATATAGAGTATCATGCCCTCTGCAAATAGTGGAGGTTTGACTTCTTCCTCACCAAATTTGGATGCCATTTATTTATTTATCTAGTTAGTTAGTTAGTTAGTTAGTTTGTTTGTTTTCTGATTGCTGAGGCTAGGACTTCCAGTATTACATTAAATAACAATGGTGAGAGTGGACAACCCCATCTTGTTCCTGAATGTAGAGGAAAAGCTCTTAATTTTTCCCCATTGAGGATGATGTTAGCTGTGGGGTGTTTGGAGATGGCCTTTATGATGTTGAGGTATGTTCCCTCCATCCTTAGTTTGTTAATGGTTTTTATCAAGAATGGATGCCGTACTTTGTCAAGTGCTTTTTCTGGATCTACTGGGAGGATCATATGGTTCTTATCCTTTCTTTTATTAATGTGGTGTATTATGTTGATTGATTTGCAAGTATTGAACTACCCTTACAACCCAGAAATAAATCCCACTTGATCATAGTGAATGATTCTTTTAATGTGCTATTGGATTCGATTTGCTAATATTGTTGAGAAGTTTTGCATCCATGTTCATCAGGAATATTGTCTTATAGTTCTCTTTTTTAGTGGGGTCTTTGTCTGATTTTGGAGTCAGGTTAAAGCTGGCCTCATAGAATGAGTTTGAAAGTTTTCTTTCCATTTCCATTTGGAATAGTTTGAGAAAAATAGGTATTAATTCTTCTTTAAATGTTTGGTAGAATTCCCCTGTGAAGCTATCTGGCCCTGGACTTTGTTTGTTGGGAGATTTTTTATTGCTGATTCAGTTTCTTTGCTGGTTATCAGTCTGTTCAAGTTTTCTATTTCTTCTTGTTTCAGTTTTGGTAGTTTGTATGTTTCTAGGAATTTATCCATTTCTTCCAGATTGCCCAATTTGTTGGCATATGATTTTTTATAATATTCTGTTATAATTGTTTGTATTTCTGTGGTGTTACTTGTGATTTCTCCTCTCTCATTAGTGATTTTATTTATTTGGGTCTTTTTTCTTTTTGAAAGTCTGGCTGGGGGTTTATCAATTTTATTAATTTTTTCAAAGAACCAGCTCCTGGTTTCATTGATAAGTTGTTTTTCTTTTTTTATTTTATTTGTTTGAGAGAGAGAGTACAAGGGGAGGGGGGAGAGGCAGAGGGAGAGGGAGAAGCAGACTCCCTGCTGATCAGGGAGCCAACTCAGGACTTGATCCCAGGCCTTTGAGATCATGAGCTGAGCCTGAGGCAGATTCTTAGCTGACTGAGCCACCCAGGCACCCCTCATTGATCTGTTCTACTGGGTTTGTTTGTTTGTTTGTTTCTATATCATTTAATTTGCTCTAAGCTTTACTATTTCCCTTCTGCTGGCCTTAGGCTTCATTTGTTGTTCTTTTTCTAGCTCCTTTAGGTATAAGATTAGGTTGTGTATTTGAGATTTTTCTTGCTTCTTGAGGTAGGCCTATATTGCTATATACTTCCCTCTTAACTGCTTTTGCTGCATCCCAAAGGTTTTGGGCCATCTTGTTTTCATTTGTTTCCATGTCTTTTTGAATTTCTTCTTTAATTTCCTGGTGACCCATTCATTCTTTAGTAGGGTGTTCTTTAGCCTCCATGTATTTGTGGTCCTTCCAAATTTTTTCTTGTGATTGACTTCAAGTTTCATAGCATTGTGATTGTAAAATATGCATGGTATGATCTCAATCCTTTTGTACCTGTTGAGGCTTGATTTGTGATATGGTATGTGATCTATTCTGGAGAATGTTCCATGTGTACTTGAAGAGAATGTGTATTCTGCTGCTTTAGGATGAAACATTCTGAATATATTTGTTAAGTACATCCAGGCAAGTGTGTTATTACAAAGAGGTTAAAGTTCTATACTCCAGAAACTATAAAACACTTATGAAAGAAATTGAAGATGACACAAAGAAATGGAAAAACATTCCATGTTCATGGACTGGAAACAAATATTGTTAAAATGTCTATACTACTGAAAGCAATCTACGTGTCTAATGCAAGCCCTATCAAAATACCACAAGCATGTCTCACAGAGCTAAAACAAACAATCCTAGAATTTGTGTGGAACCACAAAAGATCCCGAATAGCCAAAGCAATCTTGAAAAAGAAAAGCAAAGCTGGAGGCATCACAATTCCAGACTTCAAGTTATATTACAAAGCTGTAGCAATCAAGACAGCATGGTACTGGCACAAAAACAGACACATAGATCAATGGAACAGAATAGAAAACCCAGAAATGGACCCATAACTATATGGTCAACTAATCTTCGGCAAAGCGGGAAAGAATAAACAGTGGGAAAAAGACAATCTCTTCAACAAATGGTGTTGAGAAAACTGGACAACTACGTACAAAAGAATGAAACTGGACAACTTTCTTACACCATACACAAAAAATAAATTCAAAATGGATGAAAGACCTAAATGTGAGACAGGAAACCATCAAAATCCTAGAGGAGAACACAGGCAGTAACCTCTTTGACATTGGCCATAGCAACTTCTTACTAGATACGTCTCCAGAGACAAGGGAAATGAAAACAAAAATGAACTATTGGGACTTCATCAAGATAAAAAGCTTCTGCACAGAGAAGGAAACAATCAACAAAACCAAAGGCAACCTTCAGAATGGGAGAAGATATTTGCAAACAACATATTTGGTAAAGGGCTAGTATCCAAAATATATAAAGAACTTATCAAACTCAACATCCAAAACCAAATTACCCAGTTAAAAAATGGGTAGAAGTCATGAATAGAAATTTTTCCAAAGAAGACATACAGATGGCCAACAGACCTGAAAAGATACTCAACATCACTCATTATCAGGAAAATACAAATCGAAACTACAATGAGATATCACCTCTCACCTGTCAGAATGGCTAAAATTAACAACACAGGAAATAACAGATGTTGGCAAGGATATGGAGAAAGGGGAACCCTCTCACACTGTTGGTGGGAATGTAAACTGGTGCAGCTACTCTGGAAAACAATATGGAGGTCCCTCAAAAAGTTAAAAATAGAACTGCCCTACAATCCAGCAATTGCACTACTAGGTATTTACCCAAAGGATACAAAAATACTGATTCGAAGGGATACATGCACACTGATGTTTATCACAGAATTATCAACAATAGCCAAATTGTGGAAAGAGCCCAAATGTCCATAGACTTATGAATGGATAAAGAAGAGGTGGTATATATATATACACCCCATATACACACACACACACACACACACATATTATATGGGATATTATTATATTTGATATATATATATATATATATATATATATATATATATATATATATATAATGGGATATTACCCAGCCATAAAAAAGAATGAAATCTTGCCATTTTCAACTACATGGATGGAGCTGGAGAGTATTCTGCTAAGTGAAATAAGTCAGAGAAGGAAAAATACCGTAAGATTTTTCTCATATGTGGAATTTAAGAAACAAAACAGATGAACATAGAAGGAAAAAAAAAGAGAGGTAAACCATAAAACAGACTCTTAACTATTGAGAACAAGCTGAGAGTAGCTGGAGTGGAGGTGTGTGGGGGGTTGGGTTAAATGGGTGATGGGTATTAAGGAGAATACTAGTTGTGATGAGCACTGGGTGTTGTACATAAGTAATGAATCACTAAATTCTACTCCTGAAAGTAATATTACACTGTATGTTAACTAACTGGAATTTAAATAAAAACTTGAAGCTAAAAAAGACTCTATTGTAGGTATATACCACATTTTTTAAATTCATTCATCTGCTGATGGACACTTGGGTAATTTTCATTCTTGGCTATTGTGAATAATGCTGCAATGAATGCAGATGAGAATGCAGATATCTCTGCAAGATCCCATTTTCAATTCTTTTGACTATATATACAAAAGTAGAATTGCTGGATCATACAGTAGTTCTATCTGTAATTTTTAAAAGAACCTCCATACTGTTTTCCATAGCTGTTGCACCATTTTATATTTCCACCAACAGTGTACAAGGGTCAAGGGTTCCCTTTCCTTTGCATCCTTATGAACACTTACTCCCTTTTGTTGTTGTTTTTTTTTTATAATAGCCATCCTAGCAGGTATGAGGTGGTATCTCATGTGGTTTTGATTTGCATTTCCCTAATGATCAGTGATGTTGAGCACCTTTTCATATACCTGCTGGTCATTTGTATGTCTTCTTTGGAAAAAATTTATATTCTAGTTCTTCATTCATTTTTAATTGGGTTATTTGTTTTTGTTTTTTTCTTTTTGCTATCGAGTTGTAGGAGTTTCTTATGTATTTTGGACACTAATTCTTTTTTAGGTATGTGGTTTGTAAATAAATACTTTTTCCCGTTCTGTACGTTGTCTTTTCATTCTTTTGATTGTTTGCTCTGCAGAAGCTTTTTAGTTTGATGTAGTTCCACCTGTCTGTTTTAGCTTTTATTGCCTGTGCTTGGTTGTCATATCCAAGAAATCATTGCCAAGACCAACATCAAGGAGCTTTTCTTTTGTGTTTACTTCTAGGAGTTTTATAGATTCAGATCTTATGTCTAAGTCTTTAATCCACTGTGAATTGATTTTTTTTTTTTTTTTGGTTTGGTGTAAAATAGGGGTACAATGTCACTTTTTTGTATATGGATATCCAGTTTTCCCAACACCATTTGTTGAAAAGACTGTTCTTTTCCCATTGTGTATTTTTGGCACCCCTGTCAAATATCAGTTGACCATATATGCATGGGTTTTTTTCTGGCCTCTTTATTCCATTCCACTGGTCTTTATGCCAACACCATATATATTTTCCTTAATTATTATAGATTTGTAGCATGTTTTGAAATCAGGAAGTGTGATGCCTCCAGCTTTGTTCTTACTCAAGTTCAGTTTGGCTACTCTGGACCATGTGGTTCCGTATGAATTATAAGATTGGTTTTTTTTTCTATATTTATAAAAATATGATTGGGATTTTGATGGGGATTGCATTGAATCTGTAGATTGCTTTGGGTAGTATGAAAAACTTAACAATATTAAGTCTTACAATTTATGAATATGAAATGTCTTTCCAGTTATTTGTGTCTTCTTTAATTTCTTTCATCAATGTTTTTGTAGTTTTCAGTGTACAAGTTTTTCACCTCCTTGGTTAGGTTTATTTCTAAGCATTTTATCCTTTTTTATGCTACTGTAAAAGAGATTGCTTTCTTACTTTCGTTTCTGGATAGTTTGTTGTCAGGGTATAGAAATGCAATTGGTTTTAAGTTAATTTTGTATCCTGCAACTTTACTGAATTCATGTATTGGATCTGTTTTTTAGTGGAGTCTTTATGTTTTTCTATATATAAGATCATGTCATCTGAAACAGAGATAATTTTACTTCGTCCTTCTTTATTTTCTATTTCTTTTTCTTGCCTAATCACCCTAACACTTTCATACTATGTTGAATAGAAGTGGTGAGACTAGGCATTCTTGTCCTGTTCTTGATCTTAGAGGAAAAGCTTTCAGCTTTCCACCATTGAGTGTGAAGTTAACCGTAGGTTTATCGTGGCTTAGGGAAAGGGGTGATGCTGGTAAAGAAAAAGTACTGTTCTTACCCAACTTAATGCAACTGTTCTTAGTTTTGTGCTTTCCTGGGGTATTTCAGCTTGCTTTCTTTCTTTTTTTTTTTTTTTTTGTATTTCAGCTTTCTAACTAGATCTAGAAATCTCATGAAGGTATTGTGTCCATATACGGTTGGGGGACAAGGGCTGAGAATCACTATTCTGCAATATTCCTGACATCACTCCTCCTCCTATCACATATTTTTGGTTCAAAGCAAGTCACAAAGTCCGGCCAACATTCAAGGGAAGGGGAATTAGACTTCACTTTTTGAAGGAAGAACTGTCAAAGAATTTGCAGAAATGTTTTAAAACCACTACAAAAATAATGAACAAGTAAGGAAACAAATGAATAAATGAATGACACATAGATGTATTTCTAGGATATATAACTAGAAGCGAGTTACTGCATAAATGCATATGCATCTTTCAAAAGTAGAAAGATATTGCTATATTGTCCTCCAAAAGCACTGTTAGCACTCATGTATCCTCAAAGTCCTTAAATATTGGTTATTTTCCCCAAAGCTTAAGAACACTTGACATAAGCAAGTCTGTTTTATATATATTTTTTCTATCTGATAGAGTAAAAACAATATATATTTTAAAAATTTGTATTTTACCTAGCTACTAGTGAGTTTAGTGTCTTATGTTTATTGACCATATACATTCAATGCTGAATTTCTTTTTAATATCTTTGGCTGTTTTAAATCTGGTTACTTGCCCTTGAATATATGTTTAAGAGGTCTTTATTTATGATGGATAGTAAATCTGTTATTTATCATGAATGTTAAAATATTTCTTCCTGATGTGTGTTTTTCCTTTAACTTTCTTTTTTTTTTTTAAAGATTTTATTTATTTGACAGAGAGAGACACAGCGAGAGAGGGAACACAAGCAGGGGGAGTGGCAGAGGGAGAAGCAGGCTTCCCACGGAGCAGGGAGCAGGGAGCCCGATGCGGGGCTCCATCTCAGGACCCTGGGACCATGACCTGAGCCAAAGGCAGACGCTTAACGACTGAGCCACCCAGGCGCCCCTCCTTTAACTTTCTTTTAAAATGTTATTTTGGGGTGCCTGGGTGTTGGTTAAGTGTTCGACTCTTGATCTCACCTCAGGTCTTGATCTCAGGGTCATGAGTTCAAGCCCCATTGTTGGGCTCCATGCTGGGCGTGCAGCCTGCTTTATTTATTTATTTATTTTTAAAGATTTTATTTATTTATTTGACAGAGTGAGACAGTGAGAGAGGGAACACAAGCAGGGGGAGTGGGAGAGGGAGAAGCAGGCTTCCTGCAGAGCAGGGAACCCGATGCGGGGCTGGATCCCAGGACCCTGGGATCATGACCTGAGCCAAAGACAGATGCTTAACGACTGAGGCACCCAGGCGCCCCACAGCCTGCTTTAAAAAAAAAAAATGTTTTGTGCTATCTAGAAGTTTAATATATTTTAAATCTGCCAACATTTTTCTTATATAGGCTTTATTTTAATAAGAAAAGTATTTTAAAAATTTTCCAAAGATTTCTTTCTGTAGTTCTATATAGCATGGGTGTTATGTGAAAATTTTTGTGTGTATGGTATAAGAAACTAACTTTAGTTTTGTTTCAGATTTCTTTTAATGGTGATTGCAAGACCATTTAGAGCCATAGAACACTTTTTTGTTTGTTTGTTTATTTGTTTGTTTATTATGTTCAATTAGCCAACACTTTGTTTAAAAAAAAGACATAAAATGAAATTCTGCCCCTAATAAAGCTGCAGCTCTTTGGGTTAGAGCTCTCTCCCCCCATTTTCCTTATATCCCACCCTTGGTAGCTTCTAAGAGGGGAGAGGAGGGTGAAGAGGGAGTCATACTGACACATTTGGAAGCAAATGTAACTGGTTAAAGCAGTTGTTCGTCTAGAGACTGGGAAACATTTAAAAGTCAAATAAATAGTATTTTGTTAGTTTATGCATTTACATTGATATATGAGTATAGCTTTACATACATGAAGAAATTTATGTACATTCATGTTTTGATTTAATGTTTAAAAAATTTAAATATGGCCAGTATAAAGCAACTACTTATATTTTGAAAATAAGGAAACAGATTACAAATCAATGAAATTCAATTTTTTTCTAATAATAAACCATATGGCTTCAGGAACCAGGCAATGCATTCTATCTCTTAAGAGACAATTCTTACATTCTAGATATTCACCCACTCAGTGTATAAATGAGTCATGAGCTGAGACAACAAGCATGTAGATTCAGATGCCATGGTACATACACTGTGCATATATCATTTATATCCCCAAATATATACACTGCAGGCACATATGGACACACACTGAGTAAATCACAAAGCTTTCCATCCTGTAAGTCTTTCTCTTTAGCCTGTGATGGATCTCATTATTAATTAAAGAATCATTTAGCTTGCATAATTGTCTTCTGCCATACATAATTCCAACCTTTCAATGTCTTTTCAAGTTGCTTTTTAGACTAAATGCACTCCTTTGTCTTGGTGACATCATCAACACTGTCTGTAGATGGACAGACTCAGCAGTGGGGTGAGTAATATGTAAAAAGGCCCCCTCTTTGTTCCCAATCAAGGAACTTACCAAGAGGTAACTTCATATGTAAATTTTTTTGATTCTTTAGAATTAAGGTGCACCTAAGTTCCCACACTTTGCAGTTGAGAAGCTCAGGCTTTCGATTAAAAGGAATGAACCATTTGTTGCTAGATGTCAATGAGCATCTCTGGATTTTGGAGCAAATTGATAATAAGACTTCAGAATGTCCAAAACAGGAGCAACTGGACTTTTACAGCCAAGTATGCTTTGCTCACATCAAGCTTTTGTCTTTATTTTTAATAAACTTAAAAATAAAATCTGGACTAGTGAATAGTGGTTCTCAATGTACAGCAAGTCAGACATTAAAATTGCTGGGGCAGTCAAGGAATTTTAATAAACATGTAAGGATATACATTTTTTTTCTTTGGAAGAGTAACAGGGGCATCATTTGAAATGGCCATGTTTGAGGGAGCATTGATGCCATCTCTAAACTGGTTCGAGAGTATCAGGGAATGTCATGGCAAACCAAATCAGTGGGTCCATCAGACTTGCTAGCTAAAGGGATGTTGATAGGTGAGAAGCATAGTATTGGGAATAAATGGTTTTGCTCTCTGGCATTAGCCTCAAATAAATGTTAGAAAGTACTCTCCCACACCTCCAGATCTTTCTTTCACTGAAGCCCGTAACTTTAACTAATGTCTACTCAATGAAGAATGACTCCTTGGCCTGTATGAGTTTGCTACCCACCATGTAAAATTATACATCTGTCAAAATGCAAGGCAAATTTTTTGTTATTTATTTGAATGTCTTGAGATTTGTGAACAAGGGTCTGCTAATGCACCAAGTTCTCTTTAAGAAGAGTATATGTCCTCTTTGGGTATTTTTTGAATGTTGCTCAGTACTGAGTGGTCTCTGGCTGTAGTGTCACATGTTCAGGGAATTTGAATTGATAACTTTTTCTGCATCATTTGTATAGTCATACCATTTAATAGGAAATATTGTAGAGTTCTACAGTCAGTATCTCAGAGGAAACTTGGAAAGATGTTTTCCATTAAAATTAAGTAAAGTTAATAAGGCAATTTTATTAACTTTTATTAAGTTTTAAGTATCTAAGGCATATGCATTGTTCAAAATTCACAAGGTACAAAATAACACTGAGCAAAAAGTAAGTTTTCATCACTCTCTTTACTCCTCAGCCACCTACTACTCTATGTAGGCATGCATTTGGTCAGTTTCTTGACTATCATTCTGGATAGATCCCTACATAAATATTCTATACATTTGCATGCATGTATTATATATTTTTTCACACAAATGTTTGCATGAAATATACACTTTTCTGCAACTTACTTTTATCATGATGTGTTCTGGAGGCTTTCCATATGTATGCATGTAGAAACATCTCCTTTTTCTTACTGACTATAGAATATTCTATTGTACAGATATATTGTGCACTATTTTCAAAAATCACATTATTAGATAACCCTTCTTTTAATGGACAGTCTGGGGAACTTAAAAAAAAGGATAAAATGACATCTTCTTCTGGAAGACCAGATCATAACTATTCTCCTATGATAGTGACAGAATAAGGATTCTGTCAAAATATTCTATTTTGTTTTGTGAATAGGATTGTTATCTTTTCACTTATCCAAATATTTTTCTGAATACATTCACATGGTTCAAATAAAAACTAAGTGGAAAAGTTTATCTCTAGCACAAATGGATAGCCACATGCAAAAGAATAAATTTGGACTTCGTACATCATGCCGTATACAAAAATTAACTCAACGTGGATCATAGACCTATAATATAAGAGCTAAAACTATGAAACCCTTAGAAGAAAATATAGGAGTATATTTTTATGATGTTGGATTAAGCAAAGATATGCTATTATATCATTAGCTATGATACCTATGATACCAAAGGCACAATTTATAAAAGAGAAGATTGACAAGTGAACTTCCTCAAAATTAAAAAACTTTTTCGCTTCAAAGGACCCCATCAAGAAAGTGAAAAGAGGGGCGCCTGGGTGGCTCAGTTGGTTAAGCGACTGCCTTCGGCTCAGGTCATGATCCTGGAGTCCCAGGATCGAGTCCCCCATCGGGCTCCTGCTCGGCAGGGAGTCTGCTTCTCCCTCTGACCCTCCCCCCTCTCATGCTCTCTCTCTCATTCTCTCTCTCAAATAAATAAATAAAATCTTTAAAAAAAAAAAAAGAAAGTGAAAAGATAACCTACATACTGAGAGAAAATATTTATAAATAATGTATCTGATAAGAGACTTGTATACAGAATATATAATTTGCACTTGCAAGCCAATAATAAAAAGACAACCCAAGTATGAATTGATATTTCTATGAATAGATATTTCTCCAAAGAAAATATATGAATGGCCAATAAACACATGAAAAGATGCTCAACATCATTAGTCATTAGGGAAATGGCAAATCAAAACCACTATGAGACACTACTTCATATCCACCAGAATGATTGTTAACAAAAATGACATATAATAACAAGTATTGATGAGGATGTGGGGAATTTGGAACCCTCATAAACTGCTGATGGGACTATGAAATGATGCAGCTGCTTTGGAGAACAGGAGTTCCTCAAAACATTAAACAGAGAGTTACAATATAACCCAAGTAATTCATCTGATGTCTCCCCGTATATTCTCAAAGTATTTCTTGATATTAAATAGCTCCTAATTCTTTAGTCCCTCCCCAAAGGATCTCAAGTTCCAAAATTCCCATTGAACCTCCAAGCCCTACAAATTCTCTATACACCTGCCTGGGTATATACCCAAGAAAAATGAAAATAAGTCCACAAAAAAGTTGTATACAAATATTCTTAGTAGCATTACTCACAATGGTTCAAAAGTGGAAACAACTCAAATGGTCATCAACTCGTGAATGTATGAATAAAATCTGGTACATCCAGTGGGACACAATCTGGCAATGTAAAGAAATGAAGCACTGATATATACTACAACATGAGTGAACTTCAAAAACATCATGCTATGTGATAAATTAGTCACAAAACACCATATATTATATAAAGCCTTTTTAAAAATGTCCAGAATTGGAAATCCACGGAAACAGAAAGTACACTATTGGTTGCCTAGGACTGGTGGTGGGGTCAAAGGTGAAAGGGGAGAGTGACTGCTAATTGGTTTGGTTTTGTGGTGTGGGAGTAATGAAAATGTTCTATAATTAGAGTATGGTGAGGGTTGCACAATTATGTAAATGTTGAATTGAATTGTACACAGTGAGTGAACTTTATGATATGTACATTTTATCTCAAAGTTGTTAAAAATTTTTTATAAATGAAAAGTCTGTCTTTCCACATTTGTCCATGCCCTGTATTTCCCATGTCACTGTTCTCTATAAAGCATCAGGTCCAGACATCTCCACAAGGAAAACCTTTAAAGACTGGATAACTCCAATATTTTCACATCATTCTGATGTATTGAGTATAACTTTAATACCAAAAACTGAAAAGAGGAAAATACAGACCATTACCTCACAAATATCATTGCAAAGATCCTAAATAAAATCTCACCATAAAGACTGCAGAAAAACTAAGTGGATTATATGCCAGGAAAATGGGGTGTTTAATATTAAGAAATATAGTAATATAATTTATTATATTAATAAATATAAGGAGAAAACTCATGATTGGCCTCCACAGATTCTGAAGAACATTTGATAAAATTCAACATTCCTGGAAAAAGTTTGCTAAAGTAGGAATTTATAGATACTACATTATAATAATAAAAATTTATCTATCTCTGCCCAAATGTAATTATGACCTTTAGTGGGTAAGTACTAGAAGAGGCACTATTAAGATAAAAACAAAGAATACTCATTTTTATCACAATTGTAACATTAGCTATGTAGCATTAAACTTGAAAAACTAGTCAATGCAATCAAATAAGAAAAATAAGGTGACTGTATAACACTGCAAAGGAAGGGTAAATATTTAAATTTGCAGATAATATATCAAAAAATTCAAAAGAATCAACTAAAAATACACTCCAAGCAGAGAGAATAGAATGGTACAATATTAATATTCAGAGTGTATATATCATATATAAAAATAAAACTCATTAGAAAATATAAAATGAGGGGCGCCTGGGTGGCTCAGTTGGTTAAGCGACTGCCTTCGGCTCGGGTCATGATCCTGGAGTCCCGGGATCGAGTCCCGCATCAGGCTCCCTGCTCAGCAGGGAGTCTGCTTCTCCCTCTGACTCTCCCCCCTCTCATGTGCTCTCTCTCTCTCTCTCACTCTCTCAATTAAATGAATAAATAAAATTTAAAAAAAAAAAAGAAAGAAAATATAAAATGAAGTCCCTATTTATAATAGCAAAAATCATAATAAATACACAGGAATAAACTTTAAAAGATATGTGCAAAACCCATGTTGAGTGTTCAGGAGATTTCTGTGGAAATAAAGAAATTCAGTAAACTTTCAGGACACAAAATGAAGATATGAATATCAGTTGCATTTCTATACACTAACAATGAACTATCAGAAAGAGAAACCCATTTACAATAGCATCAAAAATAATAAAATCCTTAGGAGTAAATTTAGTCCAAGGAAGTGAAATATCTGTACACTGAAATCTATAAAATACTGATGAAGGAAGCTGAAGACACAAATAAATGGAAAGATATCCCATATTCATGGATTGAAAGAATATCATTAAAATGTCCAGACTGCTCAAAGCTATCTATAGATTTAGTGCAATCCCCATCAAGATTCCAATGACATTTTTACAAAAATAGAAAAAACATTTCCAAATATGTATGAAATCAGAAAAGATCTCAAATAGCCAAAACAATCCTGGGAAAAAAGAACAAACTAGAGGCACACACTTTATGATTAAACTATATCACAAAGCCATAGTAATCAAAATAAACCCAACATGTATAGTCAACTAGTATTTGACAAGGGAGCCAGGAATACTCAATGGGGGGAAATAGTCTCTTCAATAAATGGTGCTAGGAAAACTAGATATTCACATGCGAAAGAATAAAACTGGATCTCTAACACCACTCACAAAAATTAACTTGAAATGGATTAGAGACTTAAATGTAATACCTGAAGCCATAAAACTCCTAAAAGAAAACAAAGGGAAAAATATCTTCAACATTGGTCTTGGAAGTGATTTTTTGGGTATGACACCCAAAGCACAATCAACAGAAGCAAAAATTTTAAAAAGTGGAACTACATCAAACTAAAAAGTTTCTGCACAGCAAAAGAAATGATCAACAAAATGAAAAGACATCTACAGAATGGGAAAAATATTTGCAAACCATTTACCTAATAAGGCATTAGTCTCCAAAATATAGAAGGAGTTCTTTAACTCAATAGTTAAAAAAAAAAATTAAAAATGGGCAATATCCAAATGGCCAACAGGTCCATGAAAAGGTGCTCTGAGTCACTAATCATTAGGGAAATGCAAAAAACCACAATGAGGTGTCACCACACACCTGTTATAATGGCTATTATTAGAAAGACAAGACAAGAGATAACAAGTGCTGGTGAGGATGTGGATAAAAGGGAACCCTTGTGCACTGCTGGTGGTAACATAAATTTTTATAGCTAGTATGGAAAACATTGTGGAGCTTCCTCAAAAAATTACAAATAGCACTACCATATGATCCAGCAATTTTACTTCTGGGGATTTATCTGAAGGAAATGAAATCATTATCTCAAAGAAATACCTGCACCCCCATGTTCACTGCAGCAGTATTTACAATAGCCAAGACAAGGAAACAACCTGAGTGTCCATAAATGGATGTATGGATAAAGAAAATGTAGCATATATACATAATGGAATATTATTCAGCCATTAAAAAGAGGAAATTCCGGTCTTTGTGACAACATGGATATACCTTGAGGACATTATGCTAAGTGAAATAAGTCAGAGAGAAAGACAAATACTGTATGATATCACTTATATGTGGAATCTAAAACACCCAAACTCATAGAAAGAGAGTAGATTTGTTGTTGCCAGGGACAGGCAGGGGGCTGGGTAGGAGGAATGGGTGAGGATGGTCAAAGGGTAGAATCTTCCAGTTATGAGATGAATAAGGCCTGGAGATGTAACATTCAGCATAATGGTTATACTTAATTATACTCTATTGCATATTTGAAAGTTGCTCACAGAGTACATCTTAAAAGTTCTCAACACATACACAAAAATTGTAACTATGTAAGGTGATGGATGTGTTAACAAACCTTAATGTGGCAATCATTTCACAATATATACATATATCAAATCATCACATTGTACACCTTAAACTTACACAACCTTATACATCATTTATATCTCAATAAAACTAGGAAAAAAGAAAATTACTTGATTAACATGCAGTCTTGGTTGGCAGTTGTTTTCTCCAAGCATGCTGAAGATATTATCACACAGTGTTCTGGCTTTCCTTGTCACTTTTGAGAAGTTAGCTGTCAGTGCATCAAATTGAAGGTTCTCATTTTTCTCTTGGTACTTTAACATGTTTATGTGTTTCATGTTCCGCACTTTCATGTGTCTAGGTATTTATTTTTATGGTTAGGATTCATTTAGCTTCAAGGATTTGAGAATTGGTGTTTTTTAAAAAATAAGTTCTGGAAAATTCTGAAGCACTATGCTTTTGAATATTGCTTCATTCCCCTTCTCTCTTCCTCCTTTTTGACACTTAATTAAACATATATTAGAACTTTTTGTTCCCCTATGTTGATTCAACTTTTTAAATACTTTGCATCTCTGCTTCTCTTCAGAGATAGCTGCCAGCCCACAAATTTCTTTCTTTATATCTAATCAAATTTAAACCTACGGATTGAGTTGTTTTTTCTAGAGCTTCTGTTTGCTTCTTGTTCAAATATACTTTCACATTTTATAATCTTCACATTTTTAAAAATAATTTCAGTCTCTCATTTGCTTTCTTAGAATTTGATGACACATTTTTATTTTATATTTGCTATCAGATTATTTACTGAAGTCTTTGTCTGATTATGTTGCCCACAAATTTTAATGATTCTCACTCAAGGTATTGTGTCTTGTGCATTTTGTACATATTTCTTGAAGCTTTATTTGTAGAGATTTCTGAAGGCCTATATTAAAAATGGGTTCTTCTAGAAAAAACTGTCCAGTTTCTGCCACCAGCCTGGGATTTTTACCAAATTCTTCATGCATACATGCATGCCTGCATGTGTGCATACATAAGTATACATGTGTATGACACCCCATGTAGTATGAGTTTTGATTGACATAACCATGTCATAACTGGCTCGTGGTTATGAATTTTAAGAGAAGATACTCTCCTCCATCCTATGCAGAGTCTACAGATAGGCAGTTTTATTTGTCTTCCTTTGGCAAGGATTGTGGGCTGGTTATGGGCTGGTCATTGGGATGTGTTTACTTGTGCTTTATATTACATTGGGTATGTGGCTCTTGGAGGGTTAGTTGTATGCAGAGTGTCTCATACTAGATTTCCCACTTATGGTGACCCCTAGGACTTTGTCTTCCCCATGTCCTCAGAAATCAAGAAAACCAACACCGAATTTATTTAGAACAGCAAATGTTCTCAAGACAAAGACAGATTTGGGGTTACTTAACTTTCTTTTTTCCTCCTTTGTTCTGAATATTACTTACTATGTTGTTACTTATAAATGTTTTTTCAAAATGAATGTAGACATAAATAATTTAGTTATTTTAGCAAAGTCACTCACAGTAACTGGTGCTCAAGAAATATTTGTTGAAGGGATGAATGAATGATTTCTCAGGTCCTCCTATGTCAGATCATCCAAGCTCTCATGGGGAATGGTAGAGAACAGATCCTTTTCCCAGAGAATATTTCTCTGTATCAATAATATCTCTTTTACAAAGCAACACAGAACAAGAATTACGAAGGAAAAAGAAACCCTCTTTCCCACCTTGCCTTTGCTAAAAGAGAAGAAAGAAAGAAGGGAATAAGAGGAAGAGAAAATGGAGGGAAGGGGGAATGTATAGAATGACAGAATAGCGTGGCGGTGGAACTGTGAAGGATAGGCCTCCCTAGTTGGAGTTTACTCATTCATGAGGACCTTTTACATTTCTCTTTCATATCTGGAACTATTGCCAATTCTTGTACAGATGTTCCTGCACGTCTACTGCCATAAATGAATGTATTCTGACTTTTAAGGGTTTCCCAACCTCACATTCTGATCTCATCCAGCATGCCACTACTCTAATGGGCTGAAAGAGGAGTCTAGTGGTTTACTGAAGAGAAGGTTAAACTGAAGATTGACCAGTAGAGGAAAATACTTCCTCTAAGTTCTGTAGAATCCATTTCAGGGCCCTGCTACTTGTCTTTGAACTCTTTTCTCTAACTGCTCTTTTGCATTAGATCTTTCAAGAGAAATATGTGTATCCCTTCACCCTCTGGCCTGGGTGGTCTGAATCAGTGAAATTATTCCATTTCTCAGAGCCACATTAATAGAAACATGGCTGCGGATAGTCTGGTTCTTCCATAAGTCACCATGCTTTTAGAAGCACTTTATTATCTCCCAAGATGAATTATGTGACATCTTGTAATGGGACCTAAATATCAGGACCTATGACCTTTTTCAAGGTGAGCACCATCTCCTCACTCCTTCCCTCTCTTCGAGCCATCATCCTACCCTCTCCTAAGGACTATGGAGCACTAATGTACACACCACACACTCCCCCAAGGATCAGAGCTCGACTAGTTTTTCATCCATGCATGTTTCCTGCAATGAAGGAACGCCTTACAAGAGCACTCTTGGGCAGAAATGGCAAGATTTCTTGAGACACGAAATGGCTTGTTAATGGCTGCCATTAACAAGCAGAGCACAAGAGGTGAGTTGATGGAATATGGCCTCCTTGCTTAATGGGAGCCGGTGACCGACACTGTCCATGGCAGAAAAGAGCATGTTAAGTGGATGTCTAGAATATGGACCGCTCCACAGATTGAGTGGTATGAAAGGCCAGTGCACCTCCGTCATGTTTGTACTAAGAAAACTTGCTTGCTTTTGCATTCCTGTGTACTACAGCATGGTTTTGCTAGCAGATATTGCCCTGTTCTGCAAAAAGGAGTTTCCTTGGGCCGTCGATGTGGGCCCCCTCCACAATGAATTACAGCACCGGACTTCCTCCTGACATCACACTTCAATCAAAAACTTTTTGCACAAAATGTCACTTTCAAAGTTGTGGTTTAGAAAAAAAAAAGTGTCTTTATAAAAAATTCATGGCCACAATGATCTGATAATGCAGTGTTCTGATACCAGCAGATGTTTTGTCTAACATGTTCCCTGAAGCTGTACTCTGTGCCTTCATATCTTTCATTTCCAGTTGCTATCTGCTGACTGTGGGATGTCATGTACGTACCCTATAGCTATGCGCGGCAATTCGCATCTAACACCACCACGCGTAATGAGCTTCACAAGATGCTTGTCGCAATAACTCTGTACTTCCCTAACCATATGGAACACAACACTCTAAAGCCCATAGACACTTTTTTTTATTACAGTTCAGATCCTTAAAACATAATCTGTGTGATGTCTAGTGAATGTACGTGAAGAGCTGCTGAAAACAAAGTTAACACTTGTTCACATCATCTGTTACAAATGTCCAATTTGGGACAATAAATTTCCTCGGAACCTGTTCTTTTGCTGACTCGTTGCTTTATCTTTTTTCCTCTTTCTCTCACGTCGTTTTTTTTATGAACTATGCATATGTATTAAATGGGATTTGTTGTCCCTAGATACCAATTTGCATAAAGTACAAGCCATCATTGGTTGGAGAGAAGCAAATTACTTCTCCGGCAAGATCACACTTTTTTTTTTTTTTTTAATTTTAACAAACCGCAGGCAGAGGCTGTTAACAGCACTTAGCCAGATATGCAAAGTATCACTTTTCTCAAAAGCAGCTTGATCAATGAGGGGGAAGAGAAAAAAAGTGAGAGGTGATATTATTCAATTAAGTTCCATATAAAGCTGACCTGAAACAGAAATGCCATACCTGTTCAGCCACCTGTCCACCTGTCGGTAAGCTGAGCCTCTGCGTTTTCCCTTCAGTTCAGGTCAGGTATTCAAGTCTTGAGGGGAAAAAAATCAAGAGACTTAGTTAGCAGAGAAGTGAGACCAACTCAGCAGCTTTTAAAAATAAAACTAATCTCGCAGTTTTATTCTCTGCTTTTCAGAAAACTCACCGGTTTTGATTTATTTCTTTTTTGAGTTACTCTTGCCATTCTTTTCTTTGTGGCTTGATAATCAAGCAACTCCCTGTCAACAGTTCTGCTTATAATTGCTGACTCAGAAGGTCTTGTAAACTGCAAGTAGGACCTGCACCCCCTACCCCCACCACCTCTGCCCATCACTGAAGGCAGCTTTTCTCTAACACATGCAGGAACAAGTGTGGAACATTTTGGACGGGGCCCCAGCATCCAGGTCCACATCAGTCCGTGGCTCTCTCTTCCCACTGCTCTTGTCGTGTACACCTGTGACAACTTGGCAATTGCCTGGGTGATATCGCAGAGACTTGCAAATTCCAGCTTGTCCCTCTGCTAAGCAGAGCTGTGCTAGTTTTTGCTAAATAAGGAAACAAACAGCTCTCTCAGCCAAGAATCTCAGACGACGTATGGGGGGTGGAATCTGGGAACCTTAGAAACAGCTGGGAATAAATGACACTCTCCAACTTTTGACAAACTTGCCATAGAAACTTCAGGAGACTGTGGCCTGACTTAGATGCACATTTCAGTTAAGTTTAAGTTCCAGGGGCTTTGATATACGTTATAGAATAACTGAATTTTTAAGATCAGTTTAAGTCATTCCAACCAGCCTCAATGTGTTTTAC
The DNA here is from genome assembly GCF_011800145.1 of Mirounga leonina. Classification (NCBI taxonomy): domain Eukaryota; kingdom Metazoa; phylum Chordata; class Mammalia; order Carnivora; family Phocidae; genus Mirounga; species Mirounga leonina. The sequence continues at coordinate 54,030,855 of NW_023270305.1, forward strand.
AGGTAACAAATATATGTTCTAGTCACTGTAATCCCTAAAAATAAATGAGGAATTCTTGGTAAAGTCTGCTTCCCCTTCTAGGAAGGGGCACTCCATTATTCATTGAAGAGAAACAAAGAGACTGGAATATATTATTTACCCCCATTGTTTTGTCCAGAGGCCAAGCAGAGATAAAAACAAATGAGTGAGAAGCCAATTTAGTGACAAAAGGGGCTTATGCTACTACCCATGATATCTCTGGTGAAGACAAAGAAATGACCATAATTCACCATTCAGAAGTCAGGGACTTTGTGAGTATGAGTGCATATGTGCGTGTGTGTGTGTTTCCCCTCACCATGGTGTTCCTAGTGCCTAGAAAACTGGTATACTTATAAGGTAATCAATACCTGTTTGTTAAATGAATTAATGAATGGCTGAGTTGTAAATTAATGGACACATAAAGGAAGTGGGCTGTGCACAAGAAATGATCTGTTAATATCACTAGAGTAAAAGATCAATGAAAGTCCTGTCATATAAGATTTCCTACTCTAAATTCCATCTTAGAGACATTTTGGAGTACCTGGATTGTTCTAGGAAATAAACTAAGCATTGCTGATAGAGTCTGGGAGGTAATGGTTATGGAAATGGTATGATTTTGGAATACAAACAAACAAAATAATACCACTTACTAATGCAGTGAACTTTGCTAAGTTACTTAATCTCTCTGAGCTTTAGTTGCCTCTACTGTGAAATAGAAAAAAAGACCTGTGGCACAGGGATGTTTTGATGATTAAATGAGATTAATCAATATCAAATTCCTGATATATAGTAAACACTCACCGACTGTTGGGTTCCTTTTTATTTCTCTGCCCTTAAGAACTTACAATCTAATTCTACTCTTTGAGATGAACACTCTAAGTATATCCCCTATAGAAGAAAATCTTGGAAGATTTAGAGAGGAACACAGAACTACTTCTGAGAAGAAAAATGCACGAAAGAAGGAGCTTTTGGTTCCCTGTCCTGTCTCTTGCCTGTGCTCATGCTGTTTTACCTGCCTGCAACACCTTCCTTTCTTCTATTCACTTATCCAAATTATATTCAATTATCCAATTTCTAAGCCCTCAGTGCTCAGGAAATAGGGTTTCAGAGCTCATAAGTGGGCTTATGTATTGTTTGTTCAACCTCAAAACATAAGTATTTCTATTTTACTGTGTTCTATCAGTTGTCTTTTGTTGTATAAAAACATAATATTTTGGAACAGCAGACTATTTGTTTCTCATAGTCAGTGGGTTAGCTGGATGGTTCCCCTGCTGGGTTAGCCTAGATCCGCTCACACAATTGCATTTAGCTGGAGGGTTGGCTGGGTTGAAAACTCTAAGAAGAACTTTGTCTGGAGCCTCTTGGTTCTTCTCCATGTGGTCTCTCACCCTCCAGTAGGCAAGATGGATTTCCTTGTGTGGCAGTCTCAGGACAATGTTCCAATAAGGTGACCATGGAAACTGCATGGCCTCATAAGGACAAAGCTCCAGAATTTACACAAAGTCATTACTGTGACATTTTATTGGGCAAAATAAGTCACAAGGCCAGTTCAGATTCAAAGGGGTTAAGAAGGAAATTCTACATCTGGTTGGGAGATATGTCAATGCCACACTACAAAGAGTTGTACATACTGGAATTGGAGGTATTTGTGGCCATTAAATAATCAACCTTAGATACTCCCTGCTTTGATATTGAGGATTTGCATCAAAGTTCTCTTTATCTCTGGTCCCCATTTTGAATGCCTATCCTGATAAACTGTCTAGCTTCCAAAGACCTTTTGGGCACCAAGTCCCTATTTCTAGGTTTTGCATATTTAGAGTCATTAATGCACTTTTCTAAACAGGGTTGTCAAATCATGTTTCATACTTTCCTTCTTACTACAAGGGGAAGGAACAGTAGATTATGTTCATGCTGTATCATCTTTTGATATGCTACCTTTCAGTAAAGCCTACATTAAAAGGAAGAAAGATCTCAACCTAATTTATACCTCAAGAACAACAAACTAAACCCGAAGTCAACTGAAGGAAGGAAATAGTAAATATCAGAGATAAAATAAGTCAGAGAATGAAAAATCAGGAGGAAAAAAACAACAAAACTTAGAGTTTTTTTTAAAAAAAACAAAATCAACAAACTTTCAGTTAGATTAAGAAAAAAGAGAGAAGACCCCAATAAATAAAATCAGAAATTAAAAAGGAGACATTACAACGGATGTCTCAGAAACAAAAGGATCATAGAGGACTATTAGAATAATGATTTGCAAACAAATTGGATAACCTAGAAGAAATGGACAAATTTCTAGAAACATACAAGTAACCAACACTGAATCTAGAAGAATCAGAAAACCCTAAATAGACCACTCATAAATAAGACTGAAGTAACAAAAACCTCCCCAAAAAGAAAAGCCCAGAACCAGATGGCTTCAAGGATGAATTCTACCAAACATTCAAAGAAAAATTGATCTAATCCTCTTAAATGCTTCCAGAGAATGGAAGTAGAGGGAATACTCTTAGACTAATTTTATGAAGCTAGCATCACCCTGACACCAAAGCCAAACAAAGACACCACCAAAAAGAAAACTACAGGCCAACATCTCTGATGAACAAAGATGCAAAAATACTTACTAAAATGCTAGCAAACTGATATGCAGACTCAATACAATCCCTGTCAAAATTCTAATGGCATTTTTGCAGAAGTGGAAAAAGCAATTTTAAAATAATCATGGAACCACAAAAGAGCTCAAATAGCCAAACCAACCTTAAGAAAGAATAGAGTTGGAAGTATCACATTTCCTGAATTCAGATTATATTACAAAATATAGTAATCAAACAATATGGCACTGGCATAGACACATAGACCAAGAGAACAGAACAGAGAGCCCCAAAATAAACCAAAGTGTATACAATCAACTAATTTTCAGTATGGGCACTAAGAATATACAATGGGCAAAGGAGAGTCTTTTTGGTAAATGGAATCAGGAAAACTGGACATCCATATACGGAAGAATGAAATTGGACCCATATCTTAAACCACGCACAAAAATCAACTCAAAATGGATTAAAGACAAATATAAGACCTGAAACTGTAAAACTCCTAGAAGAAAACATAGGATAAAAGCTCCTTGAAACTGGTCTCCCAGTGATTTCTTAGATATCTTAGATACACCAAAAACTCAGGCAACAAAAAACAAAAGCAAAAATAAAGTAGGACTACATCTGTACAGAAACTAAAAAGTTTCTGTACAGAAACAATCAACAAAATAAAAAGGCAACCTATGAATTGAGAGAAAATATTTGCAAACTATATACCTAATAAAGAATTAATGCCCAAAATATATAAGGAACCCATACAACTCAATTGCAAAAAAAACAACCCGATTAAAAAAATTGGGCAAAGGATCTGAATAGACATCCTTCCAAAAAAGACGTGCAAATGGCCAACAGGTATAAAGCATGCATGGGGTACCTAGGTGGCTCAGTTGGTTAAGCGTCCTACTCTTGGTTTTGGCTCAGGTCATGATCTCATGGGTCATGAGATGGAGCCTCTTGTGGAGCCCCGTGTCAGGCTCTCCTCACTCAGTGAGGACTTTGCTTAAAGATTCTCTCCCTCTGCCCATCCCCCCAATTGCGTGCTCACTCTCTCTCTCTCTCTCTCTCTCTCAAATAAATAAATAAATCTTAAAAAAAAAAAAAAAAAAGCTTGAGGGATGCCTGGGTGGCTCAGTCGGTTAATTGGCTGCCTTCGGCTCAGGTCATGGTCCCAGGGTCCTGGGATGGAGCCCTGCGTTGGGCTCCTTGCTCAGCGGGTAGCCTGCTTCTCCCTCCCCCTCTGCCTCTCCCCCTGCTCATGCTCTCTCTCACTCGCTCTCGCTCTCTCCCTCTGTCAAATAAATAAAATCTTAAAAAAAAAAACTTTTTAAATAAGCTTGCTTTGCAACACTAATCACAAGAGAAATGTAAATCAAAGCCATGAGGTATCACTTTATACCTGTTAGGATGGCTATTATTTAAAAGATAAAAGATAAGTGTTAGTTAGGAGGTGGAGAAAAGAGAAGTCTTGGACACTGTGAGTGGGCATGTAAATTGGTATGGCCGTTATAGAAAACAGTATAGTAATTCCTCAAAAAACTAAAAATATAACTGTAATATGATTCAGCAATTCCACTTTTGTGTATATATCCAAAAGAATTGAAATCAGGATCTCAAAGAGGTATCTGCACTCCTATGTTCATTGAGCATTATTCACCATAGCCAAGATAAGGAAATAACTTGTTGCTGACAAACAAAGAAAATGTGGGATGTATATATATATATACGTATATATATACGTATATATATATATACACACAACAGATTATTATTCAGCCTTAAAATGGAGGTTCTGCCATTTGCAACAACATGGATGAACCTGGAACGCATTATGTCACAGTGAAATAAGCCAGACACAGAAAGAAAGAAAGAAAAAAAAAAACACTGCATGATCTCACTTATATGTGGAATCTAAAATTTGATGTCCATATGCAAAAGAGTTGAATTCATGAATTTCCTAAATTCATGCAAATAAATCTAGACACAAACCTTACACTTTGACAAAAATTAACTCAAAATGGGTCATAGGACTAAATATAAAACATAATACTGTAAAATTCCTAGGAAAAAATCATGAGAGACAATTTGTGTGTGATCAGGTTTTAGATACACCACTAAAAGCATGTAAATTTTACCTTGTTAGAATTAAAATTGTCTGCTCTGCCAAAGACCACATCAAAAGAGTGCAATGACAAGTATCATAGACTGGAAGAAAATATTTGCAAAATGCATATCTGATAAAGGAGTTGTATCCAAAATATACAAAGAACCCTTAAAACTCAACAATGTGAACAGAACCCAGTTAAAAGATCTGAACAGACAGCTCACCAAAGAAATTATACAGATTGCAAATAAACATATGAAATGATCCTCAGTATCGTTGTCATCAGGGAATTGGATTCTGAGTTTTGCCAAATTGTTTTTCTTAATCTACTGAAATAATCATGTTTTTCTTCTTTAGTCTGTTGTAGTGAATCACACTGATAGGCTTTTGCATGTTGAATGAGCCTTGCACTCATGAACTAAACCTCACGAGATTATGATGTATTATTATTCTTTTATGTATTGCTGGAATTTTTTTTGCTAATATTTTGTTGAATACTTCTGTGTCATGTATGTGAGGGACATTGGTTGACAGTTTTTTATTTCTTGTGTTATTTTTGTCTAGCTTTTCGTATGAGGGTACTGCTTCACAAAATGAGTTGGAAAATTTTCCTTCCTCTTGCATTTTTGTGTAAAATTGTGGAAAACTGTGGAAAAATTGTATTATTTCTTTCTTAAATATTTCGTATGCTTTATCAGTAGAGCCCTTTGGTCCCAGACTTTTCTTTGCTGGAAAGTTCTTTTTTTTTTTAAAGATTTTATTTATTTATTTGACAGAGAGAGACACAGTGAGAGAGGGAACACAAGCAGGGGGAGTAGAAGAGGGAGAAGCAGGTTTCCTGCAGAGCAGGGAGCCTGATGCGGGGCTTGATCCCAGGACCCTGGGATCATGACCTGAACCAAAGGCAGACGCTTAACGACTGAGCCACCCAGGCGCCCCGGAAAGTTCTTAATAATGAAGAATTTTCTTTAATTGACAAAGGGATATTCTAACTATCTAGTTCTTCTGAGTGAGTTTTTGTATTATCTTTCAAGTAATTGGCCCATTTCATCTAAATTGCCAATTGTATAAGCATAGTATATTTTTTAGCGTTCTTTTATTATTTGAGAACCCCTTCTGTCCTTATCATCTGATGGTCTATAGTGATATTTCTTTTTGTTCCTGATATTGAAAATTGGTATCTTATCCTCTCTGTCCGACTTAGATTTGTCATTTCTGTTTATCTTTTCAGCAAACCAACTTTTGGTTTTATTGACTTGTTTGTCTCTATGGTTTTTCTCTGTTTTCAATTGTATTGATTTCTGTCCTTATTTTTATAATTTCCTATCTTATGCTTGCTCTGTAATTTGTTCTTTTGTTTCTGGCTTCCTAAGGTGAAGCTTAGACGGTTGATTTGAGGCCTTTCTTCGTACTCACATAAGCATTTAATGCTATAAATTGTGATCTAGGCACTGTTTTAGCTTTATCCTAAAGAAATTAGCTTCATCCCCACATTGACATTGAGATCAAAATATTTTCTATTTCAGCACTTTTCAGAATTTTTTTGTTTTTTTACTTCCTTATGATCAAAGAATGTATTTTGTGTAGTTTTTCTTTCTTTTAAATTTGTTATGGTTTGTTATAGGGCCCACAATACAGTTGGTCTAGGTGCCTTTTTTTTAAATGTGCATTTGACAAGAATGTGTATTCAGCTGTTTTTAGGTGTAATGTTCAATAAATATTAATTATATCAAATCAGTTAATGATATTGTTCAGGTCTTCTGTATCTCTGCTAATTTTCTGTCTACTTGTTTTATCAATAATTGGAAGAGGAGTATGAAGTCTCCAACTAAAATTGTGGATTTGACTATTGCTCCTGCTTGTACTCCTATTTCTTCCATCCCCCTGGGAATCATCATATTTTTCTGGTTCTTTGTTTTTCTAGTAATTGTGGGTTTTGTCCTGGACATTTCATGTATTATGTTCTGAGACTCCAGGTGTCATTAAAATCAGGGGTGAATGTCGACTCTTTTTAAAATTTTAGTAGGTTCAGATGGTAAAGCCTTTCTTGCCTTCCGTGGGTTTCCAACATCAGTTAAGATGTCACAGCTTTTGTTATGTTGCTTTAGATATGTTCTGTGTGTGTAGCAGTTAGTCTGGGACTTGGTGTTGGTTTATATTATAGTTCAATTCTCAAGACCTTTGCTGTGCTGTTTTGTATCTAGTACACACATGCACAGCTTACGGGGGTAAGCCCATGACTTGGGTCAGTTCATGTACAGAGGACGGGTTTATCTTCTCCAGCTCTGTCTTCTCTGAGATTTTTCCTATGTATGTTAGTGTTCAGGGAGCCTTTTCCCCTCAGAGATTTCACTATCTCGTGCTTAGGTCAAAGTTGGGAAAAAATTTAGAAAATCACCCTGGTTATGGTCATTTTTCAAGCTTTGCTCCCTCTCCAATTTGTCTGCTATTGCAAACTTTTCAGAGTCCTCAACTAGTTTAAAATGATGTCTAGAATCTTGAGTTGTCATCGGAGTGAGAGGTATTGTGGGCTTATTCCATTTTGTCCAGCACTAGAAGTGCCAACCTGGTTTTAATAAATTATAATAATACATAGGTACTCATCGAGGAATTCTTAACAGTCTGAGCATTATGTTTTGGTAATGTGCTTTGTTTGAAAATATGTATGTAACAAGTATCAAGAAATGCAGTCTCCAACATTCAATAACTGTCTTAGTGAAAGGCTTTAGAGGTGACTGCCACCTAGCAGGGGTTCAATGAATGTATTTTTTTTATTACAAATAAATACTGATAATTAAAAAACATAATTTACAAATATATTAATAAAAATGTTTACATAACAGAAAACACCCCATTGAAGGGTTCCTTTAAGCAATAAGTTAATCGCAAAACTTAAAAAATAGACTTTGATCTTCCCAGACACGTATATGTTATGCAAAATCCATTTTACTTCAATTAAAGGAAATTTCACTTCAATTATCAATCATGTCCTGGCAAATCTAGCCAATTATTGATCTTAGTTGTGAAAATCTTGAGATGATGATGCTAAATTGTTTGCTTTGCTTCGTAAATTGGCATCATCAGGTTCTTCTTACTGTGAAGAACTGTGAAGTCATCATAGTTCTAAAATCTGATCTTCAGCCTTTCTGGTTTTAAATGTTCATATCATCACACTTCAATAATGGATCCATCTCTCAGGGACAGAGTTGCATTATCTCAGCTCACGGAATCTGATGAAGAAACCAGAATTACCAGTTTTCAATGAGAACTATAGCTGTCACACACACACACTCCCTCTCTCTCTCTCTCTCTCTCTCTCTCTCTCTCAAAAACAGTGTATTTCCACTGACTTGAATGATCCATCCTTTTCTTATAAGCAGATCTATAAAGGAACGACCATAATCAGAAGGCGTGCTGTTGAACAAGATATCAGAACTAGGAGAGTGTATCGATTTGAGTGTTTAATAGCAGTCTAGTACTATATACTCAGGCAAATTCTTGTTCCACTACTTAATAACTCTGAAAGTTGGGCACATCATTTTAACAATGTTGAGAGGGTGGATTCCTGTTTTTGAGTTGGCAGGAGATAAAATAAGTGAGGTATCAAGTATCTCATACTCTTGATCAAACAGTACAAATCCTACCAGGGCTACAATCAATTACCAGTATGCCCCTATACGAACCATCAGCTGTCAGCCATTTCCCTCCAGATAGATAACAAATATGGTGGAGGATTTTTTTTTTTAATTCCTCTTTATTGTGTCCAACTCTGGAGGAGACAGAACTTAGAAGGAAGAATGGGAGACATAAAAAGGAGCAACCCACTCCCCCCCTACACACACACACAAACATACGTACAAGCCATCATTAAAAATTTTGTCTTATGGTAGAGGGAAGGAGAGACAGGTATAGATCCTTTGAAGACGTAGGAAAAGAAACAAGATAATACAGAGCCATAGAAGACAAGAAAAAAAGGAAACTTTAAGAGGAAGAGAGTAATCAACAGGGCATGTGATCAATCAGCTGCATGTGGCAGAGGTTGCGGAGGGTATTGGCCATAAAAAGGCCTCTTGAACTTGAAAGTCAGATTTGAGAAAGCTCTTTGAGTAGAGTGCAATGGATGAAACCTAGCTTTAGATGGTGAGACTAGGGAGGCTGGTCAAGGGTAGACTACTTATTTGGGGTGTCTGGCAGGAAAAATGGAAAAAGGAGTTAGAACATGAACTTTGAGAGAGAATTCTTATTTTTATGGTACAAATTCCTAAGCTTATCATTAGGAAGAAGGGAGGTCTACAGATTCAAAAAAGTAGTGGGGAGATGTAAAAACTATTTATCGAGCACCTATTACACATCTGACATTGTTTTCAGTGCTGGAGATACAGCAGTGAAAGAAAGAGGCAGAGATCTTTGCTTCTCGTGATTTACATTCTAGTGAAAAGATCCAGGAAATAAAAAAGTAAAATATATAATTTTTTAGATGCTGATGTGTGCTGTGGAGGAGAAATATTCCCAAGTAATATTCAGCCTTTTGAGGAGGAGAAATGCCTCTCCCTCCAAGAAAAAAAAAGGTAAAAATGTCAGATGAACCTAGAGAGACACTCCTAAAACGAAATGGTTTAGGACAGGTGAGTCATTTTGCACAGGAAAGTGGCCTTTTATCTCTGCTTTTGCTTAATACTTCTCTTAGCATACATTTGTCAAGACTTTGCTGGGCTCCTACTTCTCTCACTAGACGTATGCAGGAATTAATACATGTTGGAGGACTAACTATTGATGTACAGTCTTGGCCCCTTTATTATGAATGGTGTTATAATTCACGGCAACCAAGGTAGTGCATTTTCCGATTACACATTCTGTTGTCTCATTAGCTGTCATACGTCACCTGCACCTACCTATCAACTAACACATTTTACTTCATTATGTGCCCACAGTCATTTTTAGTGACAATCAGCATATCCTGAATTGTCACAACAAGCCCTAATTTCAAGCAGCAAACCATGTTTCCGTTGCATTTGAGAACAAGTTTATGTATATAATATGGTTTCAGCGAGTGTAATTGAGTGTAATAGAGTTGATTTCATGTCCCCAACCCACCTTTCCATATTTGTATATGGTATATTCCTTTTTACCGTTGCTTGCAGAGTAATACCCAGGTTTTCACTATGGGTGGGGAACTCCACATTTGTGGCCTCAAACCTAATGGCACATAGAGTTTGAACAGCTCAGCCAAAGCCGTCCAACATATCAACATCTTATTCATGGTCCTCATAGGTTTGTTTTCTAGAGTAGTTGGCAATTTCAGAAACAATAAGGCAGCCCTGAAAAGGGTCTGTGAAGCGTTCCTGAAAGGGGGAGGATTTTAAGAAAATGCATATTTATTCTGCCTAAACTACATTCTGTCCCATGAGCCAAAATCTACATTTTCCTTTGGAGTTCTGTTTGTCTAAGATTGTAGTGTCATTTTCCAGCTTTCATCAGAGATAGGCAAATATTCACCAATGCCTTAATCCAATATTTATCTGACTCCTCATTTAAATCCATGAATTGCAGTAGTGAGAAGAGGCAAACTGTCTCCACATCTGAATCCTCACATGCAATGTGTGAACAAAGTCCCACGTTCACTACCACTCCCTGATTCTGCCCTCTGCTGTGGTTGCCTGAGACCCAGGAACCCCACAGCACCCGTGACTTGAGACCTTGTCGAAGTTGCAACTCTCAATTACAGAATGTGGTTTTCCACCCCACTCCAGGCAAACTCCAGCTTTAGTCCCCTTTGTTTGCAGCTCTCACTCAGCATGGGACCCTGGCCGAACTTGCCTCTAACTGCCTGGTGCCTTCTTCAAATAGTCTTTCCCAACTCCTCCTTGGCCTGAAATATTCCAAAACATCACTTCTGGGAATCCCAATCAGAGATTCTTCCTCACTTTTTCTAGAACTGTGAAGCTACCAGTACAATTCAGATAGCGCCAGTTTTATCTACTTTCATGCCTGTAGATTTTTCTGGTTGGACTAATTTAATCCCCTCCTCCACACCAAGCTCCCTTCCCAAATCCGTATTCACAGTCTCCTCAGTGGGAGGGAAAGGGCATTAAATCCTAAAGGTTTCCTCTAAATTTCTCCATTCCTCTTTGCCAACAGGAGGAAGCTATGTTTCTTCTGGGTTTGCTAGTAATGGGATTTTTTTTCCTTTTCCTTAACACAGTTCTATAATTAATGCATGTTTCTTTGATTCTACATTTATATTTAACACATTTTAAAAGGTACAAAATGCGTTTTAAAGATGCTTCTTGTTCCCTTGTGATTATTCGAGTACAGAGGAGCCATGTAAGGATTATGAGAGGAACTCACAGCAAGGAGGAGTAAGCTATTGACAGAGACTCCCCAGAGTAGAAGCCATGTGAAGGGGAAGTTCATGAACTTGGAAACTCTTGCACCACCTGCTGGTAATTTAGGAAAGCAATTAAATGCCAGACGTGGACTGACACACTCACTGTGGCATTTGGGAGCAACCACACTCTTTGGGTATCGTATTATCATCAGAGTCTGAAGGGCTGACAGACGCAGCGCCTGTGCTTAAGCTTATGGAAAACTTAGTTTTGGCATCTCACACCCCTGGAAAACTGGCTGATTTTAAAAAGAACCCTTTCTCCTCTTTCCCTCAATCCACTCCAGCCATACCTCAGCCTTGGGAAAGCTTCAGTTCTTTGGACATCTCTCTTTTCACTCTACTCCAGCATGTTCTCTTTGGCAGGGCCCTAAGTGGGCTCTTTCTCTCCAGCTCTTGGAGCTCATTCCCAGAGAATAATGGCTACTCTGTTGCTGGTTGAAAGTGCCCTGAGACATTCCCTATATGCAGAGTCTTAGAGGCCAGGGTGATTTCTATGGCCTACAAATCACGGAAGGGGAAGCCCTGAGGAGAGAAAGGAAGAGAGCCAGCTAGAACAAGGGCTTTCCCCTTGCATCCAGGATGCCCTGAGCTGCCTCCCTCAGCTGTCTCAATGAACACCCAGCAGTCACTGCACTGAAAAGGAAGCTACTCGAAGCTACTTGGCACATGACATTTAGTCATTCACTAACACTGACCCTTATTCAGTAACTCTGAGATTTAAAGAATCCAGGTGATTTCTACAGTTATGGTTCTCAGCCCTGATACTACATAAAAACCACCTGGGGAGTTTGTTACATTTGTAGATTTCCTGGGCCCTGTCCCAGAGATCCAGATTGAATAGGTCCAAGGAGGGCTCTGGAATCTGCACTTCTAACAAGGCCTCCCGGTGGTTCTGAGACTCAGACCACACTTCCAGAAACACTAACAGCAGCCACGAGAGTAAAAGATCTCTCATTGTTTCCATTTCCAAAAATTGTTTCTCCAGTTACATACTCTGTCCTTTTATCCCATCCTCTTTATTGTAGCTGTTTTGCAAGAAAAGCAGGATTGCTGTTAGAAAATTAGAAAATTAAAATTAAATAGCATAATCTAAACTCATACCCAGATAGATAATCTGTGTTAAACTGTTTACTTTTTGGTGTGTATTCTTCCAGAACTTTTGTACACACACACACACACACAAACACACTTTATAGGTTGTTGTATTCACTTATGAATATATCAGGAATGTCTTTGCGTGTGGACAAACCCATAATACCTTCAACATCATTTTAATGGCTATTCCATTAAACAGATGTATGGTTATTTAGCCAGTGCCCTAGTGTTGAATATTTAGATTTTCCCCAATAGTTCTTTCCTTATAAACAAACCTGTGATCAACATTTCTATGCATATGCCTGCTTGTTCAATCTTTTCATTAGGACAGATTTCTCATGGCAGAATTGTCAAGTCAAAGGTAATACATTTTAAGGCTTCTGATAAATTTACTATGTGCAAAGTATTGCAGATATTGCTAAATGTCCCCCAAGAAATGTTTCTTGATTTACCCTCCCAGCAGCAGTTTATAAAAGGGAGGAAACACACCCTTGCCAATCTGGATATTATAATATTGAAAAAAAAACCTATTACCCATATGTTCTGATATAAAAAATTATTTTCATTTTTTAATGTACAATTATTTGATTCATAGAAACTTTAACTACATATTTGCCAGTTAACTTTATGAACGGTTTATTCACATTCTTTGCCCACTATATTCTTGCAACACTTGTCTTTTTCTTACTTAACCAGGAAGAGCTGTTCACATATTTAAGTATATTAACTTTGTAGGCTACCTATTTGCAAATATATTCTCATATATTCTTCACAACGTCTTATTCATGTTTTTAATTGGTCTGCTTTTTTATTATACAGATACTAGTGATTTTTATGAGGTTAAATGTGTGAATTTTTTTTGGAAATTTTTAGAATTTCTGTCTTTAATCTCATGTGGAAAAACCTCTCCTTTAAAATTAAATAAATATTCACTTCTGTGTTCTTTCAGTATTTTTATGGTTTATTTTTACGGTTTATTTTTACATTTAGAGCTTTGATCCATCTGAAAATTTTTTTTTTTTTAAAGATTTTATTTATTTATTTGACAGAGAGAGACACAGCGAGAGAGGGAACACAAGCAGGGGGAGAGGGAGAGGGAGAAGCAGGCTCCCCGCAGAGCAGGGAGCCCGATGTGGGACTCGATCCCAGGACCCTGGGATCATGACCTGAGCCGAAGGCAGTCAGTCGCTCAACCGACTGAGCCACCCAGGCGCCCCCATCTGAAAATTTTGATATGGAAGATTAACTTTATTTTCTGTATTGTCAGTCTATTGTCCTAATAGCTATCAGTCCTATTTTTTTGTGAGAGATACGTTCTGAACAGCTGTCTAGGTTATATTCACATGCATGGTCTGCGAGAAACAAAATCTGGCTTTCGGAGGTGCCTCCCTATACTGGCTCCACGGTAGAGCTTCCTCTTGAGTTAATTTTGAGACTTGCTAAATGCTAGGAGTCCCAGAGGAAGCCACCGACCTTCCGTTCCTGTTCCATGGGCAGGCTACGAGGTTTCCAAAGGCTGGCGTATCTCGGGTAAACCGATAAGTAAAGGAGAAGATAATGTAAGCAACTCAGGATGGTTTGACTTCCCTCGTGTGCTCCAGTTCCCTTCCCCACACGCTCCCAGCTTTTCCACACTCCCAGCGGCAAAATGAGCCAGTGAAATGAGCACAGAGTGAGAGCAGAAGTTTATTTTGACCCTGGCTTTGCCACTGTGTGGCCACGTATCTCTCTGAGTCATCTGTAAAATGGGTAGGTGTGTGTATTAGTCTGCTTGGGCTGCTAGAACAACACAGCACAGACTGGACAACTTAACAGATTTATCTTCTCACAGTTTGGGAGGCCAGAAGTCCACGACAGCGCTCCCAGCAGAGTTGGCTTCGGGTGAGGCCTGTCTTTCTGGCTGGTGGACAGTCACCTTCTTGCTGTGTCCTTGTGTTATTTCCTTTGTGCTCGTGTGTGGAGAGAAATTGCTGGTGTCTCTTTCTCTTCTTATGAGGACACCAGGCCTGTTGGATTGGAGCCTTACCCTTACGGCCTCGTTCAACCTCATTTACCCCCCTTAAAGCCCCTCTCTCCAAATATAGTCACATTAGAGTTAAGGCTTCCGCCTGTGAATTTTAGGGGCACAAAATTCAGTCCATAATATTATGGATTTCTAGAGGCTCGTGCAGATGTAAACATTTTGAAAATAGTTTCAAATAAGTGTCAGAGGCTTCAGGAGATGGAGCCTAAGAATGCAAATTGCATTGCTACTGAAGTCAGCCAGTCTGTTGTTAGCATGTCAAATATGCCCAGGGCTGTGCTGGATGTCTCTGGGTGTTCAAAAGAAGCATGCAGCACAGTCCCTACCCTTCAATGGCATTGTCTCTCCATGTGGGGAGGTGATACCAACCTTTGCAATAATGAGAGAATAACACAAAACCCAATACGGTGAAGGGCAAGGTGGGGCTTTAAATAACACACCTATGTACTAGGCAATATGGTAAGTGATGCATCTTAGGAGTTCAAATACTGAAGGTATGCTGAGCCCTTGGCTTGGCCCCAGGGGACTGCCCCTATTCAGCGGCAAAGCAGAAAGTTGCATCACGTTTCTCCTGAGAAAACTGCCTTGTTTGAGTGTCGGTCTGTTCTGAATGGAGGCAGGTATTCCTTGGTCTGAGCTGGTGGATCAAACTTTGGTTGATGCACGGACAGTGAAGGCTAGTGGAGTGTCCCCCAGGCTCGGTTAGGCACATTACCTTCCAAGAGACCTCCTAGGTAGACTGCAGGAGTTGCTGGAATTTTGGACCAGAGGAAGAGAGAAAATAGCCTCAGCATTTTCTTTTCTGAAAGTCGGCGCTGTTTTAGAAAACGGAGGCCCCGGTGGGCTGAGAGGGCAGGTTCTGGCTGTCTGAACCAGTGATTCTCACCAGGGCTCTCCCTTGTGCAGAGAAGGAAGAAGGTGAGTATTTTTGGAGACCAGTGTCAGCCTCTTCAAAGACCAGAAGTGGTGTCAGTGTTCCAAAAGCAGATAATCCCAAACACCAAACTGGTGAGATGCCAGGCAGCGCAGGGCCTCAGGGGCTGCTGCTGAGGCACGCCCACCGCGGCTCCGGGTAAATCTGGCCCTTTACCCCCACCAGAGCCCTTCCTCTCCTTGCGCCCCCTTGCCCGTTCCGTTGGAAAGCAGGTTGCTGAATACCTGGTTGTAAGCCCCACACGTGGAGTTACCTGAAGTGGTTTAACCCACTGCAAGCGTGGTACCAATCATTCAACAATTCCCACGGCTGCTTTTGTGAGAAGCCTCTCTCTTAAGCCTCTGGTTTAAGAATTTAGAGTAATCATGTAAAAATGATACCCCTGTGCTCCATGATCCGCTGAATCTCGCTAATGCCAGATCCCAGAAGAGGGCTTATTAATGGTGAGACGCAGTGCCTCTCTCTCGGCTCATGTTTCACACGGAGCTCTCTTACGGATTCAGCTGTAAACCTCACTGCTGATAAAGGGAGGATAATGAACCTCCCTGCTCCATGAGAGTGAAATCGAGGGCTGATGGGGTACTTACCTGCTGTACTCCTGGCACTGGGGCCAGCGTCCGAGGGGTGCTTCCTGGCTTTGGGAAATCAAAGGCCATTTCCTCACACCCCTCAGGCTTTTCTCTGCCGTGGTGAAAGAGGTTGCATTAAAAGATCCATATTTGGAACCCAAGAGATGTTATCCTTTCTCAAACGCTTCCATAGTAATTGTTTTGTCAGTCTCTGGTGCCAACAGGATGAAAGGCTCCTCATTTTTTGTGCAATTTCCATGAAAATAAATCGGGCTTTGGAATCTCTGGATCCAGTGAACCAGATCATTCCACAATATTTGGGGGCTCAGGACTTCTCCTACTTTGTTCTGATGGTGAACACGAGACCAGTGCTTTCTCTAGTAGAAATCTGTGAGGGGCCTTGAGGGTACCACGATTGTGTGTCCAGCCCCGCCCCTTTGACAGCCCTTCCCCACCCGAAGTCAGCAAGGGAAAAGGCAGCCCTGTCTTAGGTGAGAAATCCTTTCTAGAACCCAGCTCAAAGACGGGTTGGCACACATTACCACGAAGCCCGGTTTTGAATGTAGAATTTCACACTTAAAACAGCCTGACTCTGTATCGAACACAATCCTTTTCCAAGCACTCACACCCAATATCTCATTTGCCGCTTAACCAGTCAGGCAAGAGGCTAAGAGAATCTTGTTCTAAAGATGACAAAACAAAGGCCCACGGATGTTAGGCCGCTTGCTAAAGCCACACAGAACTTCAATTGTGGAACTCAGATAAGAATACAGGATCACCAGGCTTCCAGCAAAGGCCACTTTCAAACCTGCTGTTTCTCTCCAACTAAGGGGTTACCTTATCAGATGATGCATTGAACACTGAAAACAACAACAACAATACCTGGCTTTCTGAAGAGATTAATGATTTGACCAGAGAGTTCCGAAGCAAGACATTTTTCTCTGATTTTTCTAATAAGACAGGGTGACTGGTGGGACGGAAGCTGTTAGGCCCCGGGGCCCATGCAGACCGATCATGCTGAAGCATCTTTCACACCTTCTCACAGGACGTGTGGCTCAGGCCTCAGATACTTTGGTGTGCAGCCGGGGGATTTCCTTCTGCAGATGCCACCTCTGTGTAATTGGCCATCCTGGAAGAACGTTCTGGTGCCAATCAAAGCTTGTTCCAGTCACTCGTGGGTGCAACAACATCCTTAGAAGAGGTGCCCTTTAGTATGAAGGCAGGAAGATAAACACGGGAGAACCGAACTCTCAGTTCTGAAGGAATAGCCAGGCCCCCCGCTTTTCCAGCTAGTCCGCGCCCCCCCGCCCCCACCAGTGTCTCTGGAAAGACACACAGACACAGATACATAAATCCCCGCAGATAACATTAATTGGTACTTTGTCACAAAAAGCACACTGTCGGTGGGACCCCTCACATCACTACTCGCCTCCTCTGAACTGATACTGCCGTTTTAAATTTACTTTTCACTTGCTTAACCTCACAAAAAAGCACACCTCGTTTTACTCACTGCTTATTGAATAAAGGATTAGTATTATTTTCCTTCCTCCAGTGAACTTTCTTGCACTTCATCCTCAGTAGATTGTATGTCTTTGTGTTTCTCTGCCAAGATATCACTGTTGAGCAAATCGCAGGTCCTAATGCTGCCCAGTTCATGCAGAGATAACTTTTTATTCAGAATTGCTTAAGGTCATCTCAACAGGAGGAATGGGTAGGAATGAGAATTTACCCCCAACTTGAATTAAAATAGCTTCCAAGCACTCCCTAGAGGAGGGACAAAGATGAAAGGGGCCCCAAATTATGGGCGTATTGGAAATACTAAGGCAAGGGTGTCCTTTGAAATATACTCAGCCACATTTGTTTGCCTTGAAGTCGGATCACCTTAACCAAGGACATTGGGCGGCAGGAACAAATGGTTAATGATTGTGGAAGGAACCTGGCCAATTGGCTTCTCTTCCTTTCTCTTTCTTTTACTTATCTTTTTATATTATTATTATTTTTTTTTTTTAACTTTGGCTAGAATGCCCGGTAGGAGTGCAGACTGGAAGATCGGCTGTCTTTTGAACCCGGGACATCACAGGAAACTGGGGAGGCTCCAAGTTGCTAACCTGAGGCCGGAGCAAAAACTTTTTCTCGTCGAAGGGACTGCCTTTTTTTTCTCCCCTTCATCGAATGGCATCCCAAGTCCTGCCGGATTGCAACTGTCTTTGTTCCTGCAGCCAAGCCTTAGAGCTGGCTCACACTCTGCCACGCTCGTAACCTCACACTAGAAAGGAGATTACAAAGCGGGGCAAACACCCTAGAGGGCTCCCCTTTATCAGAACCTTCCCTGTCAGTTGGGCTCCTCATTTCCTGAGCCCTCGTCTGATTATTAGTGTACTGACAGAATAAAAATAACCTCATATTCCTACATGAATCATAAATAAAACCCTTTTATTTCATCAAAGAGGTTGGCAGGTTTATAGTCCTTTGCAATGCAGGCACGATGTGAATGGCATACCTTTAATTTTGCTGACAAGCTCATCGGGGTTCGAATGAAAAAAGAGTGGGAAGTGGGTGACTTGGAAGACGGTTGTGCGAGAGATTTTAGGTGAGGATAAATATTTCACCTTGCCACTGTAATCAGGGAACCAACTGATCTTGGTAATGAACTCTTCAATTACAGCCTACTCTGACTCTTCAAAACTGCCTGAGCAACAATACCAGAGTCATTATTGCGGACGTTACAGATGGAAGCAACCTGCAAAGACAGAGAGAAGGGGTGGGGGGCAGGGGGCGGGGGGAGCGGCGCGGAGTGTTGAAAAGGAAGAAGCGGCGTGGTGGGAAAAAGAAAGCCATTGAAAGTTATCAGTGGGTCATCCACTAAGGAAATGATGAGGAGCTGGGCAATGGAAAAAGCAAAGCGAATTTCTCCCGCCCTCACTCTTGGCTGCTCCCTTCCCTATCTAAACTATCTTGATGGTTCCATGAATGCTCCACATTTTCATGAATCCAGGTGTGAGCTCTCCAAGTCAGAGAACTCAGCAACGAAAGACTCCACAGTCTGTATCCCTGGTTCCTCTGCCTTTGGTTTCTGTTGTGTCTGACATATGGTACTGTGAAGTCCTTTCTTTTCAAGGATGAGAAGCATACCCAGCAACATTCTCAGTGCTGACTTTCATACAGGTGAGTTTCCTGCTTCCTATTCACAGTAGGGAAGAATCAAAGAAGAGAAAGAATCACAACATGCTGGATTCCTAAACAACTGACCTTCATTTTTCCAGAGCCTCAACTAAGCTTTGGAGATCAGGGTTTTAAGAAGGAAAAAGGAAGAGGGAAAAAAATGGAAGATCTTTAAGAGTTTATTGCTGGAAAAGGGAAGATGCCTCACTCTATGACAAGAGCCTTCTGGTGAGTCAGTCCAAAAGACAGGCTGAGAACTTTTAGTCCTAAAGGATGAGATTTTACACAGGCTGGCTTCGAGGCTCCCAGCTTAGCTCGTGCTTTGTTTTCACCGCCAAACCTGGATTTTCCTCCACTCTTTGAGGAACTTTATCAAGAGGAATAGTTACTACCAGTGATCTGCAGGCTTCTTCCTGTAAAATAAATAAATAAATAAATAAGCCAAACTTTGCAATAGATGAGCCTTTCTCTAAGGCAGCTGAGTAAGACAGAAGAGCTGAAATGAACCATGAGAGAAAGAATACTTTCCTCTCCTCAACTGAACGACAGCCTTCTTGAGGACAAGAACTGTTTTATTCTAATTCCATACTTTCCACAGAACCTAAATGTACAAGTCTCTAGTTTTCAACATAAGAAGCAAGACAAGTGTTATTCAAGGAGCCACAGGAAACCAAGGAGCTCTGGCTCTTCCACTGAGTTCTAAGACTTAACCTCATGTATCCAGTCAGCCCATGAGTCTTCAGATCATTCTGAGTAAGGTAGGGGTTTTTTTACTTCATGGAGCCCTCCATTTTTTGGAGCTTTTTCCAAAATTTTTTACTGTGGTAATACAAAATTTGCCATCTTAACAATTTTTAAGTGCACAGTTAGTTCAGTGGTATTAAATACATTCATAATGTGCAACCATCACCACCATCCATCTCCCCAATATTTTTCATCTTGTAAAACTGAAACTCTCTGTACATTAAACAATAATTCCCCATTTCCCCCTCCTCTCAGGACCTGGCAACCACCATTCGATTTTCTGTCTCTATGATTTTGACTACTTTAGGTGTCTCATATGAGAGTGGAAACATACAGATTTGTCTTTTTGTGACCAGCTTATTTCACTTAGCACGTCTTCAGGGTTCATCCATGTTGTAGCATATGTCAGAATTTCCTTCCGTTTTAAGGTTGAATAATATTCCATTGTATGTGTATACATTTTGCTTATCCATTTACTCATTGATGAACACTGGGTTGCTTTCACATTTTAGCGATTACAAATAATGCTGTTATGAACATAGGTATACAAATACCTCTTCAAGACCCTGCTTTCAATTCTTGGGGCATACTACTGGATCATGTGGTAATTCTACTTTTAATTTTGTGAGGAACTGCCATACTTTTCCCCACAGTATCTGTATCATTTTACATTCCCACCTCCAGTGCAGAAGGGTTCCAGTCTCTCCACGTCCTCCAACCCTTGTCATTTTCTGTAATTCTGATAGTAGCTCTCCTCATGTGAGTGAAGTAGTATCTCATTGTGGTTTTGATTTGCATTGCCCTAATGATTAGTGATATTGAGCAACTTTTCATGTGCCCACTGGCCATTTATATATCTTCTTTGGAGAAATGCCTGTTCGAGTCCTTTGCTCATTTTTGAATGGGTTGTTTGTCTTCTTGTTGAGTTTTAGGGATTCCCTGTATAGTCTGGATATTAATCTTTATCAGGTATCTGATTTGCAAATATTTTCTCTCATTCTGTGGGTTTCCTTTTCACTTTGTTGGCAGTGTGTTTTGATGCAAAAATGCTTAAATTTTCATGCAGTCAATTTGTTGTCTGTGCCTTTGGTGTCATATCCAAGAAATCATTGCCAAATCCAATATTGTGAAGGTTTTGTCCTTTCTTTTCTTCTAAGAGTTTTATAGTCTTTGGCCTCACATTTTGGTCTTTGATCCATTTTGAGTTAATTTTTGTCTATGGTATTAGTTAAGGGTCCAACTTCCTTCTTTTGCATGTGGATATCCAGTTTTCCCAATACCATTTGTTGAAAAGACTATTCTTTCCCCCATCGAGTGGCATTAGTATTCTTGGATCCTCTGATTTCAAGAAACACTTACATATATTTGTGATTCTGAATATAATCTTACAGATGAGGACAGTGTGACTCATAGAGGTGAAATATCCTGCCAAAGATGGTACAGAAGTATCTCTCTTAATCAGCAACCCAATTCTCAAGAAAAGAGTATTTATACTGAGGACAAATGATGGTTGGCAGGCCTATTCAGCACATCTGAGTTTTAACAATGAAATGGGTACTAAAGATCCTAATATACTTCTAGGCAAAGGGTTACATGGTATCCCATAGGAGGACAAGACACCTGTAAGTAATGATGACAATGCACTGCTCTTACTTCTCTAGGTGAACACACAGATGCTTACACTGTGCTCAGAGAAACTTAGCCTGTGATAGATTTCCAGGATCTGTCACAGCTGCCATGGGCTCATGCTCAGGACCCTCACGCTATGTGAGAAAGCATCAGATGGGCTCAGGAAGGATATGCTCAGCCTCAGACCACCTGGGAAACAGGGTAATCTCACAAACTACCCTAAGAGTGGAGAAGGAAGTGAATTTCAAGGCTTTCTTTCCAGCAACAAGCATTTAATCGGGGCCTGCTATTCCTAGCACATTTAGGTCCATGAAAGGAATAAAACATTAATTTTAAAATATTATCTAACCTCACAACCAAAGGCATGTCCATGTTGTTAACAAACAAATGCCATGCAGAGTTGAGTGCACAATGAAGAACAACTGGAGCTGGAGCCTAAAATAGGGACCCAAGGGACCAATATAAAGCAGGTCTGACTTTGACAACCATATCTATTTGGCAAATACCTGAGCACTTTACTATTTACCAGGCACTGTACCAGATGCTTCGTGTCTGTAATTACCACTAGTCCTTATAAGAACACTGTGGAAAAGGTGCATTGGCCAGAACCCAAGCAGGAAAAAGAAACCTTTTATATATTTATAACAGAGAGGATTTAAGATGGAGAATTGGTAACACAGAGAATATAAGATAGTAAATTGGTAGCACAGGTAATGCAAGGGCTGAGATGAAGGGGGTGGTGAGGTACCTTCCTATTGATGGGAAAAGGAAGAAGATAGAATTCCCAGAGCTCAGAGGGAACCAGAACCACAGAGGAGACACAGCTACTTCTGAAATGCCAACCAGGGCAGCAAGACTGTGGGGAAAATACCCTGGTATCTCTCTTTCTCCTGCCCTCTGTTCTCCCACTGGTGCCTCCCATTGGCCAGGAAACAGATGAATGGAGTAGCAGGGTCAGCCTCTTGCCATGTAGAGAAGAGTAGAGCAAAGTCAGAAAATGGATCTGAGAACAAATAGACCAAGACCAGACACAGAAGGTGTTATGATGCCAATTTTTAAATGTAGATATTGAAGTTCAATGGGACTGTGGTTTACCAACTAGTAGCTACAGGATAAGCGTTGGTATTCAGTCTAGACTTCAGTGTTCACTAGGCACTGTACTAGATGCTTCCTGTCTGTAATTGTCACTAATTACAACACCACTGTGAGAAGTCCCAGCAGTCCACACCTTTCCGTGATACTGTTTCTTCCCTGTGTGCTAGACTGGGGAACAAGAGGAAAGGTCCTCAGTGACCTGGGATGCTCCTGGTTTGTAGAGTCAGACTGCACCCCTGGCTTCTTCAAACTTGCCCAGGGATAAGACATTGATCTTCTGAAATCAGCAGACCATATTATAGGGCAATAACCTAAGGGTTTTTTCTTGAGAGCCCTGAGATTAAGACTTCTGCAACTCACTTTTCTCTCTTGAGTGTTTCTCATGTACTTTCAGCTTTGACTTTAGAGTCTGGCTTGATCCACCGGGTCTGGCCTGGCCTGTATTTACACTCTGGAGCCTGCAGAGCACAGAGTATGGCACCTATTAGATTTAATAAATTAATGAATGCTGGTTCAAATTGATTAACTCCATTGTCCCCTGACACTGATATTAACTGTCCTGTGTGGAGTGCTCGGGCTTCAGCAACCCCTGCCCCCTGTCCTCCTTCCCCCCTTCCATGTTAAAGATGTCAGTGTCCAAGTTCTATTCCTGGATCTTGATAGGATAAATAGTTTCCAAATCATGATACCTAGACAAATGCATCTGCCAGACTAGATCCTTGAAGCTTGTCTAAAATCAGCCGCTTCTCTTTTCCGTAGGGCCTTACACTGCTCCTTGATTGAAGTTTGCACCAGGTAGTAACTGCTTGTTGATGGGTTGCTGATGAGCGTAGTCTCCCCATTGTTCAATGCAGGAGTCTCTTCTTTAAAACCTTATATGCAGTCCCTGAAAATATTGTTTTTGTTCATATAATGAATTTACTAAGAAATGTGTCTCTATTTGAGAGAGACAGAAAGAAAAAGAAATGGAAAGGAAGAGAAAAAAAGCTGATGAAACCATAGAGAAAGACAAAATCAACTCTATTGAATTCTAGATTGCCATCTTGTCAGGATTTTTGCAAGATTCTTCTGCCACTCTTTTAATTTTCATTACTTTCTCTTTTCCTTGAATAAGCATAGAAACAGGTTCTAATTTTACCAGAGGCTTTTCATCAAATCAGACTTTTTATTCTCCCTAGGTTATCCTAGTCACAAAACATCTCTCTTTTCAAAGCTTGCATAATATTAGCTAACTCTAGTGGAATACAGTTCTTGAACCCACAGTGAAGATGCAAACATTATTCTTTAACCTGACTCCAGTTATTTTTCATCACAGAGACTGACATTCTTAGTCACCAGAATCTTCACAGAACCTCTTGAGTTTTACGAAAAATTTCCTTAATCACTAGCTTTGCAGACATGAACTTTTTGAATGTAAAGCAAGTCATATCTCTCTTTCAGTGTTTTGAGAAACCTTACATGCTTGACACTCCTATTTCTAATCTGGTATAATGAAGACTTTTCTACATCCAAAGGAGGCTCATCTCAAGTAGGATTTGCCAGGCCTTCTGTCTGGCACAATGACTGGGTTAACAGATCACCACTTCTCACTGGGGCCACTGGGGATGGCCTAACTTTATTCGAGCAAAATAGTGGAAGGTTTTTGTGGAGGACCAACTCCCAAAGAGCTGTTCACTGTAAATTCACAGTCTTGGCATCTCCATCCCTACATCAAAGCATAAAGAGGAAGACGTGGGCCAGCACCCTAACCCCAAATCAAATGGTGAGGACAAAAGAACTAGTAGACACAATTTGAGACCTCTCCTTTCTCACTGACAGGAGTGGATTCTAAGATCTTCTTTCTCCCACCCTGGACAAATCTGCCTTCTTGCACTTCTCTTAGGAAGGAAAATGGGTGTGCATTTCTGAAATGAAAACAGGCATGTCCTTCTGCAGACTACATGTAGTGGGACATTCAGAGTCCATAGTTGGCTTGAACTCTGTTCCTGTTGTCTCTTGTAAAACTGAGGGTACAGAGCACTTATAGAAAGAAAAATTTAATTAGTACATATCATTAAAGATTTGTACTATGTTAACTGCTGGTGGGTTCTAAAGAGGTCCTACGCATAATCCTTTCTGTCAAAGAGCTTATATCATAATATCACAGTGGAAACTGCATGGAGATGCCATCTGACAGACCTGAACTCTAGTCCAGCTCAGATGCTAACTAGCAAGTCATATGTGGCCCTAGGTCCTTGGATTTCTCTTCTCTGGACCTTGGTTTTCTCATGTGAAAATGGGATACTGACTTGTGAGATTTTTGCAAGCTTTTACTAGGATAGTAAAAGTAAGGCATTTCTCACATTGACTGGCATGTATTAAGTCCTCGATAAGTATTTGGGAAGATTTGACACATAGGTATAAAAGAGTATTTCCTGACCCGGTCTGCTGAGGTGAGGGCCTTATTAGGGGTACAGCTTATAAAGCCTTTGAGGGTTCTGAGTGGAAGGAAGAGATGATTAACTAGAGCAATCAAGAAAGATTTCAAGAGGCTGAGGTGGAGCCTTGTCAAAAGGAGGGATCTGGAAGAGCCGATGTGAAGCAGGCCAGCAGCATGCTCAAAAATAAAAATGTGAGGACATCAGGTGAATATGGGCAACAGTGAGGAAATGACCTGGCTGGTTGGAACCAAGAAGAGGATCAGTGAACACGAGTCTGGAGAGCTGGTAGGGGTCAGGCTAAGATTTTTTTCTTTCAGGTAGAAGAGAGACTTTAAGGTTTTGACATGAGGTGGGCGATTAACTGATGACAGGAAAAAGGTAGAACACAAATCAGGGAGTATAAATCAGGAGAGCTTAGAGATGAACAGGTAGTGGGATACCATTGGAAGGGGGAGGATGTTACATGAATGGTGGGGCAGGAGAAAAGAAGGCAAGTGGGTTTCGGGCATGTGACTCTCAGAATGTGTGAACCTTAGGCCATGAACAGATAGGAGTGGGAGGGGGAAAGAAAGGCCTCACAGTTGATTCTGATCCTTTGCTTTTGCATAACAGGGAAATGGTAGTCACTTAACCGCAAATAGGGAAGTCAAGAGGAAGAGCTGACTTTGGAAAGGGGAGGCTACACAGAAAAACAGATGGTTCATTGCCCACAATTCACTTCCAGGTGTCCCTTAAGGGTCTGGAATGAAGTAAGAACATAGTTTCAGTGAATTCCAACTGGGTTATATAACATATTTTGAATATGAAACAAAATGTAGCATCTTTTCTCCTCATGGAAAGGAGGGCTTTTTGCCAAGCAATGCTGGAACAGCACATCTATTTTGTTGGGCTGAGTCACTGTGCCTTCAGAAATGGTTCTAATCTCAGCTCTGTATGATGGCTGTGGGAAAGTTTACTTCCAGTTTTTTCTAAATCTCAGGGTTGGGTTTTTTTTTTTTTTTTTCCCCTCTCTCTCTAAAAAGAATATAATGACATCAACTTGTCCTCCACTGCCACCGTAACACATTTTGAGAGAAGTTCGCATATTTGCTGAGAACATGTTCAGGGATCCTCTTCCAGTTGCCCCTGCCTGATTGTTCCCAGACTGCCCTGCTGATGCCTCCGTGGCAGGAAGTGTCACCAGGAAGGACAGGTGTGTTGATGTGTCTGTCTCCCTGAGGAGATGATGAGCCCTTGAAGACTGAAACCATACTTGTTTATCTCAATAATCCTCCTGTTTAGCACACAGAAAGTGAAAGAATGAATTAATGAGTGACGAGTGTATTTCATTTGTCTGTAGCATGGGGACCCCTTTAGTTAAAAAGCTGGCTTCTCTGACGGGCCCAGCCCCTTTCTGAGACAAATGCAAGGCAACTGGAAATGGTTGCCTCCTCCTCCTCCTTTCCAGTAATTATAATTATGGTAGCTTCTCGGTGAATGAAAGGATGTAACACTTCTGAATTTCAGTTATACTCTCACTAAAGGACAGGTCAAAAAATTAGGCTTAAGCTAGAGGAGTCCCCAGTTAAGTGGTGATACCATCAAAAGCACAAGCCCTGGCACGTAATGCATTACGTATCTTCTTCCAGTAACATTCGCATCTGCATGACATGGACATATGGACATTTGGGGAAAAACCAAATATATCTTTGCCAAGTGGCTGTTTAAGTTTGTTGGAATATAATGACATGTGCACTTGTGCAGAGTGGGAATGAGTGGGAAGAAGAGGGATGGACGAGTCGAAAAAACATTTCTTGGTCATACATTTTGAAAACCACTTACAAGACTGAGGAGTGGCATTCTTATATGGCATGATGTTTCTCGTTTTTGTTCTAGACTGGGACCGGTCTTCAGCAATGAATCGGTATACTAATTGCTCTTAGCTTTCTCCAATTTCATTACTTCATTTTCCTATTTCTAAGGCAAGTACTTAGGATGGTCTGGGAATTTTGTATATAGGGTAAAGGAAATTAATAATAAAAATATTTTGCTGCTTTCTTTGCTAATTGATAACGATTGAGAGCAAGACAATTTGCAAATTGGGTAAAAAAAAAATGAACTCAATATTTGCAACTTGAAGCCTGAAAAGGATAAGAGCCGCATCATAAACTGGCTAAAACATCTCAAAGTTCCCAAGGCTTGTGGGTAGAAGCAGCATATCAAACTCAACCTTATCATCTCTTATTAGTTCTGGTTTATGTTTTAGCTACAAATGCAAATATATTAATTACAGAAATTATGATGAGACTTGCAGAAATAGCCAGCAACAATAAAATCCTTTGGCATCATTTTATGACTTTATTACATTGGCACTATTTTCAAAATTCAGGCTGGCTCTTGTGTACCTACTCCATATCAGCATAAAGAATTCTCCACAAGCAAACTTATATATAAAATCCCATTCTCAGGTAGCTGGGGTGGTCACTGAGAAAGGGCTTGCACGATCAATGAAACCTACTCCCATCTTGATAATAAGGTATGTTAATAAGGAACACATCGGCAAGTTGGATATGGTATGACGTATCAGGAGAAGAACAAAAAAGAAACAGTTTAGGTAATTTCCATGTTGCCTGGGATCTTATACTGAGAACTGAATGCAGTCTTGTAATCTGTTTTTGTGGATATCCTACTCTGTACTTGGCCCTGTGTTACATGTTATGGTGTGCTGATGGACTGACAGCATAAAAGGCAAGAAAACACATTTAGCTCATGTATAATTAACTGTGGCGCGCAACGGTACAGTATTGTTGCCTTACAACTGAATGTCCAAATTGCTATCGTTGTTTATATCCACATTTACTTTAGTAAAGTTTCAGCAGGGGAAACAGAAAACCCACAGAGTATTTTAAGCGGAAAGAATTTAATATAGGAAATTGGGTACTTAAAAAAATGGCAGAACAATTACAGCTTAGGGTCTAGACCGAGCATTTGGGAAGGTTCCCCCACCACCCCGAGGGATGTGGATCCTCCAGAGGGGAGCTACAGCCTCTCAGGCTGCCCCTGAACTAGAAACGGGACCGGGATTAAGGAGTTGCTGTTGCCAGTGTCACCACCCCATGTGCCTGTCAATATTCAGGAAACTGGAAAAATTGACAAGCAGTGCCGCCACAGATGAGCCTCTTGTTTTCAGGGGCTTACGCCCTTATAGAAACAGCCCCCAGGGCCAGGAGATGGCCTTCACCTCATTTCCTCCTTCCAAGGCTTACAGGTATAAATATGGCTGAACTTATTCACCGTGAATTGTTGTAGCTGCAAGGGAATCTGAGAACATCGTTTCTTCAAATAGAAGAAAGAGGAAATGAAGTTTGAGCCAATCCCCTGTATCCTCCAGAGAATTGGAAACTAGCAACTATGTGTGCCTTCCATGCCCAGACAAGTCACAGAAACTTTAAGTGGAACCCTTTAACTAACTTCATAATGAGAGGAGCAGTAGGTGGTGTTTGACTTAGACCTAAAAGGGTGGGTGAGGATTTATGGATGAAGATGTTCTGGGGTAGAAGAGGGTGGATAAACCGGGAGGTAGCATTATGGCCCCGAGCATGGGCGTGTGAAGGAAAAGGACACATTTGGGGTTGGGGTGGCCTCTTCTGGTGCCAGAAGCAGGCCTGAGAAAGGGCAGGGTAAGGCATTAGAGGTGATGGCGGTCGGGGGCTCAGGGTCACCCTCACAAATGTCACATCCCCCCAGAGGGTTAGAGGGACGAAGAATAGAATGGCCATCTCTCTACTGCCGTGGAGAATCACTTCTCCTTTGAGCCCCAGCTGAAGGCTTTTTTAATCAAAATTTTACCAATGTCTCTTGCCAAGTTGGTCTTCTCTGGCCTGCAAACTCATAGCATTGACTGTTCGCACCACAAGCTCAGTACTTCAATATACCTTCCTCATTTTGTTCAGCGGTCGGTGGTTGTGTAGTAGACAGATGCTTCTCACAATGTTTGGTGTTCCCCTAAAGGGAGGGCAACGTGCTATCCATTATTTTGTCTCCTTCACCTCCACCCCATTCTAGGGACATGAGCTTCCTCAGCAAAGGGTGTTTCCAACACAATCATCATGCCTGTGCATTAAAAATAGAATTTCTTATTCTTCTGGTTTTCTCCTCTTTTCCCCTTCCCCCTAATGTTTTTGTGCCTTTGTTTATGACTTCACAGGATGCTCCGGTCTCTCTGGCCCCCTCTCAGAGTGTCCTTTGTCCATATTGCTCTCTTGCCTGCTCTCCGTTCTTTGTGTCCATCTTTATGTTAAGCCAGTCACTCCTGGCTCTCTGCAATTCCCTTCTCCACCCGAGTTCACAGTCTCTTCCTTTGGCTCAGCTCCCACTTCTATATTTTTATCCTTTATCCCATTTGTCTCCTTAATTGCGGTCCCTAGTTTTGTTTGTTTGTTTCTGCCTCTGCATCTGGCACCTTCTGTGCTTCCCCTTGTTTATTTCACTCGATAAATGTAGACTGGCTCCATTTTACTTCTTTCCTCTCTGCACTTCACTTCCTGTTTCCCATTATGTACCACCCCCTTCATTCATCCCTGGTGTATTACCCTTCTGCTTATACAGCCATGTCCAGAAAAGCCTCTCGCCCCCTTCCACCGTCAAGGGACACCAACAGGAGACTTCACTCTTTACCTGCTTGTCTCTGTCAGAGGCTCAGGACCTTATGTCAGATGCGAAGTTCCCAACGTCTGCCACTTCTGTGTCCACGTCTGCTTTACTGCTGCACTTTTCTATGAAGATAATTCAGCATAGGGACAATTTGTTTTGAATTTTAACCCAAGAGTTTAACAAAAGGACCTTAATATTGGAACTGTCCTGTCTACGATACAGTCCTATGGTTTGCCAAATGCTTCTGGAGAAGTCTTCAGAGGAAAAGTTCTTCCCTTTAGTCCCGTGTATGTGTCAGGAACATATAAATAGACACATGCACACACATACACATAGCGTGAGACTTCACTCTCCACTCACACGTGTGTGAACGTATGTATGCACACAAATACACACACGCATATATAAAAACAAGTATCTAAAGTATATATATGCATTGTATATTCATAATGCATATATATTTTATATACATATGACATATATGTAATGTATATAGATGCATTATAGACACAATGTTTATATATATATTTCTTGTAGTTGAAATGATGCTAATTGAGTTAATCATTTAGTAAGGACTTTATAATGAGGAAAAGAAATAGTATCTATCAAATTCATGATTTGCTATTTAGAGCATAAAAACTAAAAATGCTCCGAAATTTCATCATACTTTTAAAAAGATATTTAAGAAGCTGTTTCACGTTAAATTATTTTCTTTCTACCAACTGTTTTATTGTTGCTTTGTTTCTTTATACATTTCCTTTAATCTCATAAAATATTTCTATGAAGTTAGAAAAGCACTAGAAGGGCAGAGTGGAGGTTGTATTATCTAAGTTTCAAAGTGGAGAAACTAGGGCAGGACTTGGTGAAATGCCTTGCTGAACCTGCTCTGTCAGGTAGCTTGGGAGCTGACACCTGACCACTGCCCCTCCCCCACCTCCTCTCATGTCACTTCTCACACATATTTTTTGCTCCAGTTTAGGGATCCTCAACATTGTACCTCCCAGCATCTACTTAAATCATTTTTGGGATCAATCTGGAATCACAGTCCTTTGTTTTCCATAGTTAGCTAAACAAAAACCTAATTTCCGAAGCCAGTATTATAAAAATGAATGCGTTAGGTGCAGAGGATTGAATTGTCTTTTAAATGGATGCACATGTTTAGACAGTCAGCAAACTAGGACCTGAAGGCAAAGGGCATTTGTTGAACCCCAATTATTTTCAATACCACAGATATATGCAGACGGGATTTAAGAGGATTTTTTAAATTACATATTAAATATATTTTTATACAAATTGACATTAGCAATAATTATAAACTAATTCACTACCAAAACACCTCTAAATTTTAGAATTTGAGTATCATGCTTTGCTTCCCCAGATATGTAAATGTGAATTATTTATGCCCGTATTGGGAGGTATCAATGTTAAAAGACTTATTCTGGCTTGAGAGAGGCATTGAAATCTCACAAGGTATTTGGAAAACTCGAGAAAAATAGAAGAAATAGAAATTATATTTATAAACTCTACCAAAACACAAGTGGCACCAAAAGCTCCCCTTCCTGTTCACTTCAACGGCAGCAGAGTACCTACCTCTGGTAGAAGGTAGAACGTGATTGAAGAGTAACCCTAGTGGAAAATTCCCTACCAAATAAAGGTTAGCGCAGAATTTCCATATCGATAAGGAAGTATCAAAGGCTCAACCAGTTGGGGATATTGAGGTGATTCTGCAAAGTATCTTGCTTTGAAGATACCTTTTTTTTTTTTTTGCTTGTAGAGGAAGCGTGCCTGGCCAGCGGCAGACAGCTGTCCCAGCCAGACTCCTGTCCCAGCCATGCCTTCACTCCTATCCCTTGCCGGTCTGCTCTTAGGAACTCTGCTGTAACCACATCAGAGACTGGAATGGCTTCCCAACACCAGTCAGCCTGCTTTTCCTCAGCAAAGTTGATCCAGACCTTGCTGATACATACTAACCGTGTAAGCTACCACAGTCAAGAAAAACCATGATCTCAGTTTAGCTAAGTTAAAAGTGCCAGTCCCTGCTCTGGTACCCAGCACTCTCCAGCTGTATACATTTAGCCCTCAGGTGGAGAATTATTTTGCTCCAGATTGAAAAGCAGCAGCTCTGGCCTTCTTTATTTTGGCATACAAGTCTCCAATATGACTCTGTTTTCTAAGCAGACATTAATGATTCTAAAACTAATATTCATTGTTTGAAGAGGCACAGCGGCCTTGGCATTTACTTAACCTTTTGTCTATGTATGAGACTGAGTCAGCCTAAATCCGTTTCTTAATTAATATCTTTTCTTTTTATGGTCAGCATTATTTATTGAACAATTTGCATGTAACAATTAGAGCCATGAGAGCTTAAGAAAACTCTTTCAGCACCGAAGTCCACCTTTTCTGATCTTTACTGATTTTTTTTTAAGTTGTTTTGATTATACAAACCCAGGGAAAGCTTAGCTAATGTAGTAGGGAAACAAGGTACTGCAGGTACATCTTATGTAGATGATCCCACTGCTGGAGCCCAAAGGAAAAGAAGGAAAAGATTCCTTCTTTTTAAAAGAAGTTGTGATTTATGTGAGAAAACTATAGCCTCTGTGCAAAGAGTGTGGATTCATTTTATTCTAAATGTCTTCGGGAAACTCACATTCATGTTGGCCATTGTGTGTAGAGAGGAGGCATAGCTCTAAATAAATCAATATACTCAAGGGATAGGGTGTTGTATTTACCATTCTTTTAAAATAACAGAAAAAAAAAGTAAAAGAAATAAAATGTTTTAAAAAACAATTTCTTCCATGACCCCAAAACACCCACAAAGTGAATGACTATTGGCCATCTTCTCTCAAATTCCTGTTCACACAAACTCATAAATTTGGCATAATTATAATCATAGTATAGACACAGAATTTTTATATATATCATGCCTTCCATTTTTGTTGATATAGTGTTTTTAATTTAGCATATTAAGTAGTTGAATAAGGTTCAAGTATTTGGATGTGCTCAGTAATTCAATCAATCCCATTTTGGGGTATTCTTTACAATGTTTTGTTACTTAATATAATGTTGCAATAAACATCTTTGAAGAATATAGATGATTTCCTTTTTGCCATAGATTTAGTTTTTGTGTTAAACTACATGGGTACTTTCCCCCTTTTGGCAAAAATATTTCACAGTAGGTATTTTGGGTCTCGCGATGTATAGTGGATTGGTTTGACAACCTGCCTTTGATGCATATGATCTAAATTTTTGATGTACTGAATGGATATGTGTAAAACACAAATTTTCTTGATAACTTAGAGCTGACACCCCCAAATCCAGACTTTATTGCTTCAAATCATGTTTTTCAAAAGTTTTATTATTCTTCTTATTAGATGGCACATTGAGCAAAACCTTTTTTTAATCAGTTGAGGTGCTTTGAAACTTACTATTAAATCGCTAAATGCCAGTAATCCTCTAAGACTCCAGATGGAAATTCAGGAGGTATAGAAAATGTTTCTGAAGGTATATTGATCTATTTTTTTTGACTAGTACTTAATATGAACTTATGGTGTGATTATGTCCCCCTTTCTGAGAGGAAACCAGAGGGTGCAAACTCCTTATTTGAGGGCTCCAGTGAATCAAGGTTTTTCTCTAAAAAATGTAATTCTTTCCTTTCCCAACTGGCATTTCAGAGACGTTTCGAGTACTCGTATTACCAGATATTAAGCACTTCAGCAAGAAATTATCTAAATTTCCCTATATCCTCCTTAAAGACTTCTTGCATATTCTTTTCAAATTTGCCTGCAGAGTGTAGATTGTCTTATATACAACACTGAATTTACTCAGGTGGTAGAAACATCTCTGTGTGATTCCAATGCTCCTGATATGTGATAGATAAGAATGCCAGTTTATCACAGAGTCATGGTAGATTTTCTGGAGAAAGTAACTTCTAGAAAAAAGAAAAGAAATGGGTCTAATTAGAGATTAGAAATTGCTTATATAAATATTAATTATATAAAGTAAAAAAGCAGGTGAATGCTTTTGCATGTTAATAATGCTGCAGTGAATACCCTTGAACATATTTCCTTACAGTACAGGAACATTTCTCTAAGGTAGATACCTAGAAGTCACATTGCTGGGTGGTAGGAAATGGGCATCATCAATGTTTTTCATCATTGACAAATTTCTCTCTAAAGTGGTTTTAACCATTTTCTTACATTGTCAAGATCCTTAGTGTTATCAGTCTTCAATTTTTACCTCTCTAGAAGTTGTAAAATAGTAGGTGATACTGTTTTAATTTGCATTTTCGAGTCACCAGTCGAATGGAGCATTTTCCCCCATATGTTTGTTAGCCAGTAGGGCTTCCTTTTTTATTCCTATCCTTATAACTGTTAGAGAAGTGACATTCCTTTGCCCCTGTCCCTCATGGCCCTCTTCAAATATCCTAGAAGCACTGAGCCCTGCCTTCTTAGAATGTGGTCCCCAAAGGCATCACTTCTCTAGAGTTGCAAGCCAGGCAATTTAGAGTCAACTGTCAGAGTCATTGCACAACAAACCAAGTCCACCAACCTGTCATTTCACCAACATAGCCCCTAGGTTTTAGATGACGTTTCTAAGTTTAAGCAATGAAGACAGCCCTGTGGTATTATACAATTACCTATTACCGTGTAATGTCCTAATTATCATTTAGGGCTTAGTCAAAGCTCAGGTAGGATTATGACCAGGATGGGGTGGGACGTTACCTAGAAAAAAGTGAAAGCCATTGATAACAAGGTGGTGAGCACCTTAAGACAGGAATTGTGTCTCACAATAGCATTAATAGATAGTTATTTGTGTAACACCTACAATATATTAGGGATTATGCTAAACACTTTTATATGCGGTATTTCATTTACTTTCATGGAAAAAGTGAGGTAGTTATCTCCACTTAATGTTTAAATTCTCAGAACAAATCCATAAGAAGAAGGCAAAACCCAATTTAAAGAAATTGACAAAAGATTTGAACACTTTACCAAAGAGATATGGGTGGTAAATAAGCACAAAGATGCTCAACATTGTTAGTCGTTAGTGAAATGCAAGTATATACTATAATAAAATGCCATCACGTACCTATTAGAATGACTTAAAATGTGATGATACCCAGTGCTGATAAGAATGTGGATTATCTAAAAATCTCATATGTTGTGGAGGGAGAACAAAATGACACAATTCTTTTGAAAACTCTTCAGAAGGTTTTTTTGCAGTTTAGCATACACTTACCATATGACCCAGCAATCCTGCTCCTAGGTATTTACCCAAGAAAAACGAAAATGTATACCCATACAAAGGACCAGACTTGTACACAGATATTTGTAGTAGCTTTATCCATAATCACCAAAACTAGAAATAATTCGAAAGCGCATCAACTGGTTAATGTGTCAAATGGAATACTACTCAGCAATAAACAGGTATGAACTACTAATGCATGAAACAGGGATGAATCTGAAAAGCATTATGCTAAGTGAAAGAAGCCAAACACAAAGGGCCATGATTTGTATGATTCCATTTATATGGCATTTGGAAAGGCAAAACTAGAGGGAGAAATTCCATTAGTGGTGGCCAGCGGCTGGGGATCAGAGGAGGCTATAACTGCAGAGAAATCAACTGGAAACTTTTGGGAAGATGGAAATATTCTGTATATTAATTATGGTGGTGGTTATATGCCTTACACATTTGCCAAAACTCATCAAAGTGTACCTCTAAAAAGAATAAATTTTACTGTATATAAATCCTATTTTAATAAAGCTGACTTAAAAAAAAAAAAACAGTTCCTGTGTGATAATGTTGCAAATTTTTTATCTGCGTATTCCCAGCATATTAGAATAGGGCCTGACACATAGTAGGCATTCAGTAAATTAGTGTTGAGTTAACTAAGAAGAAAGGTGATGCCTTGCCCATGACAATAGCATGTTGTTTATTTCCTAGTTTTCTTTAAAATAGTCCAGCCACAATCACTCATGCCAGGCACCATTTCTGTAAGCTCACACTTATGCAAGTGATATTTCTGTGAAGCCGACCCATGAGTAATTTCTGAGTAGGTATTAAAACACCCTCACGTCTACAAGTCTAATATATTAATAAATGTGCTGTTTTCAATAAGACATCTAAATTTGCATGCACCATCCTACTTGTTATGTTCAGTACTCAATTTTTTAATGTTTCTTGGACACTAGCCAGTAAGTCTGAGTCCCTAGTTAGTTCATCTATTACTTTCTCGCCACAATAGATTTGGGTCTCCGCCAAGAAATGGACTAATACTGCATACAAAAACCCTATAATGCATTTCCTGATCTTCTGATATTTCCTTTCCAAGTGAGAGGGGGAAGACACACACACACACACACACACACAAATCCTATCTATACACACCATCTACTCAAGTTAGGTAAACATTTTTTATTGCTGTTATTAATATCGATGCCTTCTATAATCCAAGTGTTTGCCTGTCCATTTACATGATCCTCTCACCCTGAGGACTAGAAGGGAACAATGAGTTGTAAAATCTGATAATGATCAAAGATGATGCCTCTATGTGAAAAAAAGTCAGGATTGTAGGAGCCCTCATTTCCACAGGAAAAGCACATTTTCTGCATTTGATTTGGCACATTCTCAGTGTCTTAATTTCAGTGATTCCGAAATGAGATGCTCTTGAAGAAGGGAAAGGTTCTGTGTTGGAGAGGGGGCATTTTCCTCCCCCGCCTTCATTTCCCTTAAAACATAAGCACAGAACTAATGAACGCTATTAAAGATACTTGTAGAAATGATTCTGATTTGTATCTGATGACTAACTAACCTATTATTGCACTTCTTGGGCAGAGATTAATGGGAAATTCTTAAAGTATAAAGACTCTAACAAGCCTTAGAAATGTGTGTGGGCCCAGACTGTACCATGTGACCTCAGAAAGCCGAACCCTGGCTGTTAATATCCTTGACTAATGAACCAAGGCTACAGTCCGTGCTAGCAAAGTGTCAAGAAATAAGTAACCAGAGAGGTGACCTTTTAACATGCTTCTAAATGTAATTTTTAACAGAACAGTGTCAATAAGTTCAAAATCCCATATGCTTTTGATCTGATATGGAAGTACGATGCATCAATATCAGACAGCAAAAGGGAAGGAAAGAAGAAAGCTGGAGAAAAAGGATGAAAAAGGATCTAAAAGAATAATCTGCAGTTAAGACACTCAATATCTTTCCTCCACATAGGTAAGAATGTAAGAAATCCTGATTTACTATTTCAACATTATCATCATCATGAAAAAAATAATTAATAATAATAATAAAAGTTTCAGACTATTACTGCTAATCCCCTTAATAACTGTTGTCCTTGCCTAGGTTTGAGATATATTGGATGACCTAGCAACTATCCCCCTCCAGCTTCCAGCTCCTGAATTTTTCATTATTAGATTTAATCTTAGAACATAGACTCTGGTGTCCAATAGATTCTGGGGTCAATTCCCAGCTCTGGCACTAACTGTGTAACTAGGTATATTTCTTAACTTCTATCGAATCTCAGTCTCCATAAAATGGGGCCATTAATAAGATCTTTATTGGATCACTATGAAAATTAAATGGAAAAATGTGTATAAAGCTTTTGGCACAATGTCTGATAAATCCGAAGAGTTTTAAACTGTTAGCTATGATTACAATGACTGCTAATACTAGCGTTGTTGTTGATATTATTACTTGAATTTCTCTATTTTAATGTCTTTATTTCTACCTTCCCCATTAGAAAGCCAACTGTTTAAATAGTCTCTACCCTTATACCCTTCATAGTGCACAGCACAGCGCCTCCTGCTGGGTGGCTGAGAAGGTGAAAAATGAACAAACATGGTGCATCTCATGTTTAGGCACTGGTGATTGTTTCTTCATAAGATCAAATATGTACCTAATTAGGTTAAAGACATACAAAAAGAAAAAGAAGAGTAAAGATGTGTACTCTTGGAGAGATTTACTCTTTTTTTTTCACTTGGTCTCTTCAATCAGTGATAATGCCATTATTTAGGTGCACCCAAGTTTCAACGAACTTGTGTTTAGGATGATATGATAAAAATGTGACTATGATTTCTGTTTATTTTTTTTAAAGATTTTATTTATTTGAGGGAGAGGGAGTGAGAGGGAGAGAGAATCTGAAGCAGACTCTTGCACTGAGCACAGAGCCTGACATGGGGCTGGATCCCACAGCCTCAAGATCATGACCTGAGCTGAAACCAAGAGTCAGATGCTTAACTGACTGAGCCACCCAGGCGCCCCTATGATGTTCATTTAAAAAATGGTCAGACCACCAAAGAAAGACCATTCCTTTAGTACTGGCAGAAATTTGCCTTTCCAAATGGCTAATCCTTATTTTTGGAGTATTTTGAATTCCATAGTCTTGAATGTCCATCCTACAAATAATTGACGACTCTTTTCTCTTTCACCTCTACTTGGACCAGCAAATGTTGATGAATATCCTCTGGATGAACCAGTTGCTGAGCTAGATCCTCACTCTCAAAGGGATCACAGCCTATAAGCGGAGGGGCGTTATAATACAATATAGTAAGTACAAAGCTACAGCAGCTAATTCTTCCCAAGAAGAAAAAGGGTAGTGAATAGTGCTTCAAAGGTTTAGAATTGGAGCTGAGTCTGAAAACATCCATTTTTAGAAATTCATTTTGTTGATTTGTTCCAATTTTAATATTTGCCTGGAAATGTAATTGCTTTATTTCTCAAATATGTACCTTCTCTCTTGTACACATGAAACAAATCCACATTCCAAATATATGTAATTTCTTTCTTATCCAGTTGCATCATTAATGAACTACACAAGAAGGAAAACTCTTACGTATACAAAACTGGGAAGATAATGTTTTTAAAAATTGGAAAAGAATATAACATGTATATGATTAGGCATTATGTCAAGATCCAGAGGCTGAATCAAAAAATAGGAAGTCATCAGCTGAAAAAAAGAGGAAGAATAAGGAGGAGAGGGAGGAGGAGAAGAAGAAGAAGGAGGAGGAGGAGGAGGAGGAGGAGGAAGGAGGGAAGGGAGGAAGGGAGGAAGGGAGGGAGGAAGGAGAAGAAGAAAGAACCCAACACACAACCATTTTAATTTTCTTGCTAGATTTTTTCTTTCCTCACACTATCTGGTTCTTCCTCCTATTTTAAAAGTCTTAGAGTTGAAAGGTTCCTTCCTGATTCTTGGATTTTTACTTAGAGAAGTTCTTCATCAAACTCCCAGGCTTCCAGGACTCCCCCACATGAAGGCAAGATAACATGTCTCCTGGAGAAGAATGAAAAAGGTTTATATTTGTTTTTTTGTTTGTTTGTTTGTTTTTTGTTTTTAATGGCAAAATTGTTAGGCATTGAAGGGGAGAATAGAGACAAGGAGGAAAACAAAAGTGTGGGGGGAAAACTCTCAGGGCCCCCTGTGGGAGGCCAAGAGGTTTCTCCATCTTTGCTGAATTCCCCCTTGGCAGAGCTTGCCATCCAGAGCTTAACCTGTGATCTTGGGCTAGGTGGGCTTGTCTAGCCTGAGGCAGAAGCCTGTCCTGCTGGGCCTACTGAAACGAATTCTTAAAATCATAAGGGAAAAATTGGATTTGAGAGAGTCTGTTTGACAAGAACCAGAGTCCTGTAAATGAATTTTCTTAGATCTATAGGCAGAGGAAGGTGGGAGGAGGAGATAGTATTTTCTCTCTGACCTTACCAAACCAGTAAATACACAGTTATAGAAAAGGCTCAAATACTTCTCACTCATCCCTTTTAAAGTGTTAGCTGATAACAGCTAATAAAATTAAGAACCACCAACCTTCAGGGCTACTTTTGAATCGAATGAAGAAATTCTCAATGACCAAAGGTCCTTAGAAGCCCCCAAAGAATGTTCCTTTAAGAATAAAGCTTCAAGGTTGTGGAGCTATTTTCAGCCAAAATATTTTTCTTTTGACTGTCAAAGAAAACCACCCAAATAGACTAACTAGCAGACATCGTTATCCTTAACGTCTTCCATTATCATGTTCAACAGACATTGAGCTGTATGATTTTGAAGTTATGTTGCATGCTTTCCAAGAATTACCTCACTGTTGTGCCCATATTGCTGATGAAAAAACTGAGTTTTAGAGTTTTAAAGTAAATTTGGCCCAAATCTCACAGTAGGAAACCAATACTTAATTGAGAGGTGACTAGCAGGCCAGGGAGGGACTGGGCCCTGAGCTCAAACCTCTCAGATTGATTTTATATTCCCCATTTTACACAAGAGGAAACTAATGCTCTAAGGAGCTTAGGAACTTGCCCAGGGTCATCCTGCTTGTAATGTAAATGCTCTAATTGTCTTCAAATTTAAACCAAATACAATCTCTCCCAAGGTATTTGGAGTGTAGAAGGCCCTGTTCCCTTCCCAATAGATATTTGCTGCTTTTCTTTCTCGAGAGTTCAAATACTGGGTGAAAACCTCTAGACAGGTCCCTACTTACCCTCTTGATCAAAATTGATAATTGAAATCTCATTACTTCAGCCAGCAAATGGTCTAAAGATGGGCATATGTCTGACTCACTTCTGGCCTACAAGATGTAATTGGAAACTGCCAACAAGGACAGTACTCCTGGAATAAAAATACAAAGCTTCAGGAGGAGAAGACCTTTGCCAGTCTTGTGTCTGGAAAGCAGAGGTAAAGCCTGGAGCTGTAGCAGCCATCTTATAATCATAAGGCAACAGCCATAGGACTCAAGTCCAAAGCCAGTACACAGAAGATGATGGAGCATAAAGAGATAAAATGCTGTGTTCATAAAGACAGTTTTGAGCTGCTGCCCTAAGACTCCCTAAATCTGCTCCTAGATTTTGTTTGCTTGTGTATTTATTTGCAGCTGAAGACATTCCTTTTTTTTTTTTTGAGTCTCTAAAAATACTAAACTTTATTGTTTTAGTTTTCATTGTAGCTTTTTTGTTTTATTTTATTTTATTTTATTTTATTATGTTATGTTAATCACCATACATCATTAGTTTTTGATGTAGTGTTCCATGATTCATTGTTTGTGTATAACACCCAGTGCTCCATTCAATACGTGCCCTCTTTAATACCCATCACCAGGCTAACCCATCCCCCACCGCCCTCCCCTCTAGAACCCTCAGTTTGTTTCTCAGAGTCCATAGTCTCTCATGGTTCATCTCCCCCTCAGATTCCACCACCTTCATTTTTCCCTTCCTACTATCTTCTTCTTTTTTTTAAACATATAATGTATTATTTGTTTCAGGGGTACAGGTCTGTGATTCAACAGTCTTACACACTTCACAGTGCTCACCATAGCACATACCCTCCCCAATGTCTATCACCCAGCCACCCCATCCCTCCCACCCCCACCACTCCAGCAAACCTCAGTTTGTTTCCTGAGATTAAGAATTCTTCATATCGGGCACCTTGGTGGCTCAGTCGTTAAGCGTCTGCCTTCAGCTCAGGTCATGATCCCAGAGTCCTGGGATTGAGCCCCGCATCGGGTTCCTGCTTGGCGGGAAGCCTGCTTCTCCCTCTCCCACTCCACCTGCTTGTGCTCTCTCTCTCTGACAAATAAATGAATAAAATCTTTTTTCTCTCTCTTTTTTTTAACATATAATGTACTATTTGTTTCAGAGGTACAGGTCTGTGATTCAACAGTCTTACACAATTCACAGCGCTCACCATAGCACATACCCTCCCCAATGTCTATCACCCAGCCACCCCATCCCTCCTACCCCCCACCACTCCAGCAACCCTCAGTTTGTTTCCTGAGATTAAGAATTCCTCATATCCGTGAGGTCATATGATACATGTCTTTCTCTGATTGACTTATTTCACTCAGCTTAACTGAGACACTGGGCGCATAGTCTTGCCTGTAGCTGTGGAACAGAGCAAAGGTGGTTCCACCAAAAGCAGCTCCTCACCTAGGATTTACTTGTAGCAATCAATATTTTTCAGCTTTTTCCTCAGAGTACTTCCTTGCTTAGAGTCACAGCTGAAAAGCAATGGTGAAAAGCCACACCACTGATAATACCTAATTATCTGCCAGTGAAGTCTAAGGTCAAACAAAAAACCAAAAGTAAATGGCCACCAGGAGCCCGTGGTCAAACACTACATATAAAACATGATGATAAGAATTAATTACATGCATTACCTTTAGTTGAGCGCTTACTTTACCCCATGCCATGCTTAACATTTTATATTCACTATCTAATTTAAATACCACTCTAGGTGACAGTTACATCAAAGCTATTTTAAAAGGGAGGAAATAAAACTTTATAAAGTAATAGCCAGTTCAACCACAGACAGATAGCTGGAAAGTGGCACAGCCAGCGTTTGAATCCAGGTCTTTTACTACCATAAAAGTACAGGTTTTGTCCCACTAACTGAAAGGAGAGTGCCCCTAGGAATCCTTCCATAGGCTGAAATGGTATAAAGCAAAGAAGCAATCACCATTAATTTATATGGAAAACTTTTTGAGCATCCCCAGCCCCCCAAAATCACCTCTCTCAGACTTTTCTGACAGCCGAGGACACCTCTTGATGCACAAAATAAACTGAGATGTAGCACAAATGCTCACACAGTGCAAAGCCATGGTGGCTTGGTGGCTTGATGCTGAGATGCTGAGTGTGCTTGCAAGGGGGAGGAGCTCGAACTGTGAGGGGCTACTCTTGTGGCTGGAGGGTGACCCCTGCGAAACAAATGCCAACGCTATTTTCACTTCTTGCCTTTCGTAAAGGCAAAAATCCCTTTTGGACACCTTTTGGTTAGCAAAAACAGGCAGTACTAATGTGGGTCTTTCATAAAAGTGAAGCGGCATAACTCAAACTTTCAAGAAGCGGCAAATACCTGCATTTGGTGTTTTTAAAACCAATTGAAGGGAATGACTGCCAAGCCAGTGGCTGAGTATTTCAGTTATTTGCTGATTACCTGAATGAACTGTGAACACCTCTGAAAACTAAGTTCATCAAAGCCACCTGGTCGTTCAACGGAGGAGCCATTTCCATGGAGACGGTGTGCATTGCAACATCTGAATCCTAGGACCAGTTTTCCTTTTGCTATCTCTCTCTCCTTCGGTCTAGCATAAATCGCATCAGCTCAAAGAGCCTTTTAGCCTCTGCCTTGGGGATATAACACTAAGAGACATTCCCTATCTTCAAGTTGTGTTTAGTCTAGCAGCAGAAACAAACATGTGCACAGGTAGAGTGTCTGGCCCATTGGAAATGATCAATAAATGGTGCCCAAATAAACAAGTAACTGGAATAAATGGACAAAGCAACTGGATGACTGGAATTTTTTTTAAAGATTTTATTTATTTATTTATTTATTTATTTATTTATTTATTTATTTGAGAGAGAGAGAGTGTGTGTGAGTGGGGGAGGGGCAGAGGGAGAGAGAGAAGCAGGCTCCCCGCTGAGCAGGGAGCCCAAGAGACTCAGAGCTCGATCCCAGGACCTGAGATCATGACCTGAGCTGAAAGGAGACGCTTAACTGACTGAGCCATCCAGGCGCTCCGTGAGTGGAATTTTTTATCAGTGGTTCATTCTCACTGTATTGTTACCCTTGAGACTTGTTGGTAAGTGTCTCATAGCTAAAACAAGCTATCCCCCCCCCTTCATTTAACTCTGTTACTGCAAAAAATTAGCTCACAGAAAGAAAACGCTTTCCTGCTCAAGAGCACAGTGCTTGGTGGTCTCACTGACATCTCTGCCCCATGCACCTGAAACACCTGGATGGCAACAGAAGCATCAGCGCAGTGTGTTGTCACTAGGTTGTCATTCTGAAAGCATCATAGGGCTGTTGACCCTTGCTGTAAAATGCTTTCAGGGAAAAAAAATATACAACGCACTTGAAAAACCACCTTGTGGGATGATCTAATTGTTAGTTAGATGACTAAAAATACCAGTAAAGGAATAAAAATATTTATGATGTGTATTTGACTTTGAATACATATTTGAAAATGTACAGGTAAAAAATACAACCAATGAATCCTTTGAA
The DNA here is from genome assembly GCF_011800145.1 of Mirounga leonina. Lineage (NCBI taxonomy): Eukaryota > Metazoa > Chordata > Mammalia > Carnivora > Phocidae > Mirounga > Mirounga leonina. Next base: position 54,074,234 of record NW_023270305.1, read on the forward strand.
AAGAAAGGATTTCATCGTTGCTATTTATTAGCTAGTTATTCATAATACTAAGCATGCTCCAGTAGAGATATTTTATATTCTCTCTCCTTGTTACATTGATGTTTGATTATCTATCTGAGTGAGGTGGTGGAAGCTGGAAGCAGAGGAAAGAGAATGCTTAGATACATATTCACAGGTGGTTTATTTATCAATTGATTTTATTACACAAGCATTTACTAAGGGCCCAGCCCAGACAAAGCAATGAAATTATAACTAAAAATCCCAGCCTCACATTCCTAACTGTCTGTTGAACATATTCCAGACACTCTTCTTTTAACAGGTCCCAAGCTCAGCTACATAGCATTTCTAATTCCTTACCCCAAACCTCTACTTTTAGTCCTCGGTTAATCTTAGCAGCATTTATCATGTCATTCAGTTAAAAAAAAAAATGCTTGTAACTACACCTGGTACTCTGTCTGTTATCCAAAATATCAAGTTCCAAAGCTTATAGATACAGATATAACCTCTTACACATTTTTCAAAATTCCACCCTACCTTCCTTTACTATCCCATCTTCAGAGGCAATGTGTCATTGAGGTTAAAGTTTATAGTCTGGATAAAAAGGTGAATTCAAACTTTGACTAGCTCTACCCTTCGATAGTTGTGCCATATTCAGGAAACTACTTAACCTTACTGAGCTTATGGCCTCATCTATAGAATAGGGATAAAAATGGTATCTACTTTGTAGAGTTGTTGTCTTAGATGGTGCTTGCCACATGGTATTATTCCCAGACCCATGGTGTCATTTGTAGTGGTAGTAGCAGGAGGAGGAGGAAAAGGGTACGTGGTGTGCCAGTTTGGATAAAGGAAAATTTATTATCTCTTACAATAGTTAGAAGAAGGATAATTAACTCAGCAGTTCAACACTGTCATAAAAAGCCCAGGTTCTTTCTTTCTGCTCTCCCACATGGTCAGATGTTTTGCCACAGCTTACAACATTGCATCAGAGCATGAAAATATCTAGCGGAAGGAGCTGTCCAGCCCAGTATCTCTTCATAAAAGGAAGGAACCATTTTTCAAAAGCTCCCAGCAAAGTCCCTTCACATTCCATTGTTCAGACAGTGTCACGTGGCATGCCCCTCGGCCAATCGCTAGCAAATTAAGTGGCTTTTCCTCAACTGCTTTAGATTACTAAGGATTTACTCCTGATCTGGGGATATGGGTGCCTCACTGAGAAGTGGATGCACAAACCCAACTGGAATTCCATTCCTGACGATGGGGTGAGAGGTGGGCCATTGGGCAGGGCATTGACAATGAAAGCAATGAGTACTCAGCGGCGGTTCGGGCCCCCATTGTTTCTTGTATGGAGGGCTGCAACAGCCTCCCAACCAGTGGTCTTAACCCTGCTTCCTTTCCTCCCCAATCCATTCTCCACAGTGTTGCCAAATCTTTCCAAAACAGGGACTTGATGCCTTCTGGAGCTTTTCCTTGGCTTTCTACGTACACGACAAAATGCAAATTCCTCAGCATAGCACTATAAATCCTTTATGTAGCAGTCCAACTTTATCTTTCCAGCTTCATTTCCTGATGCCTACATTCTTCCATCTACCCAACCACACACAGATATCTTATGCTCTCAGCTACACACATGTACCAGCAACTTCCACAAACCTAAGGCTTCTACTTGCTTCTCCTTTAACTTAAAATGCTGTCCTTTCTATTTCTGTCCAACTGGTAAAGATCTCATTTATCCTCCAACATACTTTTACTATTACTATTTCCATCTGGAAAACGCAGGCTGAATTTGTTACTCACTTCTTTGTATGACATCCAGGCATCATAATATCCACAGAAAAAGAGGCTGAAGAAGGCTCTTCCAAGGAAACTGGCCTTAGAGAAAAACAGTTAGCACTATAAGCTTTTTGTCATTATTTGACTTCTTAAAATGAGGTCATTATATATTAAATATGGTTATATGTTATCAATTACATTAAATTAATTTAATTAACATAAGAGTAATCTTAAATATTTGTATATAAGTTCATATATAAATAACTATCAAATTAAATATTACATATGAGAATAATACTATCTACCTAAAAATGTCATTATTAGGGTTACATGAGATAATAGGTATAAAGCATACAGCTTAATGATGAGGGAAGAATAAGTTAATAAATGTCATTTGCCTTGGGGCACCTGGGTGGCTCAGATGGTTAAGCATCTGCCTTCAGCTCAGGTCATGATCCCAGGGTCCTGGGATCGAGCCCCACATCGGGCTCCTGGCTCAGCGGGGAGCCTGCTTCTCCCTCTCCCTCTGCCTCTCCCCTGCTTATGCGCTCTCTCTGTATCTCTGTGTCTCAAATGAATAAATAAAATCTTTAAAAAAAAAAAATGTCATTTGCCTTGACAACCCTAAGCCTTTATATCCCCCATCTTCATTTGTTCATTCATGAAACAAATATTTATTGCTTGCTGTATGCCAGACACTGTGCTAGGATCCCATGACAAGTGAGGCAGAATTGTAGTTCAGTGGAAGAGATGGGGTAAGCTAGAATCATTAGACTGCTCCCCAAGGGTCGAGTCCATGGAATTGTAGATGAATTTTAAATTATTGTATTTATATTACAGGAAAGAATGGCTTACACGAATTTTTCTAGTTTTTGCCCATTTAATTTTCTAACATGAAATTGGTGCAATGCTTGCTAATAGGTATCAGCAATCTGAAGACACCTGGAACTCACTGAGGGTTCTATTTTCTATTTTTATTAATGACTACAGATTTAAGGCTATAATAGTTACTAATTTCTTGAGGCCATATTAATTTATGAAGACAAATATATATATATATCTTAGTTACTAGGCCACAGAAATATGTATCTTCAAATGCAATTCTGTTAAAATCTTTTTTTTTCAATTTTATTGTATTATGTTATGTTAGTCACCATACATTACACCAATTCTGTTAAAATCTTGACACACTCTGAATGAGAAAATAACCCCTGAATGGATAATCTGGTAACTTTTAATAGAGTTTATTGAGCTTCTTAAAGACAGTTCCTTTTTTCATACTATTTGATGATTCGTGATACATTGAGAATTAACAGCTATCTTGTTTATACAATCATTTAAAGGGCTGTTAAGCCCCAAGCTATGATTTAAAAAATGATCTAGGCTCAGTTTAGCATTCATTACACTCAACATGTCAGCCAATGGCGGTCCAGAAAAGTAAATACCATTTCATCAAGAAAACACGGCAATGCAATTGACAGCTGACAGAGTCCAGTCAGATATTTCTGCAGACAACTAACTGGCTACTTTTGTAGCATCTGTTTCATTTGACTAAATAACCCTGCTTCCTTCATTTGCTTGTCTGGAAAAGAGAACGAAGAAGGGACAGCATGTGAACCTGCAAAATAAAAGAAAAGGAAAAAGAATGGCCCAGTGTGTGTCTATATGTGGTCTTAGCTTGTGGAAAACAAAGGCCGTGATTATTTTTATGATTTATCCCAAAATTCTTGAGGGAGAAGTGTGAAACTTCGTCAAGTGTAGGGGCCTAAATTTGGACACTCTGATGTCAAGTACCCAGATTGCAACAAAAACAACTGAAATGGAAGATAGAGGAATCAGAATAATTTGTGTGGAAAAAGTTACGACAAAATCCAGGCTACATTACTTCACATATATGTAGGGAGGTGGTGTAGGAATGTAGTAATCTCACCCAATGTTTTGTTTGAAGGGCCCAAATATTATTGTTTCTCTTCCATTTAATCTCTGATTAGTTTAGCTGATCATAGGAAATGCTCACCTAGTGGAAAGCACAAGAGAGGAAAATGGTTTTTTATATTTATGATTTCCTTTGTTACACACCCATCCAATTTCTACAGCTAGTCTCAACCCACCCCACTCCCCTACCCCCAAACACAAAGAAAAAGTAGCAAAGGCAAAGAGAGAGAACAGAAGAAAGAACTAGAGAGAGAGAGAGAAAGACCAGTCATTTAATATGTTTGCCTACATGGCATTCTACCTTTGAACCTTCCAAATGCAGCTTTATACATTGTCTTTTGACATTATGCAGCTTAGAATCCTGAAAGCTCTCAGTTTAGACAACTAAATTATTACTTGTCAATTTAGCTTGGGATGAAAGACAGGTGTTTTGTTTCACAGTAAAACTCCATTTAGAGCCTACATTGGTTCTAAATCCAATCCCAGCTTTTTGTTGTGGGCTGGCATTGAAGTGCATCACAGTAGGAATTATCAGTCAGAGCCCCAACAGTCAATCCACACAAGATCCTTCACCCTGGTTCCTCTGGATGGGCATGCCTAACACCATGTAAAAGCAATTGAGATAAAGACTCTTTCCAGCTCCGGGCGCCTGGGTGGCTCAGTCGTTAAGCGTCTGCCTTCGGCTCAGGTCATGATCCCAGGATCCTGGGATCGAGTCCCACATCGGGCTCCCTGCTCGGCAGGAAGCCTGCTTCTCCCTCTCCCACTCCCCCTGCTTGTGTTCCTGCTCTCGCTATCTCTCTCTCTCTGTCAAATAAATAAATAAAAATCTATAAAAAAAAAAAAAAAAGACTCTTTCCAGCTCCAAGGATTAGAGCTCTTGCTGATATTCCAGTGCCATTTTGCCTCCAACAAAGAACTAAGCTGAGCAAAGTTGAAAATCCCTATTAGTCTTCTTAGGAACCAAGGCAATGCTTTATATTCTTTAGTAAATATTAGTTAGGACTGTGTTTTAGTTTATTGAACAGTTATATATTTTTTATATCTCCATTTCAATGAAATGATATAGCGGATCTCCTCGTAACAGGAAATTTTCCACGAGTACATATGCATTTGTTAACTCTGATTTGAGGATCTTAATGTAAAAGGCCCAATGGAGCTGGCTAAAATTATTTCCATGCAAGTTGAAACCAAAACTTTTCTGTAAGCATCTTCATTTCTCTACCCTCCTCCACTCTGCTATGATTTTCACCATTTCTAGCATCATTTATTCTAATCTATGTGATCATGAAAACCACTCACTCATATCTGTTATTAGGGAATGAGAGAACTCTTAGCAACTCTGAAAAATTCAAACCATAGTTCTAAGAAAGTGTTACCTTATTCACCTTCCATAGTGGAAAGTGGGTAGTGGGCTGTTATTTAACATGGGTGGAGCTAGTGTGTACATAGATCTCATAATACTTACTGTTAATAATTCACTACACTGTTAAAGTAATGGAGATTTGTGGTGAAGGAAGGCTTAGGTCAGTATCTACCCCAAGTCCACCACCATTTTAAAGATGAAGTTAAGTAACTTGACTAAGATCGAAGATCAAACTAGTTCATGGCATAGTCAGGATTGTATCCAAGTATTCTGATTGAAAAACTATTTCTCATTCCACCATGTAGTCTTAAACTGAATTTTTTTTTATGAAAATGATGCTTAGAACTCCTTATGGGGTTCCACGAGTCTTCTATGATCATCTCTTGGGTGACTTATACACACATAAACTTTTCAGTTAAGGTTTAAATCAAAGAATACTGGAATTACATAATCATGTAACTTTTTTTTTCCTTGAAAATTCTTGAATTAGATGGAGGCTCAGTGAAAAAGTTCTATATGAGCTTCAATAAATTAATACATTTCTTTCAAAGGATTTGTAAAATATCTTGAAGATAAAAGCAGTATCTTATTTATTATCAGTCTTTCGGTGCCTGGCATAATGCCTTGTCCATAAAAAGTTCCAGATGGGTGTTTGCTGAATTCTAATTTTGATGTTTGATTCAGGTTCCTAATCCTCTATTATCTGTAATTCATCTGACTAGCTATAAACTATATTAATTTCTCTGGACTAAATTTCCTATTTACCAACCAATCTGTTATTAGTTCATCTTTGCCTAAATGTTCAGATTGGAGTGAGGTGATTAGGTAGGGACATGACCTTACCAAATCTCTTTTATTTGGCTATAGGATATGTAGTAAGGGGAGATATATAATTAAGAAGAATAGTTGGGGTTTTTTTTAATTTTCAAAAATGTCCTGTATTAAAATAGATAAAACATCTGACTTGTGGTCTTTAAAATAAATGACCAAGGGGCACCTGGGTGTCTCAGTTGGTTAAGCATCTGACTCTTGATCTCAGCTCAGGTCTTGATCTCAGGGTTGTGAGTTCAAGTCCCATGTTGGGCTCCAGGCTGGGTGTGGAGACTACTTAAAATAAAATAAAATAAAATAATAAAATAAAATTAAAAGATAAATGACCAAGTGTGTTTTCATGTGTCTAATGGAAATACCAATATAGGTCTATTGTGAAAAATCAAATGAGATTAGAAGTGATGGTAATAAAACTGTTAAAAGCAATATGTAAACAGAACAACACTGGGAGTAGTAATCATAATCATGAAAATATTAACCTTGAAATTTCCTGCATATTCTGGGGTTAGAATAGGATCTTGGGTCAGTTCTTAACAAACAGAAAGAGCTCTTCAGGTTCTAGGGCCAATGACTCAAGACATAAAACATGCAGTAATGACAAGTGAGAGTATCCCTACTGGCCTTTTGCTCTAACTCTGCCTATAAAAAAGAGCTGCATTCAAATGCGTGGTTGACAATGAAATGGAAGTTTCATCACATTGCCCTACTCATGACCTCAAAGCTGACCTCCAGATCACCCCTCAGTCAAAATGTTAGAGGAGTCACTGGATGTGGTTTTAAGCTGGATTCAACCAAGTTTTCCGAACAGAAAACCAGAATATTGTGTTTTCAGTAGTTGTTTTTAATTCTGTGGGGGAGGGCTCCAATGGCATGATTAGCTTTGATGATATCACAATTTATCCATTTGCTGCCAAGATTTTATTCATCCTTTATTTCCCAGGTATCTCCTATGCTGTTAGGAAGGAGCTATCAACTTTTCCTTGCATTGAAAAAGATTAGTATAATTGGACCTATTCTCCAAGTGATCTCTGAGCCAGTTTCAGAATTTATCTGGGTAAAAGGTGAGTGTAGAGGTTAGGATTAGAACCCAAAGGTGTGGTATGGGTGACTTTGCAGCCTGACCTTTCTTTCTCTGCTTATCTGAAAACATATCAATTAACTGTTCTTCAAGGAACCAGCTGTTAAATCAGCCAATTAGTCTGAAAGTGACATAGTACATGGTTAACCAAATTATTTCTTTTTGATTACTTTTTAAACTAAACTTGTTTGCTTTGGCTTTTCTTTTTTAATTTGAAAGATAAGAAATCACACAAGTAAAATGCAAATCAGTTAATTTATTAAGCAGTTCAGTCAAAATTGTTCTATGGCATTATAAACATCAGTTGACTCCTTGCCTTCTTGCCATGAACATTTAGTTCCCTACAGTTTTTTGAAGTCCCTGAAACCACATATACCAAATATTATTCAGGACATTGAATACAGTTTACATATATTTGTACTGTTTCTCTGTCTACAAACACAGCTCAAATTTTAAATTAATTTAAAATACGTGATTTCATTATGCATTTTCTTTCATGTGTATAACTGTTACAATGAAAATAACCTTTTTTTTGCATTAAAGAAGGGATTCTTCTTGTTAAAAAATATTATAAACAATGGCTTAAATCAAATGTTTTTTTTTTTTTTTTCAGTCTTTAGTCATTATGCCAAAAACTAGGTATGTATCTGACTTTCCTCCTCAGGAAACTGTCTCTGTCAAATAGTCACTTAGGGGACTTTCTAAACATAACACTTTTATTTTTTTTTCTTTGACCTATAGGCCTTGAGACATATCTGAAGTACCTGTTAATGATCTTTAGGAATTGTTTTGTTCTGTGGTCATGTGGCCACATTCATCTTTGAATAGAAGATTTTATCAATTTAATGAATGCTAAATTCTTTGTAAAACTATTTTATTTTAGGGGCGCCTGGGTGGCTCAGTTGGTTGGGCGTCTGCCTTTGGCTCAGGTCATGATCCCAGGGTCCTGGGATCGAGCCCCACATGGGGCTCCCTGCTCAGCAGGGAGTCTGCTTCTCCCTCTCCCTCTCCCTCTGCCGGCCTGTCTGCCTACTTGTGATCGCTCTCTCTCTCTCTCTCTGTCAAATAAATAAATAAAATCTTTATTTAAAAAAAAAACTATTTTATCTTATTTTAAAGATTTTATTTATTTATTTGAGAGAGAGAGCACGAGCAGGAGGACAGAGGGAGAGGGAGAGAATCTCCAGCAGACTGCGTGAAGTGTGGAGCCAATATGGGGCTCAGTCCCAGGACCCTGAGATCATGACCTGAGCTGAAACCCAGTCGGACACTTAACACACTGAGACACCCAGGTGTCCCGCATCATAAAACTATTTCATAACATAAAAATAAGCCCTAAACTTCCGTTTTCACTGGTTCTGACAAGGTGAAATCCAAATTCATTCAAATATTTAAGATTCTTCACAATCTTGTCTCAGTGTACCAATACCTTATACACTAGAGTAGGTGTTAGTAAACATTTTCTGGAAAGGGCCAAATATTAAGTATTTTAGGCTGGATGGGCCATACGTGCTCTGTTGGTACCTTCCAACTCTGCTGTGTAGCATAAAAGCAGCCTTAGACAGTGTGTAAATATATGGGTGTTACTGTGTTCCAATAAAACTTTATTCATAGAAACTGAAATTCAAATTTCATGTGATTTTCACATGCAATGCAATAGGTCTTGTGACTTTTTTTTCAACCATGTAAAATGTTAAAAAACATTCTTAGCTTTGGGCCTGTACAAAAATAGTTGATGATCTGGATTTGGCCTGAGGGCTGCTCTATCTTGCTGAACCTTACACTAAAGTCTACAGAAGTTCACATTTTTTCTGAACATGCGCTTTCTATGCTTCCAGACCTCTTCTTATATAGTTTCTACATCCTGCATTGTTCTCTTTTTTCTTAGCCTAAATACTATTCTTGTGAAACTGAGCTCAGGTGATACTATTTCCGTGAAGCCTTCCATAATTAGAACTCAGCCTTCTGTGTCCAGTCACATTCTCATTCCACTACATTCCAATAGTATGTTGCACATCCCTGTTACAATAACAGTGCAAAAAACCTCAGAAGGTTTTTGCTAAATGTTTTCTGAATGAATGAATACATGAATAAATGAATGATGGAGACACACATGAATGAATTGTACCAAAATTATTTACTGAGCTATTTCCACCGCCTGAATGTGAGCTCTACGTGGATAGCGAGTCGTACTCATCTTTCTATCCCCAAGGCCTGAAAAGTGTTTGGCATGTGCTAATAATTTAATATCTATATGCTGGATTAATGTTTTGAGGGTATATCTCTGAGATAAACCTATAGAGAATGGATTTTATTCCTTATGGACATTCTTACATTTCTGGGTTGAAATAGTTCTGTTTGATTCTCTACAAAAATTGCCATACCTAGACCCCTAAAGCTAAGTTAGGAGTTACAAACAACCACTTTCCTGTCACTTCTTGTAGACACATGCTTGTTTATGTTTGGCTAATTAAAATTAATCACCCTAGTCTTCCTTCCCTTCAAGGGCATTACTTCCCATTAACTTCAGTGAAGCTCGTTTGACTTCAATGGAAGTTTTTACCTGCATAGGGACAGTGAGGAATCAGGACAAATATCTTTAAGGCTGTCATTTGTCACCATGAACAAAAGAAATAGAGATCCTTAGGCATGAGGCGCCGTAGCACACTTCACGTGCCTCTCTTAATTCTATCTTTGCTGACAACCCATGACTGCCACATAAAAGGAAGCATCAGAATTATAATTGAATGGTTCTGAAATATCATAGACGGAACCTCTGAAAAGGAGGTTCATAAACTTATTCCTTGGAAAGGTTAGTGATTTGAGTACCGAAGCACGGCCAGAACACTGTTGACAGCATTTCCAATGCACAGCACATGCATTTCCTTTGAGTTGGTGTTGAAGAGGAAAGCATGGCAGCTTAACGTTATTCCACCAGCACACCGTTTCCTTTGACTCCCCTCTGCTATTCAGAACACCCCTGAGAAACAGAAAGCTAAAGCGGGAGAAGGCATTTGAACAACCACAGCAATGTCATAGGATCCATGCTCTACAACTTGAACATTTTATTCATAGTATATTTATTTCAGGCAGAGTATGATGTATTAAAAATGCTTGGCAAAATAGGCGTACTAATCTGGTGCACCCAGGTGTCAGCGAGGTGCAAGATTCCACATTTTTTAAGGTTCTGTAGATTTCGAAATTTAAGTCAAGCCAGGCTTATTTCTAAGGGCAGTAAGCAACTTCATTATCATAGGAACAACATGGTGTTCTCCCAAAGATGATTGTTCCAGAGTCCCCACCTTAATTATACCATAAAGCAACTGCTTTTACTGTGTTTTTATAACTTTTTTATAGGACTGTTTGCCAATATTTAAATGAGATTATATGTATATACATATCCCCAGCTCTAAGGCTTGGCACTCAGTTCCTGCTTGACATCCTCATCTCCTTGGATTTAAATAGAGTTATGAGCTGAATAACTTGGAAAAAATATACAGCAAATGGTCACAGGGCAACCCACATCCACCCAGATGGAAATGAGTGTTTAAGGAAAAAAACTGATATTTATTGAATTCCAAGTCCTACAGCTGGGACTTTATATATGTTATCCATTTAAAAGTCCTAAATGGTCCAATAAAGAAGTTGTTATTGCCTGTATTGGTATTTGGAGTTTATAATTAAAAATTTTAAATCTTAATTATAAAGAGTACTGTTCCCTAAATCTTATTCATCCTCTGCTTGTCCGAGTTAATTAGTTTCTCTCCACCCAAACAAAATATCCGTTCTTACCTGAAATCCCATCATTAAAGTCACCCTTTTAGCTTCAGCCACTATCTCTGCAAACATCTTCCATTAAAGTGCGTATTACCTGAGTCAGATAAAACACTAGCCATTACAATACACTAAAACTTTGACAGAAATCAGGTAGTCAAATTAAAACAGTGCTGCTTTGGGAGTAAAAAGATAAATGGAACTCTGTGAGAAAGTTAGATCTTAGCTGTAGAAACCAGGAACTATCCAGATACTCAGGGTTCTAGCTTGCAGGGGATAGTGTGCGTAGGCTATGGTTCAGAGGGGTGGGGGTTGCATTGGTAACACCAGCATCCTGGTTCAGGACTGAACCAAAATCAAATCCCATGGGCTTTACAGTCCTGATGAAGATAAAAGGCATTGCAGTAGACATAAAACCATCTTTTCTCTCTCTCCCACCCTCTGATCAGAAGGTCCTTTGCCCTCATTGGTATTGGCTTTCCAAAGGATTGGTGGATAAGCCTCACATGGGCTTCAAGACAGGCTCTCCACTGCAAAAGAATTACAAAAGCAATCACCATAATCAATGCTAAAGGCTGAAACTGGATTTGGATGGGAGGCTGAGCCAATCTTTCAGTCAACGAATGAGACGTTTCTATTGGCAGAGGTTGCTAGTTCCATTTCTCATATCCAGAGAAGTGTTCTCGAGTGAGTTTATTTCTTACTGTCTTAGCTTCTTTGGTTTGTCTGTTTTTCCCCAGAGAGTAGCTCAGCAAACCTCCTTTTAACATCTTTTGCCTCCGATGTCCATATAAATGTAGTAGGATCCCCTATATATGCGTTTATGTGTAGTATCTGTCTATATAGATGATCTCCACCCATCCAGAATCAAATGTATTATTTCATACGGTGTTTCCCAAATTTCCCCAATGAAAAGTGTTACCGGGGATAATGTTAAAAACAGAGATCTCTGGGCTCCAGAACCCACTCCTACAAAGAGAGTTCTGGCAATCTGCATATTTGACATATAGATTCTCCCTGCTGAGAGCCCATCACCACCAGACCTGCCCCTCCTCCTGTTATTTCCTTCACAGCACTCTGTACCTGGGGACACACCACTCAACAAAATTGCATGGACTCAATGAACTACTAAATCTCAGAGATCACACCACGTGGCCAATCTATTCCTCCAGCGTCCATCCAGTTAGTCCTCAAAGTCTGGTGATCTCACTTCTGTAAGTATCTTGGATTATCCCCTCCTCTTCTTCTTCTTCTTCTCTATGGCCTCTCCCACTCTTATCTAACCCTTAAAGTTCTACCAGGAACCTTTCTAAAACACAGATCAGTACATTGCTTGAAATCTTTCAACAATTTACTCTTTTCCCTCCAAACCTGGAATTGTCTCCATTGCCCATAGTCTGGCATCAAGTAAGCTCCTAAAATTATAAAGATATATTTTTTACCCAAAGCTCTTAAAACCTGGCCTCAACTGAACTTCCCAGTTTCACCTTTAGTCTCTATCTGCAGCTACTTCAGTGCCCCCAACAGCCCACATCCCACTCCCTGCTATTTCTTCAGCTATTTGCCATGTGTATTCCTCTCTCTTTCTTTTGCCTCTGCCTCATATGCCCATCCTTTTCATTCCTTCTCCCTCCTTACCAGAAAAGAAAATCCCTTTCCAGCCACAGGGTGACTTCCTCAAATTTTTGTAAGTCTCTCTCTGGCTGAGTTAGCAGGTCTACCTGAGCCCCAATTGGGATCCTTTTGAGTCCTGACCTGTTTCTCTCCTTTGGGGTGGTATGACATTCCCTGCAATTATGGGGTCAACCAGATGCCCTAGGAGCTCTAGGGCTTAAGCTTATGGGGTCAACCTGGGCTGTTCTGGGGCCACACAACCAGCCAATTCCAGGAGGATGGACTTCCCCTGTTGGTCGGTGCAACATTTCTTTTGGGGTATCATGTCAGAATGGTATGGCTCTAAAATCAGACACATGAGGAGTTTAGGACTACTAGTCCTCTGTCAGCCTTTGACTTGAGCCATGTATGTGGCCCACGTGTGAACTCTCATCCATCCATGTTCTGACCAACTACAGTGACACTTTCAGTCTACACACCTAAGGGTGGTGAGGACAACTACAGATGTCATTTACCCAGTGTGTCCACCATCATTGTTGGCATTTAAAGAAGTTACCCCATCCCTTCCACAGGCTCTGTGCCATGTGTCAGACATACTTCCAGGTGCCCACAACTATCTCCTCTGAAGGCTTCCAAGATCATTTCTCCATAATACCAATATGGCCTTGCCATTAATTTTCTGATTCATTGATTAATTGATATGTTCACATCATACTATCCCAGGTAGGTTTAAGCTATGCTGATCCACGGACAGACATTTCTCATGCAAATGGGACCATTCTTCTTGCTCTGCTGCTTGTCCTTTGTTTATCTTCCCTGCTGGTGGATATGTGTGGAAGACAAGGGTGCAGACAACAGTGAAAGAGATCACATTCAAGGAATGTAATGGTTACAGCCTAGTTGGTTCAAGAGAAAGCGCGGTTGGTAGATACATTGCTCTACATGTCCACTACAGAATTCTGCACTGTAACTTAACATGATCAGAGAACAAGTTATTCTTCACATTATCTTGCATACTCTGGGCAAGACTTACGTTAGTGCTTTTCATCAGTGAGTCACAGAAACAATTTTTGAGAGAACTTTTGGAAGCCAGTATTCATAGGCAGCACAGTGGATGATGAGGTGCCACAAGTAATATAGCTAGCCTTTAAAAAATGGTACCGGAAGGGGCGCCTGGGTGGCTTAATCGGTTAAGCATCCAACTGTTTTATTTTATTTCATTTTAATTAATTTTTTTAAGCATCCAACTCTTGATTTCAGTTCACGTCATGATCTCATGTCTGGCTCTGCACTCTGAGCCCTGAGCTCAGTGGGGAGCCTACTTCTCTCCTTCTCCCCCTGTCCCTCCCCCAACTCATGCTCTCTCTCTCTAAAATAAAGAAATAAGTCCTTTTAAAAAAAATGGTACCAGGGAACTGCATACATGTTCTGAAGAGTCATGGCATTATAAACAATAACAAACAGCACTGCTATCTTTTTTTCATGGTGGGAGTTGTGATTGCAGTCAGAAACAGCAAATTTTTAAAATTAAAAAAAAAAAAGAAAAAACATGAAGAGAAGTTTCCTGTAACTGATCAGGAAGAAACAGGGCTTGGACACTGAAAGATTTTCGTATACAGTAATTGCACAAGAAAAAAATGCCTCGGTTTTTCTTTTCTACCCATTTTTTTAAATTGTCAGTGATTGGCCCTTGAATTTTATAATAACATTTAAGTGGTTAGATGGAGAGATTGTTGTTGTTGTTTTGGGTTTTGTTTGTTTGTTTGTTTGCCCTGGGGTCCTGCAAACCTTACGGGCAGCCCAGTTGTTCATGCATTATGCTAAGTAGCTTATGTGCACCTTCTAGTTTCATGTTCACAACAATTCTGTGGGATGGTTATTATCTTGTTACATAGAAAATAAAACCTAGAGCAGCTAAATAATTTGCTCATGCACACAATTAGTAAATGGCTGAAACGAGATTCTAATTCAGAACAACCTCATTCTGATGTACATACATCAACCTTAGAAAACATAGGACACATCTATCCAACCCGAGTTGTTTTTCCTGGATTTAGGATTACTTTTATACATGTGGGGATCATTATTTTTATTTCTCTGTTGTTAATAGAATATTTGTTGAATATTTGCTATGTGCCAGACACCATTCTAAGCACTTAATGTGCATTATTCATGAAATAATTTTAACAACCAAGTGATGTACTTATCAATAATGTTCCCATTATATCCCTGGAGGAAATTGAGGCCCAGAGTGGTTAGGTAACTTGCTCAAGGTTACTCAGCTATCATTGGTAGAGCAGAGAATCAAATAAGGCTATCTGACCCTAGAGCCCAAGCAAATCAGAACCAAATATTCTGGTTTGTTCCTTCTAAATGAAAGTGGTACTTACCAGACACAAGACATCATAAACTATGATATGTATTTAACCAGAATTGATCTATGATTTTACTGTCTGTCTGCTCTGGCGATTCTACCTGGACAAGCCTTGGCATAATCTGAGGACTTAGCATGGCTACTGCAATGAACCTCTTGTTCTTGCACATACAACCTTACTGGAAAGATTCCTACGGTCCGAAGGGTGAGCTTTGCAGCTGCTATGGTGGGGTCACAGGGAGGGAGCCCCAGCTTCAGTCGTCCCGGACTGAGAACACCTCAGAGGAGAATGCATTTTAATTCCAGAATATGAAGTCATTGCTTCACAAGGCAGCCGTGTGTGACCATACGCATGTGTGTGTAAATACATACGTGTCCATCCCATTTCTTTCATAGTGATTTTTTGCTAATTACAGGACTTCCAATTCCGTGTATAAATAGAAAATTTCATAATTGAATATGTGTATTTGCCATACCACAGACATAAGAAATGTATCAAGTATCCCATTTCCTATAGATAGCTTAGGTACAAACATAATATGATGTCAAATATCTGGCCAAAAATTGATAAGAGCAGTCAATTAGCCAAGCATGTGGAACAATTTGGAAAAATTCAGATAATTGACTAAAAATTTCGATTTGCTTTCAGATGCCTACCACCACGCTCCTTATCATTTGATGTTTTTCTCTGAGTACTTAGAGCAACAAATATTTTCCTCCTTCAAACACTCTTAGCAATAACATACCTAGAAAAAGCTGTAATAAAAATGTAATGGCTTAGATATTTACAAAGGATAATTTGTATCTTTTCTAGAAATAATTTTCATTCAGAGCAAAAACTCCCGATTCTTTCACGCCCATCAACTCCTTGTTTTGTTTCAAGATTCCATTGATCATTTACAAACGGTAAAAAAAAAAAAAAAAAAAACCTCTTTAACCCTCCCTATATTTCATCCCAGGTGACCGAACTCTGCATTTTGATTTCTAAACGGGTAGATAGATGTACTGTAATGAGAGCACAAAGAAACAGGTTTATAACTTGGTACATTATGGCACTGGGTTCAAAGCAGTGCTGTGAGCCTTTGTTTCTGACTCATGCAGATAAATTCCAGCATTTTCTAGGACTGTAACAATGCAGAATATGAAGGAGGAAAAAAAAAAGGAAAGATGCAAGAAAGAGAAAGGAAGAAAATGAATTAAAACAAAGCAAAACTCCTGGGATGATTTAGGCTGCAGGGTATTTTCCCAGAGTTCTGTCCAAGAATAATCTAGTAAAAATGTGGACAGAGAACCACCGACCCCTGCTTTCCCCCGAACATATGCAGCTCTGATCAGTCTGGTATTTCAAGAGAAACAAGGTCCTGAACCCGAGTCCTCAGACACATAACAAAGCGCACTTCACAGCTGTGATGCACAGCGACCATCGGCTCCGAGGCCTGAGTGGGTCCCAAGACAATGCCTCCTTTATCACCCAGAGGACAAATATCTAGACAGCAATATTTTCTGCTTGAATGCTTCAAGCAGCTCGCGCAACTCCTGACTGAAAGGGAAAACTGAGCTCAGAGTGTTTGCTGAGTGATTATTTTAATTTACTACTTGATGTAAATCTAAATGAACTGACACCCTGCTTAAGATGGACAGGAAACAATCATCAAGGAGGGTGGGGGGCCGTGGGAGGACAGGGGGGCGCAGGCGAGGGGCCAACGTTACACCAGCGTCTGAGGTTAGCCCAGGTTTAGCCAACTTTGGCAATGGCAGCGTAATAGATAGGGGGGCAGGCTCGGCATTCCGTTTCCTTCTCTCAATTACCATAATAAGTTCGGTAATTTTGTGCTGTTTATTTATCAGGCGAGGACAACAAAGAAAGCCCAGGAAGTCTGCTCTGGAGGCACCAGGACAAAGCCCCAGACAGAAAGCAGTCACGTGCGGGGAGACGAACGGAGACACCACTCCTCGAGCACCTGATTATTCTTTCTCAGTATTTAGAAGCAAAAATTACCCTTAAGAAAAACAACAGCAAGCACAACACAAGCGATACAGATGAGAAAATTGGGGTAAGACGGGGATTGAGGAAAATTGAGGGCAACTTGACAACTAAGTTTTAATTCCTTATAAAAAGCTGTCTTTTCTTCATGTCAATTATTTGTCCAACCTTAGTGGTAGCGAGAAAAGATTTTTTTTTTTTTTTTAGAGAACCATTTTGTTCCCTCCTCTTCCCTGTCACATGTGGCCCTAGTTTCTTAGAGTGGAAAGTTCTTCAGATATGATGAATATTTCTGAGAAACTAGATGGCAAAATCATAGCTGTGTCTGGTTAAGATGAACATCAGATTTCTTTGTGGTGCTCGTAAGATATTATGCAAAGCATCATTTCTCTCTCTCTCTCTCTCTCCCCCCACTCCCTCTCTCTCCCCCCACCTCCCTCTCATGAAACACTACACTAAACAGTCACAGGACCAAGATATAGATTCCCGTTTCCAGGTTTGTCTCTTCTGCCTAAGAGACTTTGATTTCTGCCACGTCTGCCTAGCATCTCCTTTAGAAAATTAGCAATGTTTGCTAATGAGCATAATCCTTGTTATTTGTAGCACTGTTATAAATGGCATGGGGTATTCACATAAATCCCCACGCATAATTCTGAAAATATGTCCAATAGAGGAAAAACCTATCACTCCTTGTTTTCCACAGTCACAATATGGAGCCAAATTATGGTTCCTATCTTTTTTATTTGTCCTTACCAACCAGTTTAAGAGCGGTCTATTTGTATAGATCTGGACAAATAATTTAAGAAACTAAGTAATTGGACAGACATATAATCCAAGTTTAATATATAATATAGTGTTTATTTCTTTATTTAGTGAATGCAGCATCGAAATACACACACACACATCTGTTGGGTACAATTGAAAGCTATCTATTTCCTATGGATCTGAGTTACTGCTTTTCTAAGTAGGAGCCCCGAAGTTCTCTGTAAAGCCATGGGGAATACCATACTTGGCGAGTAAGGTGAAACCAGCAGAGTGGGTCTTCCATCTGTACTTTTATTTTTTTCTATGCTGGGGTTGTTGAAATTTTGAGTGAGATTTTATTTCAGGGGAGGTAATGCAGGCTTTGCTTAAAAATTTGATTTTTAGGGCGCCTGGGTGGCTCAGTTGGTTGGGCGACTGCCTTCGGCTCGGGTCATGATCCTGGAGTCCCTGGATCGAGTCCCGCATCCCGCTCCCTGCTCGGCAGGGAGACTGCTTCTCCCTCTGACCCTCCCCCCTCTCATGTGCTCTCTGTCTCTCTCATTCTCTCTGTCTCAGATAAATAAAAATCTTTAAAAAAAAATTGATTTTTAAAGGGAGAAGAAGATTTTCTTGAAAACCATTGCCCTAGGTTGTCCTTAAAAGACTATGTAAAGAGTAATGGGAAATAATACAGTCACCTGTCCAGATGCTATCCCTATGGGATGCCTAATGCCTTGTGAATTAGACACATATTGGGATCATCTGTGTTATAAAGCTAAAACATTTCCAACATTGCCTACTCCTTTTTGTCTCTGACCATCTTTATCCATATATGTAGGTACATACATATAGTGTGGGATCCCAATAGAATTTTTTTGAGTTCCCCTCCATCTTTGTTTTAATGCCTTTCTGGTGATAGTCACTTGTATATCATTTTGTATACAGTAGCCTAATTAGCAGCTGGTAAGTGAAGGGTATACTTAGGTGCTAAGGATTCAGAGATGATTAGGATAGGATCCCAGAAGTCAAGTCATGGGGGTTAGTTAGACTGATGCTTGCTTGTTTTATTTGGAGAGCATTGTAAGGTGGGTGAATTACATCAGATAGATTGGGATTGGGCATATAAATCCTTTCTGTAATATAAAAATGTCATAAATAGTCTGCTGTGCCTCATTTATTGGAGGAATCCCATTTTTTAAAAAGATTTCATTTAATTGTTTTAGAGAGAGAGAGCGGGGCGGGGGTGCAGAGGGAGAGAGAGAAATCTCAAGGAGAATCCCCACTGAGCATGGAGCCCGCCACGTGGCTCGATCTCATGACCCTGAGATCACGACCTGAGCCAAAATCAAGAGTGGGACGCCACCCAGGCACCCCAGGAATCCCATTTTATAAGTCAAAATTGAAGTGCCCTTCTGTCAGTAAGATTAAAGTATATCTCTTTGACGACAATACCACATCTGATTTGCCTGTGACATATACACACTGCAAAATCTAGGTACAAATTCTCAACACATTTCTAAAAAACAAAACAAAACAAAAAAAAACTAAGAACACAAAAACTGATGCTTAGACCTCAAAGCAGTCTTTTATAGGAGTGTGTTTTGATTCTGCCTTTCTCGTGCATGAAGAAGTTGACTCACCACCTGGTCTTTTTTAAACCTCTGGCAGTGTCATGAAGAAGAAATTATTCTTTTGACTTATAGTTCTATCCGACTGTGACTTATACACAAGGAGTAGCAGAGAGAAAAGAGCTGATTTGATTGAATAATACAAGAGAATGTATTTGATTGAATAATCAAAATAGGAATTTTCTTCTAGGTTATCATTCCTCACTCACACAAACTTGGACAAGCCCAAGCAGGGACTTTAATAGGCTTTTAAAATAACTCTTTCATAATACAGTAGACCATACAATGCTGTTTAGATTATTTTATTTCCATAATAAACCCTCATTAAGTATATTTATCTAATGATATGACAGAACTGAAGGGAAAAGGACTATAAAAAAAATATGTGCGTGTGTTAAACATTAGCCCTAGCAGAAGATTTATAAATAAATTACAGATAATTTATAGAATCATGCCATATTTATAATTGCATGTTTAAAGCAATCTTCTTATTGTAATTGTATTGTATGGCCAACTCTAAGAAGGGGGAAATTATAAATTTATATTTCCAGAGTTTACTGAGATGTGCTGTCTTTTATAGGTAAAATTGTATTGTGTAAAATTCAGAGTGGAAAATGAAGCTTCTATTTCAGTGTGACTCATACTCCATTACTAAATGTTTGGAAAGCTCAGCATAAAAAATTAAATGTTCACTACTTCTCAAAGAGGTCATTGCTTAAATTCCAAATTAATTTTCAAACAAGGCTGCTATAACAGAATCAATAAACTTTGTATGACAAAGTAGAACTCTGCTGGTGCTTTCAAGATAAATGATAAACAGATCCTCCTTTGAGAAGAAGGAAGGATTTCAACTTCACGTGCAGCGTTACAGTGCCTGCTGGTTCTCACCGCGCCTTCTGAAATCCTTGCAACATAAGGCGTAAGAGTGAGGCTGTAAAATACCCAAGGAGCCAAAGAAGCCAAACCCGTTGGTCTCAGATGCATCATTTATTGTTAGGATGTTTCTTCTTGACACCTTAGACAGGAACAATTCAGTGAATTAACCTGGCATTGTGGTGAGACCATAACGCACATTATGCTGTAGACTTCTAAAAGTGTAACATAGCTTTATGGGGTAGGTTGGGGGCCCTGTTCATCCATACTTCCAGATGAGAACACTGATGGTTAGGTGATATGCCTGAATAAACTCATTCATTCAACAAATTTTTTTAAAGATTTTATTTATTTGAGAGAGAGAGAGCGCGCACAAGCAGGGGGAGCGGCAGGCAGAGGGAGAGGGAGAAGCAGGCTTCCCGCTGAGCAGGGAGCCTGATGCAGGGCTTGATCACAGGACCCCGAGATCATGACCTGAGCCAACGGCAGACGCTTAACCAACTGAACCACCCAGGTGCCCCTCATTCAACAAATATTAATGTTTAGTAATCCTCTACTCCAGGCACTGTTCGAGGTGCTGGGAAAACATCCGTGAACAAAATAACGTCCCGGCCCTCAGGGAATTTACATGTTAGCTTCAGATACAGAATGTAAAATGATAAAGAAAAACTATGGAAGGTACAGAGAAAACTAAAAAGGGATGAATGAAAAAGGTAATAAAGGACGCTGTTTTAGACACATAGTCAGGGACATCCTCTGTAAGAAGGAGACAGTTGAGCAAAGATCTGGATGAAGTAAAAGCAGCATGTAAAGATATAGCCATAAAGCATTTTTGAACAGTGCAAAGATCCCAAGTTGGAAATAAAGCTGATATACTCTAGGATAGCGAGTGTAGCAGAACAGAATGGGAAAGGGAAAAAGAGGTGAGGGAAGAGCTCAGAGAGGTGAGTGGGGGTTAGATCGTATTGGGCTTTAGAGATAAAGTGAGTAGCAGTCAGGATATGCAGGATCATGGTGGGGTAACAACTCCAAAGTCTCAGTGGCCGAAGACACCAGAGAGGTTTTTTTTCTTTCTTGAACCATGTCTACCACAGTTAGTGTGGAGGCTCTGTAGTATGTCAGCCTCATCCTTGGGAAGCAGCGATTGCCCCTCATAGTGGCAGGGGAAAAAAATATCTCCGAAGGGTCTCCTGTCAGCAATGAATGCACCAGCGAGGAAGTGGTACATCACTTACACAAACCAGTCACTGGCCAGATCTAGTCAAACAGCCACATTCAGTGATGGTGGGGATGGGGAGAATGGACAGGTATGGGCAAGAGTACAATCCTACCATGTATCCATTAAGCAGGGAGCTATATATACTTTGTAAAGAGCATAAATGAATCTGCTGGTAAGAATATTGGATTTCATTCCAGTGAGATGGGAAGCCATGAGAGGGTTATGAGCTGTTTTTAAAGGATCATCTGGCCCATGGGGCAAGAGGGAAGAAGAGAGACCAAAAATTATATTAGAGCAGTAATTAGGTAAAAGGTAATAATGGCTTGGGCTAGGATGGTATAAATGATTGGACTTGGGATGCCATACTGAGTAGGGTTGTGCCTAAGTGTGTCAAACAGCCTGGTGAAATGTAATAGGAAGTGACAAAGTCTGTGGCCCAGCTGGGCACTGCATGCCCATAAAGGCATGCAAATTCATTTTTAAACCATAGCATCAGCCAAACATAACAGAATTTTGCAACTTCTGTAGTAAAGCATGTTTCCTAGTTACATCAAGCAGATAAATAAAGTAACCAATTTACTAGTCTTTGGTCTGACGAATTTTAGTGACACTTGGCAGAGACATGGTAACATAAACCTGTATTAGCAAAGCACTCACCAGCAGGTAAAAGGTCAGCTTAATCAGGAAGTGAGAGACTGATTTAACATCTATTCAAAAGCCACTGTATAATTTCCACCTCAACTGAATTGCACTAGTTGTGTGAATCTTGTGCTTCTAGGCTCACAGGCTTGAGATGCTAAGCCCTCTCCTTTACTGAATGGTGGTTCTCCCAACGTCTGGTGTGCAAAGTTCCGTGTATAAAGGAATAACCCATCATGGGGAAATGACAGTTCCCGTGTGCCATTAGATCCGGGGTGGGGCAGGGGGAGCTGACATTTTCAGCAAATGCTTCGTTTGGATGTAGCCAGTCTAGGGACCACACCTTGAGAAACTGTGGCTCTGACTGATTCTTAAAACAAGTTACAAATTTGACCTTTACTGAACATGGAAAGAGCTTGTACAGCTTTACAGTTCCCACTAAGTTCTTATACTATTCTTGCCTGTGGTCAGCAGCTATTACTCATACTTAGAAGTGAGGGAGAAGCGGGCGCCTGGGTGGCTCAGTTGGTTAAGTGACTGCCTTCGGCTCAGGTCATGATCCTGGAGTCCCGGGATCGAGTCCCACATCGGGCTCCCTGCTCGGCAGGGAGTCTGCTTCTCCCTCTGACCCTCCTCCCTCTCATGCTCTCTGTCTCTCATTCTCTCTCTCTCAAATAAATAAATAAAATCTTAAAAAAAAAAAAAAAAAGAAGTGAGGGAGAAGGCTCTCAGGGAAATGAGTCACCAGATGCTATGGTTTCCTTCTTCTACCACCTTTCCTTCCTTCCTTCCTTCCTCCCTCCCTCCCCCCTCTCTCCCTCCCTCCCTCTCTTGCTCTTTCTCCCCCTCCCTCTCTCTCACATTATTGAGTTCTTCTAACTTCGCAGGCACAGTGTTAGTTCTAGAAACAGAGCACTGATCAGAACAAACAGATCTCTGTGTTCGTGCAGCGAGCATTATGGAGGGAGCTTTCTTTCCAGTGCAGAAAAGTAAGATTATCAATACTTTAGTCAATAAACAATATTCACTATACAGGGAATAATATTTTGACTCTAGCCAAATGGTAGTCACCACAAAAATGAGTATCAGAAAACTGTAATGCTGATTCAATATTTGGTTGAATTTAGAAGGTATTTTGTATGGATACAGCCTAGGGTATCAGGAGGCATCAGATGGTTTGCTCAAGTCTTGTTACAACAACCTGTCCTCCTCCTCTTTTGAAGTTCAGTGCAAGTAACATTTTGTTTCTTGGGCCTCTACAAGTACTCCAGACAACAACTGTCCCCACGGCTCCCCACACCCTTCTCATAGGACATGTAACACACACATATATATGTATATGTATGTATAGGGGTCAACTCAGGGGATAAGCAAACACCGTAAGTTAGCATGCATATGTGTGGATGTCTTGTGTGCGTATCTGCTAGGGACTGGAGCAAACAGAAGATTTAGTGCCATCTGATTGTTTCATGTAGATACTGGGGCATGGCATTTCTAAAACTAAGAGTTTTTCACAGCTAACAATCTGGAATATTAATATAAATGTTTCCCTCTTTTTTTTTTTTTAAAGATTTATTTATTTATTTGAGAGAGCGAGAATGAGAGAGAGTACACGAGAGGGGGGAGGGTCAGAGGGAGAAGCAGGCTCCTCGCTGAGCAGGGAGCCCGATGCAGGACTCGATCCCGGGACTCCAGGATCATGACCTGAGCCGAAGGCAGTTGCTTTAACCAACTGAGCCACCCAGGCGCCCTAAATGTTTCCTTCTTAAACCAGTAGCTCAAAAATTTCAAAATATTATATGAGCCAAATAAAACATATCCACAAGCCATATTTGATCTGTGGTTCACCTGTTTGTGGCCTCTGTCTATACACCATAAACACTGGCACTTGTCACTTAATGAATTCCGGTAGCATTCTTAATCCCAGAGGTCATAGATTCCATGAGGGCGGGGTCACTTATCCCTTGCACCGTCCAGTCCTGTGTTGACTGTTTGATGGGTGACTGGAAGGTAGGGCGCAGTGAGCGTAGAACCAGATGGCCTACGTTCAAATCCTGGCTATGCCGTTTACTAGCTCTGTGACTTGCGGCAATTTTATTAATTTACTTGTGCAGCACTTAACTGTTCAATGGAGGTGATGTTAATTATATCTATCCCATAGGGTTATTTTGAGGATTCAATGGGTGCATATTTGTAAAGCACTTAAAATAATGCCGGGAACATAGTAAGAACCACATAAGTTTTTTATGTAAGTTAGATTAAAATAAATACATAAATAATATATTTGTTACATGGAATTGCATGATCTACTTATTCTTCCAATTTTATTCAATGATGGGAACTCATTTAGAAAATGAGTCTTTTTTCTTCTTTATATAAAGAACCAAAGGTATAAATATCTGACTCGAAGAATATCAACATATGTCAAACCTAACCGCGAGCCTGTTCCGATGTGTTCTTTTTAGACTCTTGTTCTTTAAGATTTTTAAAATATATTTCTGCAAGAAGACTAACAAAGGTACATGGAATATTATTCACTTTTTAATACCAAGCCACAGGTGTATCGGCTTCTAAACATCTGATGAACATCTGGGCCACTTAGTACACTGGTTTTTAAAGTTTCCCATTATTTATTCGTTATGTGCCGACCCATTAAACCATTTAGTGATTCCCCATAAATTAGAATAAACTGATTAATTGCATCAAATGTTCTAATAAAAATATTTTTTAGTGCAGGGGATGTCTGTGCTTTTTTCTCACATCAGAGTCCCAGCGGTACACAGGCTACGTGTAGATTTTCTATAGAGAACTGGATTGGAAGGCCTAACTTAAGGTGCACTTTTTATTTTAAAGAATGCCTCCTGTTTGTCTCTGTTACTTACAGAAAACTTATTTCACCAGGCATTATATTTTAAAAATGAGTGTTTTTGCATGCAGCCACTATGCTGAGAAGATTTGCAATAATAGTTATTTTATTTAATCTTCAGAATATTCCCCTTTCCTCCAATTTTGTAACTGAGGAAGCAAAGATTTAGAAATGTTAGACAATGGAAAAACTCCCCAATTTCACAGAGTTAGACAGTGCCACAGTTTGAATCCAGCCTGGGGTATGGCCAAAAGAAAAATGTTTTGGAACCTGTTCAGCACCATAAATTGTGTTTTTGGCCTATATAAGTAAATAGAGGTGACATCGAGCCTCAATTCCATCAAAAATATTTATTGAGCAGCTAGTACATGCTGGGCACTATTTCATTCTCTGACTCTTTTTTAATCTACTGCTATATAGCTGAAGTCAGGAATTTTTTAGTCAATAACATACACTGAGCATTGCTTCTATATAAAAAGCAGTGGTTCTCAAAGTGTGGTCCCTGGATCAGCATTATTATTATTTTTTTTTTTTTTTTTTTTAAGATTTTATTTATTTATTTGAGGGAGAGAATGAGAGACAGAGAGCATGAGAGGGAGGAGGGTCAGAGGGAGAAGCAGACTCCCTGCCGAGCAGGGAGCCCGATGTGGGACTCGATCCCGGGACTCCAGGATCATGACCTGAGCCGAAGGCAGTCGCTTAACCAACTGAACCACCCAGGTGCCCTGGATCAGCATTATCAGCAGCTTCTGTGAACTTGTTGGAAATGAAGATTCCTGGGCTCCACTGCAAACCCGCTGAATATGAAAGTCTGGGGGTGAAGCCCAGAAATCTGCATTTTAACAGGCCTTGAAGGTGATTCTGGTGCACACTTAAGTTTGAGAAGCTCTGGTAGAGTGGCAGAGAGCCCCTAAGAAAGCTGTAAAGAAAAAAAAAGGTCCGTACATACAAGGCCTTTAAAATCTTGGATGTAAAATCCTATAAAGACCTGAGCTTTATAACAAACTAACTGCAAACTGAAAAAAAGTCTGAAAAGAAACTTGATTCCCTGAGGGCAAGCGGTCTTCTCTGAAGACGCACAGAGGTGAATACATACCTTAAAAATGTAGCAATCCTACCAAGTGCACTATTTGATTTCCTATCAGAAAGCTTCCGGTGGGGCGCCTGGGTGGCTCAGTCTGTTAAGTGTCCGAATCTTGATTTGGGCTCAGGTCATGATCTCAGAGTTGTGAAATCGAGCCCTGCAAAAAATAAAGAAAGCTTCTGGTTATAGCCCACCATCTGAGGAGTAATCCTGTTCTAATCTGAAAAGCACACACCCCTTTCCCTTACCAGTCACCTTCCCCTTCTTGCAAAATATTCATCTCAGAAAGCTGTCACCTAATCTGCCGCATCTACCTGTGTAGCTGCTTTGATTTATTCTTCTTTGCATGGATTTCTCCTTTCCCCCGACTCTTTCTGAATCATGGGGCTAAAACCCTCAGTCCATGCAGAAGTAGACTTGGGCAGTGTCTTCCAGCTATTCAAAGCAGGCACCAGTTCTCTGAGCCTCTGATGCCTCAGCTGTCGGATGGGTGGATTTCCTTTTTGATCCCTTCCACCTCTAAATTGGTCTGAATCCAAGGATCTAGTACCCCCAGACAAATGGCGGGTTTATATGATGTAGGAGACTGGCTCTTGTGATCGTTTTAGACATGGTCTTGACTAATTGCAAAAGTCACTAGGCGCCCGATGGTCCCGCTACCTCAGCGCTCTCAGCGTGAGCCTGATCTATCCCATTTTCATGGTCACAGAGCTTGGGATGATCATTCCAAGAGGGGAAAAAAGAGAAGAGCAAGACAACGTGAGAGTGTCCTTTTATTTGTCCAGATTCCTCCTTCGCTCATCCACGGTTTTATTTATATTCCAAACACGGAGAACACCATTTATTTGTATGTTTGGAGCAGACCGCCACTTTTAAAAAATTAATCGCAGCTTTTCTAGTGGAAGGAGGATGGTCAAGATGAACCACAGTGGCGCCTTGCAGCCTTAAGATGCCCGTTTTTAAAGCTTTATTTGGAGTGTGGCACATTATAATTGACAGACTTGACAAGCATTCTGGTTTCATGGGCTACATGTCAGGATTCCTGCCCTATATTTCCATATCACCGAGCACTTCCAGTGTGTCCTTGAACTAATTTAAAATCTCCCTGGGTTTCAGGTTCCCCATCTTCCTTGAAGGCCCCACATCATTTGCTAGGTACTTGCAGGGTGTCCCTAAGCGTGCAGTATGCTGTCCTACTGTCTTGAGAGATTTCTTATCTCTTTATCCACAGTGTTGATATCTATTTGCTTATCGTTTAGAGAGAGCAACTCGTAGTATATATCTCATCCCCTCAAATGCATGTGAACGGCATCAGTCAGTGAAAAGAAACTGACAACTCGTGTTTCGACGCTCTGAACCCGGCTCAATGAGATTATTGTTTCAATTTTTTCAACTTTCTGCTGTTTTACATCATATAGGTAGGAAAACCACTTAAAATTTCTTAAGACTTTTAAAGCTAGGATTTAAGGCTTTGAGGTTCCCTTCCCCCTCCCCCAATTCTGTGAGTTTTAAGTGAGTTTTAATTAATTCCCCGAGGAGGAGGGGGGTACAGAATATCTGATAGTATCAGACTTTTCAGCACCTCCAACTGCTTTGTGGCATAAGGAATCCCTTTAATAATGACTGGTCTGTTTTAAAAAACAGAACTTTATTCTCTGTACTGCAAGAAGACAAAACAAAGGACTCATCTTGCTGTAGGTAGAAAGAAGCAAAATGTAATTGATAAAGATAATCAGATGGTGGCAGGTTGTTTTAAATAGCTTTGGAAAAAAATGTTTGAATTCAAAAGAGGTCAGGCTCTCTTTCCACCCAGGGCTTTGGAAAGGAACAACCGGCATGTATAATCTTGTCCACATTAATTTTACCGCCATGGTCAAAGAGCCCCACCAGACTGAAACTTGTAAAGAATTCTCTTTCCTTATTTGGCTTGATCAGGGAGGAATTAGCTCCCTTGGTGAACCAACGTGAAAAGAAGTTAGTTTGGGGAAATAACAACGTTCACAGGAAAGAGGAAGTTTGAGGCAAACATATGGTTGAAATGCTCTAGTCGATTTTAGATCAAGCTGAGAGAGTTGAGATCCGTTGGTTCAGGGATCCAGTTCACTGCACATTCCTACTGTGCCTGACTGCTAATTGCATCCTATGTTTGTCAATCAAATATTTGCAATTAACAAAAATATTCCCTTAAGAGACATATAACAGAGCTGGCAAAGGATCTGGTGCTCTGCTAAGTAGAGCTAGCTGCACACGGAAAATTTTAAAAAATATGGTATGAAAAATATTCTGCTGCTGATGACACTGCTTGACACTCCCAGTCAAAACATTAACAAGCAAGATAGGTGGCATGGGGGCTTTTCAAAGGGATTTTGTTCAAAGAACAGAAACTTTGATCTCGGTGTCTCTGACCCCTCCTCCACCTCTGATTCTTCAATCTACAAGTACATATAGTGGTTTAATTTAACTCTGTGCATAATTTGCCTAAGGATAAAAGTTGATCTAGATTTTTTTTAACTCCAATTTTGCAAATGTTCTACTTTCTCGCTCCCCCCTCCTCCCCACGCACATATTTCAAGAGGGAAGGCTGAAGAGGAAGGTGACTAGAATATTAAAAACTGTGAGACATTCGGAGGAAACTCTAATTTGTAAATTGGTAGAAATGCCGGTAATTTGTTGGGAATTGAAGACCTTCTGTATTCAAGAGTGAAGCTTGGCAGCTGTGCACTGTTGTTTTATAAATCAATATTACATCTGAAGGTACTGTTTGAATGTTGGTGTCATTGGGGTTTGTCTCCAACATAGTTCTGTGATAAGAAATGTTCAAACAAAACAAATACAATCCCTTCCTGGTCCTTTAGGATGAAGTCCAAACATAATTCCACAACAGGGATAGAACATTGAAATCAACTACAGAACTTCTGTAATTACATAAAACCCCTCGACCACAGAAATGCTATTGAATTGGAGATGCTTTGCAATATTCCCCAAGACAGGACTGTGTGGCTGTCAGATTAACAGAAGTCAAGAGGAGGTGAGACAGTGCTCACCACGGCAAAAAGAGCTTCGTGCATAATGAACGGAATATGCATGCCTGTTTAGGAAATGAAGGTGAACCCAAGGTGACTTGGGGTCACGTGAGGAGTCACGACGGTCACTAACTGGAAAAGTGAGCATTAAAAATTAGTCATTTGGTTTAAGTAAATTCATCTCAATCATTATTAGACACCAAATAGGCTTAATCAAAAATAATTGCTTGAGTGAATTTTTCAGTGTTATCTGGTTATTCTCCGGCTCCGAGCTTCTGTGATTCTGTGCTGTGATTCTGGGTGCTCTGTGAGGCCAGTTGAAACTTAGCTGCTATTTGTTGTCATTTCTCCCCACCATTCAGATATGCCCCCCTTGCACAGTTGCTACTAGAGTGAGCCGTGAAGAATGGGGTGTTTGGTACAAATACATTAATTCGTTTTCTTGGGTAAAACCTGATATATGATCAGGAGGGAAAACAAATGAAGTGTTATCATCATTCTTATCCTACTTACCCAAAGAACTATCACTCTCATGGAGGTTATGAAGAAAACAGGCCATACCAGGGGTCCTAAAAACTCAGATCCAATCCAGTGCATGGGGCCAAATGCCTCTACTTCTCTGGTTCAGTGGCTTCCAAACATCATTTTTATTATATCCCCGCTCAGTGAAAAATTTTTGAGCACACACTTCCAGTATATCTACAACTGTGTTAATAAATTGTAATAAAAGCATTAGCAAAACAGAAAATTTAAAAAGAGAGGCTAAAAAATAATTAGAAATCAGTGCTATCTTCCTGAACTCCATCTTCTATGTGCCTTCCTACCCACACACCCATTCCCAGCAGTGGAGAGGCAGATGAACTTGGCGGGGTACCAGTTGTCCCCAGGTGGTCTGGGTCTCAGCTGAACTGGAACAGAGGAGCAGGTAGAAAACCCTTGTTCGCTGTCACTGAGCACCAGCACTAAGCAGGGGATTAAACAGGAAAACAGTTGTACTTAGGTTTGCAAAACTGGGTAGAGAACACCGTTGGTTCATTTTAATTCCCTCTGCACAGAAACTCAGAGCTCACTAATAATCAGATGAAAACTGAAAAATTCTCTCAAACAATTCTTTTGATTAAGCCCAAGTGCCATCTAATAATGGTCGAGATTGACTTTTTTTAAAACCAAATGACTAATTTACTCAATACCCTTGGTATGGGGGAGAGGGAGGGCAATGCAGAGGAGCGTGTGTATAAAAAAATCCCAGGAGAATCTTAGTGGAGGGGAGAGAAATGAAAACTAACTTGACTTTGGCAGAGAATCCTGGCCCTGCTACTTGCAAACTGTGCAACTTTCAGACTCAAGTCTGAGTTGACCAGATAGCGCTCACTCAGTCTTTTTCCTTCTCAGTGACTGCTCTGTAAAATAGGGGTGATAAAGTTGATTTTGCACATTGTGAGAATTAGGAATAATTTATGTAAAGCAACGCACATGGTGTTTTGTAGCAATAAATGCTACAATAAATGGTGGCCACTGTTACAAGGCTGGAGGAGACAATAAATCTTAGGCTTTGCCAAGAATATCCATTCAGTTTTCAAGTGGATCGAATAATAATTTTGGCAGTCATGGGAACATTTTTCTTTTAGAATTCAAAGTCCCTTCATTTTCATTCTCATATTTAATCTTCACAATGAATTTGGAAGATAGATAGGGCACATATAATTATCTGCATTTTAGAGAGATGGAAAGGTTGTTAAATCATGTTAAACCATATAGTGGTGGAGCTGAGAATCGAACTCAGGACCGCTAATGTTTGGACGGGAGGTGGGAAGGAAGCAGGCATGTTCAGTACATATTACTTTCTATCAAATAACTCAGCCAGATAGACTGTGTGTGTGTGTGTGTGTGTGTGTGTAGGTGTGAGTTTGAAGATTTTTTTTTTTCCATCTCAAGTTAACTTTGTTTAGCTCTGTCTTTCCTCTATCTCTCTTTTCTCCATCGTCCGGCAAATTCTTTGGTAATAAAATAAACATCACAATATGATGAATTGAAGAAACAACAACAAAAAGCATCTGTTACATGTGTTCTTCTCCATCAAAACTTTGCTTTGGCTGTTATTTTGAGACATTAACAGTAAGTGTCTATATCTCTTGTAAATATGGGGTTTTTGTTTGTTTTCTTTCTATCAAATTCAAAGTTGAATGATGTCAATATAGTCTACCAAAAAAATAAATAAAAAGGAAAGGATAAAGAAAACAAAAACAGAAAAAAAACCCAGAGGCAAGTTTCATCTCCAGAGCAACACCCTTGGCTCTTCCAAACAATGCCCTGCACTTAAGAAATATTGACTGACTTCCATGGGCAAGACAGAAAGATGGCTCTGTGTTATCTCGATTTTGGTATCTGGCTGGGTTGAAGAGCGTTCCCCAAACTCATGTTTACCAGGACCTCAGAACACGACCTTGTTTGGAAATACGGTCTTGGCAGGTGCCATCAGTTACAAGATGAGATCATGCTGGATTAGAGTGGGCCCTAAATCTGAATATGACTCATGTCCTTTTTTTTTTTAAGATTTTATTTATTTATTTGACAGAGAGAGGGAACACAAGCATGGGGAGTGGGAAAGGGAGAAGCAGGCTTCCCGCCAAGCAGGGAGCCCGATGCGGGGCTTGATCCCAGGACCCTGGGATCATGACCTGAGTCGAAGGCAGACACTCAACGACTGAGCCACCCAGGCACCCCATGACTGGTGTCCTTCTAAGAAGAGGAGAGGACACCCAGATCCAGAGACACACAGAGGGAGGGTGCCCGGGGGGAAGATGGAGGCAGAGACCGGGGCGATCCAGCTATAAGACAAGGAATACCAAGAACCTCTGGGAGGCTCTAGAAGCTAAGAAGACCCAAAGAAGGATTTTTCCTTAGAGCCTCTGGAGGAGCATCACTCTGCTGACCACCTGATATAGGACTTCTGGCCTCTAAGCTCTGCTGACCACCTGATATAGGACTTCTGGCCTCTAAAACTGTGAAACAATAACTTGTTGTTTTAACCTCCCATTTTGTGGTCATCTGTCCCTGCAGCCCTAGATAACTAATACAGTGTCCAAATGCATTGTGGTTATAGAAATAAATTCTGAGTACATGCTTCGTATCCCTTCTTAGCGATTACTTTATTTTTGTTTTGTTTTTTCAAGATTTTATTTATTTATTTATTTGACAGAGAGAGAGAATACATGCAGGGGGAACAGCAGAGGGAGAGGGAGAAGTAGGCTCCTGGCAGAGCAGGGAGACCGATTCAGGGCTCAATCCCAGGACCCTGAGATCATGACCTGAGCTGAAGGCAGACACTTAACTGACTGAGCCACCCAGTGGCCCCATGATTATTTTAATTCCTTAAGGTGGGCTTTCTTGTGCAGTTTGATATGAACCATATTAATAGGCACCAAGAGTTGGGGCTATTTCTATTTCTGCTTTCATGTAAATAATATGAACTATCCTGGAGTAACTCGAATTGATTGACACCTCCCTCCAAAAAAAAACAGTATTAATTAACTAATTCCATTTTTGTTTCACAGTGAAAGATTGAGGCACCAGTTTTCTTTTTCTTTTCTTTTCTTTTCTTTTTTTTTTAGAGAGGAGGTGGATGCAGAGGGTGAGGGAGAGAGAGAGAGAGAATCACAAGCAGGCTCACACCCAGCATGGGCCCTGACACAGGGCTCGTATCATGACCCTGCAATTATGACCTGAGCCCAAACCAAGAGTCAGAAGCTTAACCAACTGAGCCACCCAGGTGCCCCAAGATACCAGTTTTCAAAAGTAACTGCAGGCTTTGGATTTTAGATTTGTGTGCTATTACTTTTTGTATAATATTTGAAATATAATTTTATGGCCCAGCCTAGTTGGCCAAATGTTAACCCATACCCACAAATTCCAAAGAACTGTTAGGATGAAAAACTGATTTAGATCCTTGCTAGAATTTCTCCACCTACACATCATAATTTTGAACTCAGTCCTGACCAAACCATCTTCCCAGATTGCACCCCCCCTTATAACTTCTTAAACAGATGCCTTTGTAATACCCATGACCTCCTCCACACTTTTGAATGCATGTGCCTGAGGCAAGGGCAGAGAGTCTGAAGCTATCTTCTGCTGGTTTCAAGATATACATACACAGAGGGGCACCTGGGTGGCTCAGTCCGTTAAGCATCTGCCTTCGGCTCGGGTCATGGTCCCGGGGTCCTGGGATCAAGCCCTGCATCAGGCCCCCTGCTTCTCCCTCTCCCTCTGCCTCTCCCCTTTTTTCTGCCCTCTCTCTTTCTCTACTCCCACCCCTTGTCAAGTAAATAAATAAAATCTTTAAAAAAAAGATATATATACACAGAGATATCTATTTTTAAACACAAGCCATTTTCTGTGGAGCAGATGCTGAAAGTCTTCATGCCTCCGATAGCCTTCCTGGAGCATCTCAGCACACGATGAAGCCTCTTCCTGGCATCCCGTTCTGACGTGGAGATAAAGTCCTGTGTGAGATGCAAGTTTGCGATCTTGTTTTCTTTGCTCTTATGTGGTTTTCCAGGAGGCCAATTCCACACCACTTTAATTGGATGGTTCTTAGAATTTGCCCAGGGTCCCCCCTCCCAGCCCACCTTGAACACAAGATTACTAAAGATGAGGCAGGGAGTGGAGCCTTAACATAGCTATCAATTTTTGAGTGTTTCCTATTTGCCAGACATTGTACTAAGCTCTTCACGTATTTATCTCATTTATTTCTCTCCTCTGAGCTAGGCATCCATCAGAGACGACCAAGGCTCAGAGAGGTGAAGTGACTTGGTCAACAGGAGCTCATACCTAATAAGTGGCTAAGGCAGAATGAGAATTTCTTTCTGAAATTCCTGGGCTTTAATTTTTTCCATTTTGCTTCCTGAGTGTAGCTATTAAAGCCCTGAAAGTGACAAACGGATTATCAAGAAAAATTTTTAAAGAGTCGAAAATTAAAATATCACACACAAATATTGCATAGGTGAGAAATTGAGTGGTAGGACACATCTTTAAGTTTTTAACAGGAAGTTAAATTTTAAAAATCTAATTAAAATATTAAATAATAGTCTCAGATTTGCCTATTTGATGTCAAAATTTTTTTCCAATTTTCATCACCTGTTAAAACCAACCACAGATTTGGAGATAATTTTCAAGAACTTCTGAGATCTAAAATTCTCGGATTCTATGTGCAGGCAATTGGAAGTTTATGGTTATTCTTATTCCCTGGCCAGGCACTGTTGTTATAGGGTATTTGAAACAACTTTCAGCTTTCAATGTCCAATATTAGGTTACTTTCTGGATCAAGAGTCTGACTTCCTGTTGCTCATAGGCGTGATCACATATGCAAACTTTAATCAATATTAATTAATGTTTCTCATACTATTCTTCACAATATTAATCTTTCTAAATAATATCTAAATTAGTTGAAAAGGGTAATGCCAAATCAAATCACATGCATTTGATTCCACTCAGTTAGCCTGAGAAGATAGCTCTATACAGTGAAAGGGGGGACCCCTGAAAAACCTTTGGGTAAAGGCTGCCTGAGGCCAAGAGCCAGATGTGAAGAGAAGTAGACAGGTGAGGGTAAGCCTCGAAAGCCCATGCTTAGGAAAAATAGTCCCATGTACTGATACTCATTTGGAAATTCAGTCACTGAGAGATACCAGTGCTCATTGATGGCCATATTGGCCAGAAGAAACACCCAGAATGTATGTGGCAGCATATGGTATGTGTGACCCATGTGGGTGAGATGCTTTTAAGTTATGAGAAGTTCTCAGGACATAAAAGTACAGCATGGTGACTATAGTTACAAATATGGTATTGAATACCTGAAAGGGTGCTGAGAGGAGACCTGAAACATTCTCACTGCACACATACACAGTGATCAACTCAGTGAGGTGATCGATGTGTTTGTTAGCTTGATGTTGGTAATAATTCCATAAGTGTAGATATCAAATCATCACACTGTACAGCTTAAATATATACAATTATATTTGTCAATTAGTCCTCAATAAAGTTTTAAAAAAAAAGAATGAGCAAGTCCAATGATACCAGCTTTCTCAAGCCTCTGGTTGTTCCATATTTGTGATTATCACTTTGGCCAAATAAGCCACATGGCTGACAGACTCAGGGAGAGGGAGAGGCAACTCGAAGGTCACATGGAAAAGTCACGGGTCCAGGGAGGGGTAAATAATGGGGCAATTGTGAACCCCTGGAGCTTTTACACAAGCAATGGGGCAGGTTAAGGAACTCAGTCTCAATCTCATTCTATAACCTCAGCCCCTGTAACGCAGGCTCAATAAATGCTTTATCCGTGAATAAGTGAACACATGAATGAACGAACAGCTCTGCTCTGATGTAGGCTGAGACATCTTCCTACTTTTTGAAGAAAACGTCTGCTTCCTTTAGTCCACAAACACAGGGAAGAATAACCATGTACTATGCTAAACAAAATGTTTTGTTTTTTTTTTTTCTTTCAGTCCCTACTCTTAATAAAACAACATGATTTCTGGGCACTGTTTATGTGAGAGGGAGATGGAAACACCCCCCAAACAAAACAGCACAAGAATATCCGGGGGAAGATAACAGATCAAACTGTGCTGAATCCAGCTTCCAGCCTCCGCCCGGTGTTGCAATGGATTAGCTCTGCCCCCGTCAGGCAATTATATGGGACTCATAACATGTCTTCAGTTCTGTGCTCATTTTCATAATAAACCTCTGGTTTCATTTTCTCTAGCACTGTTTCCTCTAAGATTTACCATTTGAGAATAACAAACACTAAATAGAACAAGTATTTCTGCTGAGTTAAAGCTCAACCACTCAGCTCACATTTTCATGGTTCTATCTTGGTGTCTAGAGCTTCCCAACTAAAATCTATATTTCTTTCCAACAGTAGTTATAGCATCTGTCTGGCTCTAGTCTAATCCTATATTTTTTAGCAGCACGGGATGAAGGTGGGAATAGAAGCAGCCCATAAATTCGACTGGAAACGTGTCTTTCAGGGTGTTGCCTCTGTAGAAACAGAAAGAGTATTTTGAGCCGGCTACAAAACACAGTTCTGATGGTTCAAAAAGGAGCCACGAAGGTGCGTTCTAATTGGAGGCGCAGGTGACAGCGCTAATGAAGGAACCACGAAGTTTTGACTTAAAAAAAAAAAAAAGTTTTCTTATATTAGTGTCTTTCCAAGAATTAGGTGGCCCAGGTCAAACTAATCTTAAGCGCTTTGACACCAGGGAGTAGCTGGAAACCCCTCCAGCTTGTCCTCTTGTCCGCCAACTTGTGCTGGAAGTTTTGACCCTTGGGAGCCAGGGGTAGTGTGTGATAAACAGCAATCAGCTGCTTCACTCCAGGCCCCGGGGCTTGCCCGTGGGCTCCAGTGCCGCCCACCGAGCTATTTGGGAGGTAAATGATGCATTTTTAAATAGCACATTAATATTAAAAAGAGTTCGGTGAGCAGATCAAGGACAAAGCCAGCCATTCCTTCCTAGGAATTGAAGCCTCGTGTAAAACGCATGTCGCTTCCCCATAGGTGTCAGATGGTCCTGGCCTCTTAAAACACAGCTGCAGCCCACATGCATGGAGAGGAACCCACGTGGAAATACCAAACGGTGGCAATGCCGTGAAAATACAGACAGGTGTCTGGTTGTGGTGACCAATCTCACCATTTTTTTTTTCCACGGGAAAAAAATATTTCCTTTAATATATAAATATTTTAGTGTTTTTCTTCAAGGCCATTTTGTCATCAAACACAAGTCTCCTGATGCTTGAATTTCACTGTGACTTTTCTCCTGTGAAAGTGGAGGGAAAAATGATCTGTACATTTCCCTCTACCTCCCTTCCATCGTCCTTTACAATCTTCTCAGTAGTCTTTTTTTTTTTTTTTTTTAAGATTTCATTTATTTATTTGTCAGAGAGAGGGGGGCAGAGAGAGAGAGTACAAGCAGGGGGAGTGGCAGGCAGAAGGAGAAGCAGGCTCCCTGCTAAGCAGGGAGCCTGATGTGGGACTTGATCCCAGGATCCTGGGATCATGACCTGAGCCGAAGGCAGCCAATTAATTGACTGAGCCACCCAGGTGCCCCTCAATCTTCTCAGTATTCTGTTCTTCCTTGACCATGGTTGAGAAACAGAGTGGGCTCTAGCTTACATCTTGCCCTTTGGTGTTTTAGATCAAACCCCCCAGAATCTATAAAATGTCCCCAATGCCCTTGAGTCAGGAGGCACTGGCCTGACTCTTGAGTGTTGGCTTTTTGCCAACAGGAAGTATCTCTCACCCCTCTGTGTTTGTTGATGGAATAAATATGAAAAAGAAAGTTACATGTGAAAGTCACATACATTTAAAATATTCTATGGGAAGTAGATACTAACTTGATGGCTATTACTAGATATTCTCTTTCCACTGCTTCAGGGAATGTGGGAAGGCCAGGCAAGTCAGACAAAAGATGATCAGATAGAGAGAGAAGCTGTTACCAGTGAGGTTCTCTAGCAGATCCCAAATGAAAGTTTGAGTGTAAGATGTTTTTTAGGGCTTGAGACCTGTGAAAAGAAGAGGGTAGAAGCAGGACTGGGCAAAGAAAGGAATCTAACTGCTTTGCTTTGTGGGCCCAACAAATCTGTGGTCCCCCAGGAGGGGGCTCTGGAGAGAAACTTGCCTGCCAGAATCCCCACTTTGGGCCCAAATGGCCAGGCCGTGATGCCTTCACCTCACTCAGTCACCGACGTGGGCGGTCACCAGAGGGGCAGCATGTCCAGTGAATCTTGTCAGCAGAGTAGACCCTGAAGGAGCCCACACTGGAGGCGGTCTGCCCAATGCACTGATCTGCTGCCCGCACTCCCTGTAGTGCCTCAGGAAGTCTGACCTTGAAGGGCCACCCGGGCAGCTCATCTCCATGTCAACCACAGGTCTCAGTTGACTAAGCCTGAACACCCAAAGCTTGTAGAGTGAGTGCCACAGAACTGGGAGCTAAAGATGGCTGTGTTGGTAGACAAAGATGGTTCTGGCTAGTCTCCCAGAAAGGAAGGAGCACCATCAACCATGATGTCTTAAAGAAAAATATTTGTAATGTAATTTTCTTCTGTGTCTCAAAAGAAAATGGCATTAAAGGCTGGGGTGGCAGTGAGAGGCCATAACCCACCCCAAATCCACTTACACCAAAAAGCAAAACCAAACAAAACAATGGAGTTTAAAGCATCTTGAAGCTGGGATTGAACATGTCCATCACTGAAAGTAGAAAGCTGGGATCTCTCAGCCATGAATTCATAAGGAATGATGAAAATGAATGATGTTAGATTAAGGAATCTGCCTGTTTCCTTTGAGAACCATGGAAAAGAGCCTCCCATACATTTGATGTATATTTTATGAGCAATCAAACTTTTTGTATCAGAATGTATGTATAAGGGTGCCTGGGTGGCTCAGTCAGTTAAGTGGCCAACTCCTGATTTCGGTTTGGGTCATGATCTCGGCTCGAGTCATGATCTCAGGGTCCTGGGATCGAGTCCCACGTCAGGCTCCATGCTCAGCTGGAGTCTGCTTGTCCCTCCCCTTCTGTTCCTTCCTCCCCCCACTCAAACAGATAAATAAATAAAATCTTTAAAAAAAGAATATATATATGTCTGCACATGAGTGTGGCATATTATATACATCTCAGTGAATAGTATGCCTGTTGGATTCTAATTAATAACTAAATTGCAAAAGGATTATTTAAAAATTTTCTCTCAAAAATGATATTATTAGGCATGATTGAGAAGCATTTTCTAATATCTCACCCCCGGATTTACTTGTTGCTTATATCCATGACATTGGATCTCCATGGAATTATCACACATCGTTAAACATAACCAGGAAACTCATCAGCTTTCTCATTTTGAGATATCAAGAATGTAACATTTAAATATCTCCTATTCCAAATGTACACATCAATATTTGTTGTACCTATTGTTAAACTAAATTTCACCATCAATTCTATAAATGGTAACTTATTTTTAGGGAGACCACAGGACGATCTGGTGAATTTTAGGCATACAGAATGAGGGCTAACCAGCTTTCCTAGGTAGTATTAGCATCTGTGGAGTGTCATTGGTCATCAGCTGTGTACCAGGGATGTTAATCATCATAGGAATTCCATAAAATCAGTGTTTGTAATGACAGTGTTCAGTAACGCTGTCCCAGGTTGGGAGTCTGGAGTTGGATCCAATCTATTCCCTAGTCCCCACACACATATTTTAAGAAAGTTTTCATGAATTTCTACTATACATTGCATTCATGGGTATTTTGGAACATTTGCAGATTTGGAAATGACTCAGGAGAGTTTTGGTTAGTATCTGGATTCTATGACTACTGGGCACTAGCTTGGCAAGTTTGCGGACTCAGTGGCTCTGACTAGAAGATCTACTGTCTCGGGCCTCAGGTAAAGCGATGCTGGAACTGAACTAAGCCCATTTGTTTATTCACAATTATTAGGGTCTTCTGAAACATATGTGGATCCTCTAACAATTAAAGGGATGTTTGGGTTCTAAATATCTGTTATAGGCTAAATTGTGTCTCTTACTGCTCTCAAATTCATGGGTTGAGGTCCCAACCTCAGTGCCTCAGAATGTGATCATGTTTAGAGAAAAGGCCTTTGAAGAGGTGACTATGTTAAAATGAGCCCATTAGGTTGGGGCCCTAGTCCAGTGTGACGGGTGTCTCTATAAGCAGAGGAGGAGACACCAGGGACACAGGCCCAGAGGAAAGACTATGTGAAGACATATCAAGAAGGTGGCCCTCAGCAGGCCAAGGAGAGAGGCCTCAAAAGAAAATTACCCTGCCAGCACCTTAATCTTGGACTTGAAGCTTCCAGAACTATGAGAAAATTAATTTTTGTCGTTTAAACCACCCAATCTGTGGTATTTTGTTACGGCAGCCCTGGAAAACTCCTTCTCCCAGGATGGTATAATACAGATGGTGTGTTCTATTGAAAGCCAGCCGCAAACCAAGTAAAT
Organism: Mirounga leonina; assembly: GCF_011800145.1. Lineage (NCBI taxonomy): Eukaryota > Metazoa > Chordata > Mammalia > Carnivora > Phocidae > Mirounga > Mirounga leonina. Next base: position 54,114,031 of record NW_023270305.1, read on the forward strand.
ACCAGCAAGTAGGCGTAAGAACAGTTATTCAATGTAAATTATAAACTCAGAGATTATGGATTTCTTTGTTATTGCCTGAAGGGGTCACCAGATGTAGATGAGACATCTATTGGTTGGCAGCTAAATTTCTAGTTGGAGGCAAGCTAAGAAACAAGAAACCTACAGTGAGTGTATGCACTTGTTTGGAATCCTAAGCTTGGGGTCCCCTTACAGTGGGTGAAGGCCTTAGAGCTGGCCAGATTCTTATACTCTTAAAAGGATGAAAGTACTCTAGAGTATTTCTAGCGAATCTATATATCTTGAACACTGCTTCTATTAATTATGATGAAACTTTTTAACATGGATTATGCTGATTAACTGTACCTCTGGGTTGATCAAAAATAATGTTACTGATGTGTAGCCATTTCTAGATATAAGTATCTTATTTGAATATTTCAAATGCTAACTCAGCATCTGATTTTGGTATTTAGATGTTAATCAACAGTCCTTACAGCATAGAGTAAAATTGACAAATTTATATATATCACATATCCTGTAGTTTATGATGAAGTATTTAATTATTTTTAGTATTTAAAAAACTGACATGATTTCAGACGTATGGAGAAAAGTTCCTAAATACCCAAACTCTTCAGAGAGATGTATTCTTTCTTCTTTCTCTCTTTCTGTCTCATTCTCTTTCTCTCTCACTTCCCACTGCCTAAAACACTACATAGTATATTTTCTAAAAACAAGACATTGTCTGCATAACCACAGTAAAATAACCAAAACCAGGAAATTAACATTAACGAATTATGATTCCTAATTCCATCATTCCTTAAACAGTTGTTAGTTGGGTTTCTACTGCAAGGGGGAGTTTCTCCTTCCTCCAAATATGTCCATATCAGGAAGTCAGGAATTCTTATGTTATCCCCTAAGTTATAATATCTTATCTATCTATCTATCATCTATCTCTCTCTCTATCTGTCTATCATCTATCTATCCTTATTTATGTTCCAATTGTCCCAATTGGCCAGTGGAGTTCCCCTTCAAACTAGCTCCTGTGTTCTTTTAACATGTCCTCATCATTCTTCATGCACTTCCTTCCCTTTTTGCATAAGATATTCCAGACTCATCTTGTATACACATCATCCCTCACACATATTTGCATTTTTGAATCTATATGTAGAAGTATATTAAAGCAAATTGAAAACAATAAAAAGGGCCACTTGCCTGTAGCAACCAAAGCAGGGTCCCTAACTGCTTTCTAAGACCTGATAACTCCCAACCAGGCCTTTTTCAGTGCACTACCATTTTATCACCTTTATCCTTGCAGACAAAAAGTTCTTCTTCTTCTTTTTTTTAATAAATATTGTAGTGTCATTTGGGCCACAATATTAACAGGAGGAGAACTGGTCCACCTTTATCTGAGGACAGTGCCAATTAGTCTCCCAAAATTCCTTTAAAGTGGTTGGAGTGATGGGAAGCAGGTCGCCACTGCCTCCCAAATGCTAGAATCTTTTTAATACAACAAATGAAAGGGGAGTGGGGGAGCAGTTGCAGTTAGTTTCCCATCATAAGACAGATTCAACATTCACCTTCTGATATTTTTTGTCTGATATTACAGATGATGAGATGGAGAGGTTAACTAACTTCTTCACAGCCCCTCTGCTACTTAGTAGTATATATCAGATTCAAACTCTGGGCATTGGTCCTGTAGCCCAGCAATGCTCAACAGCTGATCAATCTGGTAGGTTCTTAAGACCCATTTAGAGAGTCTGTAAGATCAAAACTATTTTTACAAGTATACCAAAATGTTTTTTGCCTTTTCACTCTCCTTCTCTAATGAGTATGTGGTGGAATTTTCCAGAGGCCACATAAAGAGTAATGATGATGGTATCACTCTGATGATTAATAGAATGAGTGCTCATACATTCCAGAATTTCCTAAAGTAGTAGTTTTAGGGAATAATATTTGAGTTTTAGTGGAGAGATATTCCATGTTCATGGATAGGAAGCCTCCATATTTTCAAGGTTTCAATTCTTCCCAACTTGATCTATTGATTCAGTGCAATCCAATCAAAATCCCAGCAAGTTATTTTGTGGATGTGGACAAACTGATTCTAAAGTTTATATGGAAGGCAAAAGAGCCAGAATAGCTAGTACAGTCTTGAAGGAGAAGAATAAAGTTGCAGGACTGACACTTTGATTTGAAGAATTACTATAAAGCTACCGTAATCAAGACATTGGTGAAAGAATAGATAAGTAGACTAATGGAACTGAATAGAGAGCCCAGACATAGACCCACATAAATACAGTCAACTGATCTTTGATAAAGGTGTAAAATCAATAAAATAAAACAAATAGTTTTATTTTTTCAACACCTGGTGCTAGAACAACTACACATCCACATTTTAAAAAAAGAATGTAGACACAGACTTTACATCCTTTACAAAAATTAACTCCAAATGGATCACAAACCTAAATGTAAAATGCAAAACTATAAAATTTCCAGAAGGTAACATTAGAGAAACACTTGATGACCTTAGGTATGGCAATGACTTTTTAGATTCGCCAAAGGCACATCCGTGAAAAAATAAGTAGGCTTCATTAAATTTAACAACTTCTGCTCTATAAAAGACCATGTCAAGAGAATGAGAAGAAAGCCACAGACTGGGAGAAAATATTTGCAAAAGACATATGTGACAAAAGACTGTTATCCCAAATATACAGAAACTCTTAAAACTCCACAACAATCCAATTAGAAAATGGGCCAAAGACCGTAAATAGGCACCTCACAAAAAAAAAAAAAAAAAAAATATATATATATATACAGACAGCAAATAAGTATATGAAAAGATGTTCTACATAATATGTCATTGGGGAAATGCAAATTAAAACAAAGATGAGATATCACTACTTAACCATTAGAAAGACCAAAATCTGGAACACAGACAACACCAAATTCTGGACAACAGGAACTCTCATTTATTGCTGGTGAGAATGCAAAATGTCCCATCACTTTGGAAAACAGCTTGGTCAATTTTGCAAAACTAAACATACTCTTAGCATATGATCCAACAATTGTGCTCCTTGGTATTACTCAAAGGAATTAAAAACTTATGTGCACATGGAAAGGTTTTGTGGGTATTTAGATAATCAGGGATACATGGATATTTATAGCAGCTTTATTCATAATTGCCAAAATTTAGAAGTAACCAAGATGCCCTTCAGTAGGTGAATAGATACATAAATTGTGGTACAGCCAGACAATGGGATATTATTCAGCACTGAAAAGAAATGAGCTATCAAGCCATGAAAAGGCAAGGAGGAAGCTTAAATGCATATTACTAAGTCAAAGAAGGCAATCTGAAAAAGCTATATTCTGTATGACTCCAACAATATGACACTCTGGAAAAAACAAAACTATGGAGACAGTAAAAAGATCAGTGGTTGCCAGGCTTTGGGGGTGAAGAGGGGGGCCTGAAGAGGTGGAGCTTGAGAATCTTCATTATACGTTTGCCCAAACCCATAGAATGTACAGCTCTAAGACAGAATCTTAATATAAAGGATGGATTTGGATAATTTTGATGTGTCAGTGAAGATACATTAATTATAAGAGTCTTCCACTCTGGCTGAGGAAGTTTATAATGGGGGAGCCCATGCACGTGTGAGGGCAGGGGATGTATGAGAAATAGTCTTTTTAAAAATGTGAGTTTTCAGAGATAAACTCAGTTTTTTCCCAGTACGTCTCCTGCAGTCTTCCTAGCTATCTTCGTGTATACTGGCTGTAGCATCTGTGAGCCCTAATACTGTCTAATATGTCAGTATTTTGAAATCCAAAACTTAATTTTCTTTGGAAATCTCTCTTTTTTCTGGACACACAACAAGAAGTCTGTATACACTGTGGTCTTGTTTTGCAATAATATATGTTTAAATTTCCCTATTTTTTTAAAAGATTTTATTTATTTATTTGACAGAGAGAGAGAGCAAGAGCAGGAACACAACAGGGGGAGTGGGAGAGGGAGAAGCAGCCTTCCCCGCAGTGCAGGGAGCCCGATGTGGGCTCGATCCCAGGACCCTGGGATCATGACCTGAGCCGAAGGCAGATGCTTAACGACTGAGCCACCCAGGCGCCCCTAAATTTCCCTATTTTATATAGAAGTATCATATATCACACCAAAGTTCTGTGAGATCTCCAGTCATTTTTTTTAGAATGTAAAGGAGTCCTGAAACCAGAAAGTTAAAACAACCACTGTTCTAGGCGGTGTCTTTTTAGGACACAAATATGCTTACTTCCAATTTCATGTTTTCTTCCCTCTACCTCTGGCCAAAATCATAAAGCTACCTTTGACTTAGAATTAAATTGTTCCAGAATGAATATTATTCTGAGGAGAAAAACCAAGAGGAAAGAAGAACACCATCTGAGGGTAGCCTCCAGAAGGTGAAGGGCAATACTAGTTAAGCTGGTATCTGGTCTACTAGTAACAGACTGTGTAGCCGTGTGCTAGACTTCCTCTTGCTTCAAGCTGCTGATCCCCACTTCTCTCTGCTGATGGCAGGGAAGCTCCCTCACCAACAGGACTGCCACACTGAGGGAAGGGGTAATCCAGCGCTCAATACGTCCTCACCTGTTTTGCCAAGAGGCAAATGAGCCTCCCTTACTCCTGTTGTGTGATCAAATGGTGCTAATAAGCCAAGAAACTCTGCAGGTGTTTAAACAAAGCAGTGGCATTTATAAGATAGTAATGCAAGGTGTTAGGCGGCCGCTAAATGGCCAACTGCATGCAGTGTAACTGTTTGATAACGAGCAGAGGAGAATAGGCTTTGCCTTCAGCCAAACTTTGCGAATCTTAGCTTTGGGACCAATATCCTGAAACATCATCCTGTCACAGCTGGCCTATTCTCCAGGAAAAGGAATGTCCCTGGAAGCTCACTGCATTTTGCACAGTAAAGAGCCCAACACCGACCCATTTTGATGGGTTGAGTGTAAAATGAAGCAGACGGATCAGATTAAGTTCCCCCTTCCTCTGAAGAAGCAGTTTGTGTCTCTCTCCCTCTGTCTGTCTGTCTCTCTTTCTTTCTCTCATTTCATCTTAAGAGAAAATGTACTTGGCTCAAAATCATTTTCCCGAGCACCAAACATTTGCAAACACTTTCAGATGCATGCACAGTGGGTCTAGCTCAGCTGGGTCGGCTCGCACCGTAGCTGTGAGGCAACACGCTGGCAGCGGCCTTCTAACTTTTCAAATAATAGAGTGATTCTGCATGTTTTCTCCACTGCTTCCATTCCCAAACATCCAATAGATAGAAAAGTGCTCTTTCCTTGCCCACTTCCAAGATCCAGTCTTGGCTTCCCAAACTGCTATTGAGCCGGCAGCACCAATCATAGAGCAGCTACAGAATTCCTGGGGGACATTCAATTCAAAATGCCCCGTGCTACCAGCTCATGCCGGCTTGGGCAGGAAGCCAGAGTTGCCTCAGTTCCATCACACCCCTCCCCACTAGCTTCCTGGCTCTTCCTGCCTTCTGGACTCTTCTTTACTTCTCCAAACAGCCCATATTCATGTCATCATCTCCCTGGAAATATGGGGGCGGGCAAGCAGGGCTTGTGAAGGGGGAAACACTGACAGATCGGACCCTCCTTTGCACAAATGCTAGCATATATTCACTTAATTCTCCTGGGAAAGTTTGTTGTATTTGCGAAACTCAGAAAGATCTCAATTAGTTTCCCCTCCTCTGTTCTTCTTGGGCACTGCTTCCGGGATTGATGTTGGAAAGGTGCTTATATTTAGTGAGAAAGGCCCCTGAGGCTCTACTAACTTCCCAGGAAGCCACTTTAGAGTGAAAGATGTGTGACTGGTAATGTTCCAGCTTGGTTTGTATTTATTCCGTCCCTCTCCTGCTCAGGCATTGTTCAAGCCTCGTCAAAGCCAAACCAAGTCTTTCAGAGATTGTCACAAGCTTCATCTGAGCTTGGTATTTCAAAGTGGGGGTCCTTCCAGGAACTCATGAACCACAAGCTACAACTCTGGGCTCCTGACTGAAGACAAACTTAGGAGTCGAGTGCTTTTAAAGGCCCAGATATTAGTCATTGATGTCTTCTGTCAAAGGGCAACGGTGGGAATAAGGATGCTTATTTTCCCTTCACATACTGATTTTTCTTTTCTTTTTTGGGGGGGGTGGGTAGAGGGGGGAAGAGAGAGAGAGAGAATCTTAAGCAGGATCCATGCCCAGCATGTGTCCGAATTGGGGCTCAATCTCACAACCCTGAGATCATGACCTGAGCTGAAATCAGAGTCAGACGCTCAACCCACTGAGCCACCCAGGCGCCCCCTGACTTTTCTTTATCAGTGCTGGAAAGAGTCTTCTCGTTTCTCATTTCTTGATGGACTAGAGGGACAACAAATGAGCATACTGTATTTGTCAGGACAAAGGTTCAGTAGCAGCAGTAGTTAGGAATAGAAGGAGTAGTAGTAATAGTATGAAAAGTGATTATTGGCAGACGCTATTGAGAAACTTACAAAAAGCTATTACCACCGCCTTGCCCCTTGCTGTTGCTCATTCTGTAGGTGAGAAAGCCAAGCCATTTCCCCTCCCAGGCTTTCCTGCAACGAGGGGTTGCCACACAATGTAATTTTGACCCATATCATGTAAAGAAAGTTTTCTGGGGAGTCAAGAAGCCCCTGGAAAAGCGTTTCTTCCTTCATATAAAAAAGGACAATGAACAATCAGGCCCATTTGAAACTTTCTTCTTCTTACTGCCTTAAATGCTAACATCCTGGCCAGAAGTGAAGTGGCTATATTATGACCACAAAAGAAAATTCAAGAAAATAACAGCGGAGACAAACCTAACCTCATCAAGACAGAAAAACAATTCTAGTCACCACACAGCTTTGCATTCCTTGTTATGTGAGAAAAGCAAATCTTCATTTGTTCTATCTGGTGGCCATCCCGAAGCTTGGCTTTCTTAGCTGTGATATGCAGGATAAAGGTATATACTTTGTGGGGGTGATGGGGAGGTTTTTCTTTTTAAATCTGCGAATCATACTGTAAACTACAGAATTCCACACAAATGTAAAAAAAGGCATTGTTTGGGGAAGGTAGTAGATTGGATTTTTCATCCTTATTCATAAGTGTTAATTGTGTGTCTAATAGTCACTGGGTAATCCTTTAGTTTTCCAAAGGGCACAAAGGACTCAGTCCTTAAGGAGTTTACAATTTATTAAGTGACTCCTTCATGAAGTCATCTAATTCCTGATATAACACCACAGAGAATAAAACAAAGAATTATTAAACTATTAATTGCTAAATTACAAAGAAATTTGAGTGCTAGTTCTACACAAATTCAAATAATAATCTTTAAGATATATTATATGCTTACTATGTTCCAAGCACTATTCTAAATGTTTTACATGAACTAAGTAACTAGATCCTAGGTCAACCTTGTAAATAAATATATTAGCTTCCACATTTTACTCATGATAAAATTGAGGTGCATTGGGGGTCCATGTGTTGACCAAATTCACAGATGGTAAGTGGCAGAGCCAGGACTGAATCCAGCCACCCTGGCTTAGATCAACTGCTCTCCTGGGAAGATCAAAAGTCAGATCACTTAATGTAACCCTTGTTCTGTTGCTTACCTGGTTTTGTAACCTCAGGCACAGCATTTATAAGTATATTTCCTCATCTTTAAAGTGAGAATAATAGCTACCTAATTGGTTTGTTTTGAAGATTAAACCAATAATGTATGTAAAGCACCTTACGAAGTAATGGGCACATAATAGAGCATTGTAAATGGTTTCTGTTATTGGCCTGGCAGAACAGACAGGAAGTCTCAGGGTCTTTTCCATTAGGGGCAAAGAGGGGAGCCATCCCTTCTGAATGTGTTATGGATCTTGAAATTTAAGTTCAGCTCCAAAAATAGTCAAAACTTTCTAGAAAAATTATTTCTTGGTTATTGTTTCAAAATGGGTAACATAAAAATCTTGCTAACTCTCTTATGAGACATTTTTTTAAAAAAATGAGCACTTGGTGTGCGTGATTGTTGGGAAAATCAGTGAGGACATTAGTCTTAGCTCATACAAGTAGAGGGACTGAATAGAATGGGAATCGTAATTCATTTATTTGACAAATATTTACTGAGTACACACCTTGTGCCACATTTGTCCTAGATGCTCTCATCCCCAACCCTCACCTCCACTGCATAGTTTACTAAGATGCTAGCTTATCAAGGTGCTCCCTTTAAGACCATGTAGAATTCTGCCACACAGAGGTGCATCATTGTTCTCCTAAAGCAGAGAATGCTGGAGTAGGGGTGTGTGTGTATGTGTGTGATGTGTGTGTGCACATGTGTGGTTAGGGGAGTGGTAGATTTCATTAATTTACTTCTTTAGATTAGGTAACTATTCACCCCAGAAAACCCCTAGAGAGATAGAGACAAACTGGATAGACTTGGTCTAAAAGAATGAGTTTCTGAGTAGAGGTCTGAGATGTTTCCCAAGGATAGGTAGAGATGGGTCATAATACTAGGTGATTCAGAATATCTATAAGGAATCAGAAGGAGAATGTGTTCTGGAGGATAGATCCCAAGAATGACAAGCTCAGCTACTAATGGGGAATTGAGAGCATTTGAATAAACTACCTGCCTCATCATGTTAACTAACTATGGGCTATCTGTAAGGAGGGAGAGGTCTGAGGATGACCCAGTGCTATCCCATCAGAAAAAGACAGATTTGCTTGGCGCACCATGGCAAGATGGTCCCCTGCTGAAGAGTAGCCTAGAACCAGCACTTGTCCACAGAGAGATAGAAAAGGAGTGGCTGGAGCCAGTGCTCCATGTTCTCATGTGTAATTAATCAATTCATAACTTTTGCTTTCTTATGGCTAATGGGAAGGGGTTCTGACAGAGCTTCCTTCTCTTAATCTTCACATTGGGGGAGCTTCAATTATTTATATAGCAATTAACTCTGAATGGAGAACGACTCCACTTAATAGATGAACAGGGACTAAAAATGGATCTTTTGGCAACAAGTCTTAGTGCCAGATTAATAGAGGCCATCTTTGGGTTCTCCACCTCCAGCGCCAGGAAGAGAAAAGTTGTTACATCATTAAATAGGGCCTCTTTTTCTCAGAGGCCTCCCTCTTTTCTGTGTGAGCCCCTGTATGTCTCCTGGTTGAGTCCCTGATCTGAGGAACAAATTTCTGGGCTGTTTCTTTTGCTGAACTAAAGCTCTATCTGCCCTCTGTGTTATGGCCCAATCACATTCCTTAATTCAGGTCATGTAGTTAACTATCTTGGGGGCCATTGATCTGTTCAGATTTTTTTTATTTGAACCCGTCAACAAATGTATAGCCAAACCTTGCAACTTGGTGTCACCCATTCAAATGTAATATGTATCTTAGTTTTTAGCAACATGGAAACTTTTAATAGAAATACTGGGGAGATGGGACAAGAACACAGCCTGTGTATTGGTACTGAATATATTTCCAATTGGAAGCAACGTGCAATCGGAACACTATGACTAGTCAACAAGGAATGAGCCAACCTAAATATAAAATCATTTTCTACACACTTCTTTATCTTTTCCCCATAGAATATTATCAGAGATTTTGACAAATCTAGATTTAGACAAATCTGTCCCTCTGATTTATGCATTTAAGCAGCCATGTGACATTCGCTATTAAGCACCTACCATGTACCAGACCCTTTCCTAGAACACAAGATTAACACCTAGTGGCATAGTAATGCTATTAAAAATTAAAATATCTCTTATCTGTTATCACTTGTTTTTAGTGAACCTGTGAAGGATTCAATGCTCATGGATTTTTGTTTTTATTGTTTACAAGATGGAAATTTAAAAATTAATTTGGAAACTTCTAAGAAATGGATGTGAAACTTATTAACATGTAGTTTCCAGAATGTGCATTTCCTATTTTTTGGTTCTCAGAACCTGTTTCCTATTTTCTTGTACCATACCCATTCCTGTTTTCCACAAAATTCTCCAAAGAGTACTAAGAATTACATGGTCATTTTATGCATGTTTTCTCCCTGCTGCCTTATAGTTCACTCAAAACCAAAGACCTAAGAACCTTCATCATTGGCATGCTCTCAGAATAATACTACAGAAATAACACTTTACACATGCCACATCTCTCCTAAAAATGTATTGCATATGCTTTCTAATATCTCATGCATTAGTCTCAGATCTCATTGGCTGACTTACAAGAACTTCCAGAAATTAGTTTCTCCTTGACTGTCCAAATTATCCCCACTATTTCTCAGTTCTCACTCCCAACTTTATTAAGCTGGCTCACACTGTCTGTTTTTATTTCTGTGCCTTCTCTCATGTTATTTTCCCACACTGAAATGTACCCAAATCCATTCTCCTCTCTATCTAAATACCAACACTTCCTTTAAATTTTTTCTCCTTCATGAAGTCATCACCTGCTATTAACAATCTACACTGAACTATCCCTTCCAGTACTGATTAGTCACTCACTGTGTGGTTCAACAATTTTCTAATTGTTTCATCTATGCGAGGCTCATTTTCCCAGTTACATGGTAAATGCCTCAAAATATCTTTGTTTTGCCCCCCGTGCCTGGGAGGGGTTGAATTCTACTTGGTACAATAGCTTAATTGATGTATAATCAAGTACCAAATATAAGCCAAGAAATATAAAGGAAATTTGAAATGCAGCTTATCAGGATTCCTGGATATTTTAAAGACAGTCTCATATAGATCACACCTTGAGATATTTGACTGCAATTGTCAATTTCACCCAGCACTTTACATTACATTTGACAGAGCCATTTGCATAACCCATGGTATCCCTTTTCTGTCCTGGAATATGAAAACTCCCCTTGGGACATCTTATGAACCCTTTAATTCTAAAAGTCATATCCAAGCAGGAGGATAAGTTCTATAAGCCCCTAATAATTGTCTCAAAAATCAATACATTCTTATAGTTTTTGAAATGCAAACAGGCAAAGATAATAGAAACATTTTTCATTGGGTATTCAAGACCACTGAGTTCACTGGGAAAAAAAGCTACATATGTATGTAGCCTGGCATAGTATGTTCGCTCAATGAGCTATTAATATAGAAAATAAATTGAGCTTCTATGAACCATGTAGATTGGAGTCTGACAGTTACAAACATATCTAGTAAAAATAATTCCAAATTATTCAAAATGTCTCACCATGGAGGGCTTGAGGTGACCTTGAATGAAAGCTCCAGGCTTGTGCTCCCTGCACAATGCTATGTCATAGGTGATGATATGAGGTGACAGGAAAAAGAAAACTGCATTGTGCTGGTGGTCGAAAAAAATCACTGAGTAGCTTTAGAGATGGAATAATTTGAATTTAGATATTATAAGCCCTTAGAGGCAGAAAAGTTCAGTGATAGCAATGACTGAAGCAGAAACTCCTGGAGAACATCTTAACCTTCAAATGCATTTTCAATCTCACCAGCTCCTTTGCTGAACTCTTGCAGCCTTGAGTGAGATCCCCAGGAACTTACATGCCACATCCTTAGACGCAAACAGAGATGTCTATTTTTCCTAGTCAATTGATGAACAATGGATTGATGTTCAAATATTAGATCTACTCTCTTAGTCTCCCTCACAGATCATTCTGTTTTTTGTTTGGTTGGTCGGTTGGTTGATTAGTCAAGGACAAGATTCAGGTTGACCTACTATGATAAGAGCTGATGAACTTGATCTTACTTCAAATCTTATTTGAAAAACTTGTTCCAGTTTAACACTGTCAACCCTTTCTTCTCTCCTTTCCAGTGTGTTTTTGTACATTGTCTATAAAATTGTGTTCAATCTTCTGCCAATGGAAATTGATGGTTATACTCTTTACATCTCTAGACTCAAAATTAGATGAGAGTTCCAAATTTGCAAAACCCAGTGGGTAGACCTAACATTCATTCTCATAGCAAATGAGGTTTCCTAATGCATTAACATTAAAAAGAAAATAATGGAATGGGGTCAGGTGGTATAACATGGAAATATACACTTTTATGTGGAAACTAGGGATAGATAAGTGTAGGTTTGGAGGTCACTAAAGCCATACACACCTAAAAACACAGATTTGACTTGAGGCAAGAATGGATATACGGATATGTCTGTGAGTGTGTGTGTGTGTGTGTGTACGTGTACAAACATGTGGTCTGTGGTAAGAATAGGGTAGGGAAGGTGGGAAAGAAACTAATATATGTTAAGTACTCACTAGGTGCTAACTGTCACAGTTACATACTCAGTATCAGTGCTCATGGCCACAAAGTCTATCTACCTCTCAAATGATTATGTCTTAGTTAATCTAGTCTAACACTAATACGAGTACAAAAGGTTTTGTCTATGTGCCAACTAACCAGTTCCAATTTTTTCCTTACTTTACTCCAAGAATAAGTATTTTTGCATCATAACAAACTCAAAACGACTGTGTGGGGTCAGTATTACATATCCCCCACATTACAGATGAGGAAACAATGCTCAGAGAAGTTGATCTATTTTCCCAAGGTCAAAATAACGGGTGAGTAGTAGAGTCAAGGGTTTAACTTAGTTTCTGTCAGACTAAAACCCACTCTTTCTAATTATATCATGGTGACCCTAAAGGCAAATATTCAAAAAAGGCCAAAAAAAAAAAAGTAGAAAGAAAAGGAAAATGGAAGGAAAAATCTGTCAAACATGAATCTTTACAGAGGCAGCAAAAATAAAGATAAGGCAGGGAGAGGGTGTTCAGATGAAAATAATACTTAGATCAGGAAATTCGTCTTAAAGTGTCAAGTAATGCTTATTTCTTATTTCTACATAAGCAAAGTAAAATAGATCAATTTTTCATTTAAACAAAATTCATACAATAGCTAATTTTAATAGAAGGATGAGGAGATGCTATTTTTCTTTTCTTTACTTTTTTGGTAATTTTCATAGAGTATTCTGGGATCTGTCTGTCTTAATGATTTAATTCACTTTGCCATTATAGGCAAAGTCTGAATTCATACATAGATTTGGTTTGCCTCTATACAGTTTTTTTTTTCTTAATCACGTTAAACTCCAACAAATTGCTACATTTTTGTATCTTCAGAATGAATTTGACTGATGCTTCCACTTTTCAACTATCTCTCTTAGTATCAGGAATACACTCCAACAGTCTTAAGATATGTTACCTGCATTTTTGCCCATCTAGAACCCTGCAAGATAAACTTCAGTTTTAGCCTTTCAAGTCCTTAAGGAGCTTAATGATATTTTAGGGATTTTGTTATTATCTAGGTACAGCCATGAAAAGTACTTTTAAACAGAGTACACAAACCTCCATGAAGGCTATCATATTTGAAATATAAAGCTCCAAAAATTAGCCTCTAAAAGGAATTAGGCCTACCTGGAGTCCAGAAATCCTCCCTGGGGTTGATTTCAGAGCCTTTACTCAAGAAATATCTAAGCCCTTTGTATGTGTGTGTGTGTGGGGGGGGGGATACTCAGGAATTCTCCTCCCTGGATTTAATGCCCCCAGATTTAAAATGTAAGTATTAGAAGCTGAGCCCTCGAACATCTCCCTTCATTTCTTGACATCTTTATGACAATGTATGGTGCAGTACCTCACTTTGCTGCAATTACTGAACAGACAGCACTGTGGGCAATGTAAGTTGCTCTTAAGTGCAGCAATCCATTCTGAAGAGATGTACAAACATAAACTCTCAGTCGTGGCAGGCTGCGATGAAACCTGAGCATTATCTGTGAATTTTCTCTCTCTCATTTTTAATCATTCTGTTAGCTCACCTCTAGAACCCAGTGGCCTAATTTACTAATTGATAACTATTATTACTTAGTGGAATTGAAAACTGAAATTACTGCCTGCCTTAAACATAATAAAAATTGGCAATCCATTCAGAGTGTTTTGAGGGGCTGCTTCATTCATTGCACAGCCCTGGCAGCTGGGTAGATGTCCTTGTCTGCTCACTGCATGGCCTCATCTCCAGATGGGATGGAAAGGACAAGGGGGATTGTCTCTCTGACACGTTCAATCTGGAAGGAAAACAGTATATATGACAGTATATACCTGTAGGATCTTATAGATGATATTCCCTCAACCAAAAATTACACAGAAACTGTCTTCTTTTCTTCGTTTGTGCTTGGTCCTCCAAACCCCAGCTTGTCTTCATACCTTAGCATGTGATTTCTAAACTCAAGCGACTCTTCTTTCTTCATTTGCTAAAGGAATGGTCCTTAAGGAGAAATAGATGATAAAAGTTCATTGTCTCATTCTTTTAAAGATTTTATTTATTTATTTGACAGAGAGAGAGAGACAGCAAGAGAGGGAACACAAGCAGGGGGAGTGGGAGGGGGAGAAGCAGGCTTCCCGCAGAGCAGGGAGCCCGATGTGGGGCTCGATTCCAGGACCCTGGGATTGTGACCTGAGCCGAAGGCAGATGCTTAACGACTGAGCCACCCAGGCATCCCAAAGGTCATTGTCTCATAATACAACCAAATCAGTTAGTGACCAGGCTAAATCCAGGGGAAATTAAGCAGAAAATATTACCATCAGCATTTTTTTCTTTTTGTACATGCCCTCAGTGTTGGCCCAGTCAAACCTGTTTAAAGCAACAAAGTTTGTCCTTCAAACTTACCCTTCCTTTTCCTACTACAGTTTCCAGTAGATATGCCAATATTATTTGTCATTGCCTTGATCTGGGTTAACGTTCAATCGTCATTACAATATGCTCGCATATTAACGCATATTTGTTTGTTTAATCTGAAGTCTAGTGTCCAGGTATGCCAGGAGATGTTGAGATTACAGACATAAAAAGTCCCGTTCCTGCTCTCAAGGAGCCCATGATCTAGAAGGGAAACCACGGTGTGAAGCTACACGAGAAATATTATGAAAAAAATACCTTCAAGACGCACAAGGGATTCTTGGAGAACTCAAAACGCTTAAGAATTAAGGTCAAGTCTGGAAAGTTTGTAACTATAAAGAGAAAAGATCATGGCCCCTCAAACCACAAAATCTGATCCGCATACTGATAAAACCAATCATGAAAGCAGCTTCCCACATGAAGACAGGAAGTTAGCAAGAAAGCAGATGCAATGAGCTAGGAAAGAACGCCTAAATATGCCACAAGCTTAGCGTGGGTCACTACTCAGTCAGTTTAGCAGATAATTGTCAAAAATGTTAGTCATTCCTCAAGGTTACCCCAATCATCCTTTTCATACAACCAAGCTAAAGACTGATATTTGTTGGGAGGTTTTTCTTCTGACTTCCAAAAGGTATTGTCATATCTCTTAAGCTCAATCTCATTCAAATAATCAATGAGTCATCTACTGAGGGCCCATAATTTCTCAGCACACTGGGAGGCCACCTATTAGGGGCTAGTTCTCTGTTTTCTATTCCCAGTCTTGATCAGAAGTACTAGGCAACACCCACTAAAAGAACAAGCCCATTCAAAGAAACCCTTCAGACTTGATCTATTAAAGTCTTGCTCCATATCATGTGGAGAAAAATACAAACCCCCATGAACATCTGACAAGTTGTTTATTTGTTTTAGACCAAAACTGTATACTTCCATTTATTTTTTAAAGACTTATTTAATTTATTTTAGAGAGAGAGAGGGAAAGCATGAGCAGGAGGGGCAGAGGGAGAAGGAATGAGAATCTCAAGCAGACTCCCCACCGAGTGCAGAGCCTGATACGGGGCTCAATCTCAAGACCCTGAGATACTGAGAACCTGAGCCGAAACCAAGAGGCACATGCTTAACTGATTGCACCACCCAGGCACTCCTGTATACTTCCATTTCTAATGAAATAAACACAAAGCAGAGCAAGTAAGATATAAAGAGAACAAATGCTCAGGCTAATGTTTTCAGTCACGGAAAAGAAGTGAACCAGAAGTTTAAGTCAAGCCTGGAAAACTACATTTTTCCCCTTAATATCATTAATGTGACAATCACTAACACCACTAGATTCTAGCCACTTCTTATTTTCAAATGTTACCATCCCATAATATCAACCACAAGGTCAATGACAAGTTACATTCTAGTTTGTACCCAGATCTAGGTACAAAGTACTATCCTAGATCTAAGTACTCTTCTTGTATCTACTTTTGGCTTGTGAACTTGAGAGGAAGTAACAGAATGGGTGTGACAAGAAGCAGAGGTCACTTCCTCTACTCAGAGAAGTTTTCCCAGGGAGCGTGGTAGGTGACAGAGACAGCATAACCTGAAAAGTCTAAAATATTTACTGTCTAGCCCTTTGTGGGAAAATTTGCTGACCTCTTGTATAGATCAACAATCTATATTTGCGATAACCAAAATCTAAAGTTTTAAAAAACGTATTTGGTGGCAAAACTTGAACTGAGTTGAAATCTTTTGGTAGCAATGACACAAGCTTACCTAAAATGATATGAGACTATGGATAGCTTTTATTTATCCACTGGGAATATTTATAGGAATCACTGTAGAAATATTGATAGGTCTTATTTCAGGGAGTCATCCAAGATCCCCCCCTCTGACCTCCACAAGGGGGGTATTATAATATTCAGTATACATCTCTCTAAACTCCAAAATATTCTGAATCCTGAAAAATATCAGGCCCCAAGAATTTTGGATTAAATTTAGTGGATCAAAGATGTCAAAACTCTGGGATAAGAGAACGTTTTTTTAAAAAAGCTTCATTATCAGACATTATCAAGGATATCAGGTCTATCAAGTGGGAATGGGAGGGCCATGAATGACACTCAGCACTATAGGAGTTTGCAGGTGAAACACACAGGTGATTTGAATGGTGTGAATCTTGTACTGAGGCTTGTGGGCATTCAAAGTGTGAAAGGGTAAACAGCAATACTACTGATTTAACAAGAGACCTAAATGCTAAAAGAGATAGGAAATACTGCCTCTATTATTACCTAAGAAAAGTAGCATTCTTATTCTCAAGAGTCCTGCAATGTTTACTTCCAGTTCCTGAAAAGCCTCCATCCTCTAGGAACACTAATTTTGTAATATGAGGAGACAGACTTTCTACCTAAAGAACTTATGCATTTTGGGAAATGACCAGAGGATGGATTAAAAAGCCTTGTGTTGTAAAACTAAAATTTAGTCACTTTCTCAATGCAGACCTCAGGTGCATGTAGAGGGTATTGCGTTCGAGCAATCAAAGAGTTAACATGGGTGCCTGTGTTTGTATGTGTCCTCCTCACCACCTGGAAGACAAAAAGCTTAGCCGGCAGCACAGTGATGGTGCTTTATGACAGGTAAAAGAAGTGGACATAAAAACATAATACATCTGAATAGGTGCACAAAGTAAGTAGCAGCCTGAGTCATCAGAAAACAAAGAAGAAGATAATTTCGCACGGAATATTGGGATTCCAGAAAGACTATTTCATAGCGCCATACAATGTTCAGAGGGCCCTGAGGCAAACACGGGGCTTGGAGAAGCTCAGAAGCCTAGTCTAATTTTTAATTCACAGCAAAGTAAAAGGTGTTTAAAAAAAAATCAAGTCAACATCAAGAGTCTCTTCTCTCGATGGCCAAAAGAAGTATGACAAAACCAGGGTTAAATTCAGCTTGCTGGTGTCCATATATTCCATGTCTGATTATGGGTAGAACAGAGGGGGATTTGGGTTGCCCCAGCATCTTATTGACTTTGGCGAGTGGATCAACCATGCGGTAATATGGCACTACCAGCAGACATCACACCATTCCACGTGGCTTTTAACTTGGTATTGTATTCATAGTCTTTCCGGATGTCTCCCTTTCCTTTTAGATCTCAGAATAATTATGAGAAATGCAGACATAGGAACACTCAACCTCTGGCAGGACCACAGAACCAAACTGATAAGTTATACAGAATTGACACAGGTTGCCAAATCTAGGGGTCTCATTTATTTGTCCAATTTTCGAAGGCATTGCATGGCACACAGAGTGGAGAGGCAGACTAATTTGATGCCCCGTCTGGGTATAGTATACTTTGAAATCTAAGAAGAGGCCCTCATGCCAATGCAATTGCATCGATGTTACACAGTGTCAACAGCAGGCAGAATTATTCCCTCAGCTAGCACTCATGTATAAAATATCTCCTGATGGCATTGTCTTGCAATGGTATGTGTGTATGTGGTGTGTGTATGTGGAGTGTGTGCGTGTGTGTGTGTGTACATGTATATGTGGCAAAAAGATGATCATCATCAGGGCTTGGGATGAACTAGTGCAGGAATAGGCAAACCTTTCCACTAAAGGGCAATATAGTAAATATTTAAGGCTCTGCAGGCCCTAGTCTATAGTAACTACTCAAGTCAAGTCAAGGATGCAGAAAAGCATCCTTAGATAATATATAAATGAATGGGCATGGTCATAATTTGATGACCCCTGATCTAGGACACAGAGCTCTCTTGAGTATGGGATTGAGGCCAGGTCTGTGACAGAGTTCAGCATTCCTAAACCTTCCCCTCAGTTATCTATGCCCAGGGACTTAGTAATCCTAAAACCTCAGGGTCAGTATGATTATGGTACTAGTACACGCCCTAAAGATTTACATAATTGCAAACCAAAAAAAGGATTGAAAAAATCAACACTCTGTCTGTAGGGTTTCCAATCATTTCCTATATGGCTCCTTTGGAATATTACTTAGCTTTCCTGTACTCCTAATCCTAGATTTGTGAGGTCTGATATTAACCTTCAGAATAAAAAGTCAGAAAGACACACTGGAAATGAAAGTTGAGTAGTTTTAACAAAGGGATATTGAATCGTAGATTTAGAAGGACTGTAGGTCAGGACCCTCTTCACGACTTGAAATGAAGGTTTCAACATGTTTTAGATGTACAGAATCAATTTGGATAGAGACAGATGAATGATAGATGGTAGTCAGTAGAGATGTATATACATCCAAACGCGTATCTCCCAGCTCTCTGCTGAGAATCTGCTACACCTCAGTACCAGGGAGCATTCCTAGAGCCCAGATCTTGTTGTTTAAAGGCCATTCTTTAGGAAAGGAAACCACGACTCCTTGAAAGGATAGATAATTCCAGGACTGAAACTGAGAATGCATAAGATGATCTCAGGACATTTGTGAGCTAGAAATTACGAAAATGCTCAAGGAATAATAGGGACTTGTCAAAAGGATATAGAAGCAAATTGAAGTGGTCAACCCCCCGGCCAAACTGGGAACAATTTGAACAACAAAATAAATAAGGGCAGTAAGAGATTATTACCCATAGAATAAAACAAGAATCCATGAGGGTACACTGATACAAGTAAATGAATAAATAAATGAGGGGAGGAAGGATTTCTTCCAAATGGTAGAATTGCAATTCATAGATAGAGGAGGAATGATCGAACGGAAACATCATTATAATCATTATTTTAGACAAAAATCATCAGCGGATACGAAATTAATAGGTAAAATTGTGATGGGAAAAGTATATCTAGACTGTCTCAAAGTATCTCCCCACAAGACATTTATTAATTTTGGAAATTAAAAATAGTGACTTCCACAGTGGAGAAACCTGACAGATAATATCTTAACAAGTAATCAGTTAGTATCATGAGTAAGGGGGCATATCAGTATCACATGCCTCTTAATACAATGCACTAAGAGACACAGCATCTCTTCGTGAAATTCCTGCCAGAAAAGCATGACCTGAATCTAATCATGAAGAAGCATCAGCAAACTCAAATTAAGGAACATTTTAGAAAGTATCAGGCCTGTACTCTTCAAAACTGTCAGGGTTATGAAAATTTTTTTTAAAAGATAATGTTCAAAGTTAAAGGAAATATAAGAGGTGTAGCAACTAAGTAAAACACTGGACTCTGGACTGTAAGAAAGCTTTGTTTTTCTTTCTTTATAAAGGACAATAGCGGGCTAATTGGTACAATTTTATTAAGGTCTAAGGATTAGATAATAGTGTTGTGTTAATTTCTTAATTTTGATAAATACTGTGATATATAAAGAGTGATAAAACAAATGTATTTAAATGTTAACATAAGGGAATCTGTGTGAAAAAACGTGGAAATTCTTTATACAATGTTTGCAACTTTCCTGTAAGTCTGAAATTCTTTCAAAAATAAAAAGTTAAAAAAGAAAAAAGAAAGAGATATGACTCTGGAGCCAGAGTGCTCATGTTTGATCCATGAAATTATTACCTTGCACAGTGTTATGGGCCAGGTTGTGTCCCCCAACAGTTCACATGTTGAAGCCCTAACCCTCAGGACCTCAGAATGTGACTATTTTTGGAGACAGCGTCTTTATTTTGATTTTTTTCAAATTTTATTTATGTATTTGACAGACAGAAAGAGAGAGAGAAAGAAGCACAAGCAGGGGGAGCAGCAGAGGGAGAGGGAGAAGCAGACTCCCTGCCGAGCAAAGAGCCCCACACGGGGCTCAATCCCAGGACCCTGGTATCATGACCTGAGCTGAAGGCAGATGCTTAAATGACTGAGCCACCCAGGAGCCCCGGAGACGGGGTCTTTAAAGAAGTGAGGGTAAAAAGAAGTCAAATTAGTGGTGGCCCTAATCCAATATGATAGGTATCCTTACAGGAAGAGGAAATTTGGACACAAGATGGGTAGAGAGAGAAGACCATGTGAAAAAGACTCGGTTTTATATGTGATGAAAGATTTTGTATGTCAAATAAACAAAATCAAAGCAAACAACAAACTTGAGAGGAAAGGCTGTGTATATGACAACCAAAACTTGAGAGAAAACTTTAAGCCTTCAAAACAAGCAAATTCCCCAAAGTGGAAATTAAGATGGCTAACAAATGTGGAAAAAGATTTTATGTGACTATTAAAAAAGAAAGGCAAAATGTAAGTAAGTCATCGGGCTTTTGTCTGGTTCTATATTGTTTTCTTTGTTTGTATTTCTATTAAATTTCCAGTAAATGAAAAAAAATTTTAAATTCACTGTTGTAAGCATGTGGTTACTTTCTCATACATTGTTGATTGGAATCAATTTTGCTTAGTATTTTGGAAAAAACCTTTTCTAATAGAAGTTAAAATACGATAAAGATGTCTATTCTCAGCTAACTTACAACGCTTCTAGGAATCTAGCCTATGGAAGTTATCAGAAATGCTAATAAAGATTATGCAAAAACACATGCATTTCAACATGTTCTTAATAATAAAAAAAAAAAAACAAGAAACAACCAAATCATCCATCATGTTAACAGAGAAATGATAGGTAAATTCTTACATATGTAAGCTGAACTCTATGAAATTGCCATTTTTTGAGGTAAAAAAATAAACAGGTTAAATATCAGCAACTTCAAATTTTTCAATTTAGTATATGCTGTGGTGTTTTTTGCATTTGTTAAGTAAATTTCTGGAAAAATTGGAATAATAAGGGGACTGCTGTTATATGAGAAAGTCAGAACACTATAAATTGCTATGTAACATAATATTGACTGTGTACAAAATTCATGGAAAAGAAACTGGAAGGAAATATGATATCTGAGGCCTCTGGGTGTTGGGATTATGGATGATTTTTTTCCCCCTAGATTTACCCTGCTTTCATTAATCTATATGGTAAACCCATATTTGTAATGAAACAAGGAAAGATAAACAGAATCACTATTTTTTAGCAAGTTACTTTCATTCAAATCTTTTAAATATTATCCTTTTAGATGGATGAAATATATTTTGTGAGCAGAAGTGTCCACACTGTGTTAACAATTATATCATTAAAGAATTAAGGCATGTGACTTCCAAGGCAATTCGGTAGATTTATGTTAATCAAAGGGCACATATACTAAGGATGAGGACTCTCTCTATAACTATCTCCATGAACTGAGGGCCTGCTGTTTTGTTTTGATTCTGTGTTAAAGAACTTGTTCACAGAAAAGTTGGCTGAAGTGAATTTATGAGACTTTTCTATGTGATGATTGACATCTGTATTCCTGTATTTACATATTTATGTGCAGATTGGAGATGTTCACTGAGTACATGGGTTTGAACTCTTCCTGCATTCCATCCTTGACATACAATTATTGAGAATCTGCCATTTAAGGAAAAAGGAATTTAAGTGGTTATATACTCATATTGTTAAGGACTTGCCAGAGAGACTCACCTGGGTGTCATTGCTGATTTCTATTGGTTTCACTTGGGATCTCTGATCATTCTACATGCAGAGGTTCATCTGTTATGGTGCTCTTACCACCCACTTTTTTTTCCAACAAAGTCTAAGGTTTTTTTTTTTTCACCATACTATATAGCAAACAGAAGCACCATGGTACAACGGACTGATGTCAAGTTAGTATAAAACAATTCTGCAAAGAAGATTGTTCTAAAGAAGTAAGAACAGTACGATTATTGTACTTCTGTTGTTTCCTCTAGATACGATGAACTAATTAAAAAAGGAATAGGCTATGTATTTGGGAGAAGCTATGTAATACAAGGAAGTTCAGATGGAAATATATAAAGGTGATTTCAGAGCTGTATGATGAAACTTCTTTGCGAGATTATCAAAGATGTCTCTTTGCAAGAGAGTTCTTATGAGATTTCTAATACATAACAGAAGTTGAAATTGTTTTAGGGATCCACATTGAAGTTGCTTTGGGCAAGATCTACATTCTGGGTAGATCTCCTCTCCCATCTCATGCAGAATCTTGTTTCATGGATTAGTCTCTCTCCACTGTATCTTCAGTCTAGATGAGCAGCAAAACATACTCAAGTATCTCCTAATTTAAAAATAAATATAAACTTCTTTTGACTATGGCTTTCCTGTAGCTACAACCTTCTCTCATTTCCTTCAGACTCAAACTTCTAGAAAAAAGTGGTCTATCCTCTTACCTCTCATCCCCTCCGAAAACCACAACCATTATTTCAAGTCCCCATCATTTGTTGAAGGTCCTGTATTCAGAATCAAACTGACACCTTTTAGTCTTTAGCATACTTATCTTCCTGAATTTTAATTCATGAGGTTCAACCTAAATGATCCATATCTTCATTTGCTGAAAGCCATGCGAAAGATAATAAAAGAGCTATGAATAAAAGAGAAAACTTTCTTTAATGTCTTTGTTTTCTTATGGTTTTCTTCCCCATTCTTCTCATTCTTCAGTTCTGCCAGAAGCCAAATCACAAAAACAAACAAACAAACAAACAAAAAAACCACCCTGCTCATTTTAGTCTCTGTTGTTGTTTGTCATTTCTGAGTGTGAACAAGGGTACAGGGGTGTATGCGTCCCCTTCTCCTGCTGATGCGATGGGCTGATAAAAGGAAGGAAGGAAAGACAGGACACCATTTCTGCTGACAAGTGTGGGAAAAGAATGTGACTGACACCAGTGGTGATGGGGGGTGTGGGAGTCGGGGTGGGGCATGCACCGGAGAAAGAGCTAGAAGTTGGGTCTCCTCCAGAGCAATATGCATTCATGCTAAAGATATGACACCCACTCTTGGGCACTGAGAATAACTGGAAAAAAAACCCATAACAATCCCTGCCCACATGGAGTTTACATTCTGGTGGGAAATTGCTATTCATACCCACAGACCTCAGACTTGCAGGATCAGAAACCTGATTAGTGGGCACCCATAGAGGGTTCATCCTCTAGAGCTAGATGTCAATTAACTAACCCCAGAGAAACTGGTGCCTGAAACCAGGAAGTTGATGTTACGGGCAATACTTGTTGCTTGGAAGGAAAGTAATTGTTTCAGCATGATCCATACATTCCCTTTCTGAAGTCTGTAGTCAAGCTACTTGAAAGTCAAACCATAATCAGAAATTTATTTTTTTTAACTTAAAGATTGTCAGCATATTAATTTACAATAAAAATGACCATCCTATAACCATCCTATTTCTTCCTTAGAAGACTAAATCTAACCATGGTGAACACAAACTCAAAATAAAGGAACCTAATGAGGAACCAGAGGTTAGTAGCATTAGACTTAGCCAGACTCAACCACCTCATAATAGAGATAATCCTGCTCAGAGGACTAGAACATCCAAAGCCAAACAGCCCACATTCCCTCAGCCCTAGATGGACCTTAGAAGATTTCTGTCAACGTCTCTTCTGTAAAGCTTCCGATTAAGCATATTAGCATTTCTGAAAACAGAAGATGGCAATCTTAATCACAGTCCAGTTTTATAAGCCTGGAAGCCTCTTGAAGATAACTGGGCTGAATACAGCGCTGATCCTTATGTGCAGATTGGAAGAATAATAATCAGGGCACAGTCTTATTTGCCTCATGTTCTGTAGGAAAACCTAAATAAGTCTTAGACAACTTCTTTGAGGATCTGTTTTGCCATCTTCAAATGAGCAGATTGAATTATATGATCAGAGAATTTCCTCTAGTTCTAAGGCAGAGGTAAACTGAAGTTGGTACCACAGGTGAGTTCACCTGGGAGAGTGATTTATCCAAGACAGACAAAGGCACCATGGCAAGATTGTGGCCAGAGAAAGTGTTAAGTGCCTAGTATAAAAAATGAAAAAGAGAGTCAAGTCAGAAATTGGAGGTGATGGGGGAGCCTGGGTGGTGTAGTCCATTAAGTGATCAACTTTTGGTTTTGGCTCAGATCATGATCTCAGGGTTGTGAGATCGAGCCCCACCATCAGGCTCTGCGCTTAGCATGGAGTCTGCTTAGGTTTCTCCCTCCCTCTCCCTCTGGCCCTCCTCTCTGCTTTCTTTCTCTCTAAAAAAAAAAAATGAATAAATCTTAAAAAACATTTGGAGGTAATCAAGTATGAGGAAATATCTAAAGATGGCCATCTTTTAAAAAAGATTTTATTTATTTATTATTTGACAGAGAGAGAGAGCACAAGCAGGGAGAGCTGCAGGCAGAGGGAGAAGGAGAAGCAGGCTCCCCACTGAGCAAGAAGCACGACATGGGGTTTGATCCCAGGACCCTGGGATCATGACCTGAGCCGAAGGCAGACGCTTAATAACTGAGCTACCCAGCCACCCCTAAAGATGGCCATTTAGAACTAAGATAGTATATGGATAAATTGGATTGATTGATTGATTAATTGATTGATTTACTGTTGGTTCTCAACTCCATCAAACCCAATATTCCTTTCCTGAAACATAAATTTTATTGTGTGTTATATTAAAATAACTAGATATTTGAAATTACATAGAATCACTGTACATGTCAAATAGCTATAAATGCAGACTGAGAAGTATAGGTGGATTAAATGGTAAATCCAATACCACAAGTGGGCAGGTGATGTGACTGTTAAAACAGTAAACAATTTCCTACCATTGATTCTAATGAAACAAAGTATGTTCTCCTTTGACTTACATGGTGGTAATACTCTGATATGCTGAAATTTTGCTAAACACATAAATATTTAAGTGGAGTTGTGCTCTGGGCTGGATTTTTTTTCTTTTTTAAGATTTATTTATTTATTTGAGAGAGCATGTGAGCAGGGAGAGGGGCAGAGGCAGAGGGAGAAAATCTCAAGCAGATTCCCTGCTAAGCAGGGAGTCTGATATGGGGCTCGATCTCACAACACTGAGATCATGACCTGAGCTGAAACCAAGAGTCGGACGCTTAACCGACTAAGCCACGCAGGCACCCCCAGGCTGGATTAATTGTAGACTTACTACATGCAGTTGTTGCAGGGAATTCTATAGGGTGGAGGAAATTTCTTCATTGTGAAAGATCCTCTAGAACCCTTGGCCATGATCATTGTGAGAACCAAAAATGCTTCCTAAGATTACAAAACATGTTGTACAAGCAGGAGTATCCTTCATCTCTTGCCCATCCCCTTGGTGGGTACTGTTAAGAATATACGCAATGGGGGAGGATGGGTGTTTAAAGGAATCTTGCAGGCCTCCATACCCCTGAGCTTCAATTTTTATGATGTTATTGTTCTTGGTGACAACTTCTCTCTGCTGATTCTCAATCTCCACTTATTCCACTGCTGTCTAAATTTTTGAGGAAAAGGCATGCCCTTTGTTCACCAAGATCATATTTAGGCTTTATTAAAACAAAATACCTATTTGCTCCACTAGGCCTCCCCTAGCTTCCTGGGCCACTCCAAGCCACATGGAAGATTTACCCAACTGGCCACTCAATGCTTCCAGCTCACTTGTCATTTAAGCTATGAGCTTTGGCTTTCAGTTTCCTTCAGGTGACAGTCTGAATTCTCCCCACAAGTTGAGACTTTAGAAAAAAAAAAAAAAATATATATATATATTTAGAGAGGCTGGCAGGGGAGGGGAAGAGAGAGAGGGAGAGAGAGAGAATCTTAAGCAGTTTCCACACGCAGGAACCTGATGTGGGGCTCGATCTCACAACCCTGAGATCATGACCTGAGCCAAAATCAAGAGTCAGACACTTAGCTAACTGAGCCACCCAGGCGTCCTAGAAAAATTTTTTTAAAGGGAATTGCGGGTGGCAAAAAAAGAATATAAAATGCTTATTTTACCGTATTATTGGTTTCTTTGAGAGTCTGGCACATTGGCCAATGTTTGTTTTCATGGCTGTTCAGCTTTCAAGTGGCATAATGTGTGAGGGGGTATGTGTCTATATGTGTGTTCATGTCTGTGTATGTGTTTGCTATGCAATATATTTATGAACTGTAAGGATAATTTACTCTTATGTCAAAGAGTCAATCAATATGGGGCATATTTTTTGCACATTGCAAATTTTGTCGGGTAACTCAATATGGAGATTTAAAATGAAATGAAAGAAAGAAAAGATGATTAAGGGTGTTATCAAATCACCAGTCCCTCTATTCCTTCTGGAATGATCCCTGTTCTGGCCTTTTCCTTATATAACCTGTACCAGGGACTATGATATTTTAATATATACAAGGCAGCTCAATATGGTCCCAGTACTATACATATCCAGACAACAGCATTAGATCAAAGAAAAATGTTTAAAATACAACTAATGATCTGAAGAGCAGGTGTTATTTTGGAATTTCTTGGGGCTTTAAGTAGAAACCAGGTGTTACAAGGAAGTGATAATTTGAATATTTGATACATCTTGGCATCTGTCTGCAAGAATCAGACCCAAGAGATGCATTTTGCCCAGTAGAGAGAGTGCTAAAGCTCACGAATACACCATCAGTGGAAGTCATCATTCTAATATTGTTAAACAGGGTATAGACTTCCCTATCAGGATGGGAGGTCTCAGCATCTTGAGAAGTACTAGATTTTTTTTTCTTTTTAACCATGAAGGCTGTCATAAGACACTTACCCAGTGACTTAAGAGGACCCTACCCTTTGAGCTTTTAAAGATAACTTAGCAGGTGTCTTGCCACACCCACAAATAGCTCAGTGCCTTGGCATTCCCTGCCAGTCCCTGGTCATCATTATCTGAGGTCATGGCTCTAAATCATTATTGTCTTGTGCTCCTCTATGGCCCGTGCTCTGGGGAATGTTTTGTGTGCAGTAGATTCATAATTAATATTTCTCACTGACTCATTGGCTATTCCCACATGCAGGGAAGCAAATAACCTCAATAAAACCACACTATAGTGGCTGAAAAACTCTCTAGACTTAGTGTTAAATGCCCATTTTTAGTGCCTTTGCTAAAAATAAAACAAACTGAGCTGGCCAGTTTCAGAAGAGCTACCAGTTCTTATGGCTTTTTTGAAACTATTTCAGACGCTTTTCTATCATACAAACAGAACCTGCTTCTAAAAATACTTATTCATTCAAGAACATGAAAATCCCACCCACAAGTTCAACAGCCATTTTCCTCTGACCAATAAAATCGCCTTCTTTTGAGTGATTTTTTTTTTCCTCCTCTCTCCTGAATCACAGAATAATATTCCAGGAACCAGAATCCTTTGATTCTTAAAGAAGAAATATTCTCCTACAGAGAGATGCATAGCTTATTTCAGCCCTAGATAATCATTCCCATCTCTCAAAGATTCATTGAGCAAACATCATTGTCCCTGTTTGTACAAGAAAACATTCTTTCCAAAGGACTTTCAAATAAATAAGTAAATCGTAGGATTTCTGCACAATCACTGAGTCAGCTTGCCAAGTCCTTAAATAGTTAAGTTGAGCAGTTTACTTAGAAAGGCTGACAAATTTGCTTCACTTCAAAATATCATTAACACCAATAACACATTTGCCCAAGCCTATTTCTAAGTTGTAAAAAAAGATTGCTACAGATTAAGACCCTTGATATAATGCTATAAGCCCCTAACAATGGCATCTTTTATAGTGAAGAGAAACTGCAGACACAAATTGCCCTCTTTCCTGCACCTTTTTCACAAAAATCAATATTAAAGTAGTATCTGCCTTAACTCTCCCATACACTATATGAGAAAAAACCACAGCCATGCTTAGGACAGTTTAGGTCAATAAAGAATCAATACTGTGGTTGAATCTGTGGAAAGATAAAAGATTCAGAACTCTCTACACAGGGACCCATTGTTTTCTCTCTGTTCTGTAAAGCAGACGAAGGGCATCACTCATCTGTGCCTTGCAGGGGGAGGGGCGGGTTTCTTCTCTTTCTTAAGATTGATGTGCAGTAAGTGTTGGTGAAAAGTAAAGGGGACAAGTCCACACAGGGGGTAAAAAGGGATTGCAGGTACACTATTCCTTCTATCGGATTTTTTGTTTTGTTTTGTTTTGTGTTTTGGTCCCTTCTCTGAGCAGTTCCTTCACAGGGTCGGGGGCTGGGCAGAGAGGAGCTTGTTACACAAATCCACCCATGGTAAAGAGGAGGTCAGGTGATGGCAAGACGTAGTCTGGATTAAAACCTTGGCTATGTTGAGTGGTCTTGGACCAGTTACTTTACTTTTCTTAAGCCTCAGTCTTCTCATCTGCAACGAAATAAAAGATGACAGTATTAGCCAAATTACAGTCTTTGTAACACACCTTAACGGGCCTACCAGTGTCCTAGCACCTGCGCACCTGAGGTTCTCAGCCCTCTTGCAGTTGGATGGGGCCACATGACCAGTTCTGGCCAGCGAACTGTGAGAGGAAGTGACACGTTGTCCACCCAGGCTGAGGGGGTGGACAGCCCCCGCCTTTCTCTCTTCCCCTGAAGCAGCGAACTTGGGGGAGGCCTCCTGCTGAGAGGCAGAGCCCCATGAGCTTGAGGTCACCTACCTATGTGTCTGAGTCACCACACAGAGGACGGTTGTCCTGAAGAGTCACTCAGACCTGTGGCTTTTCATGGGAAACGAATAAGCATTTCTTGTGTTATGCCATTAAGATTTCATACATTTAATTTAATGCATTAAATGTAAAAAAAATTTCTTACCGCAATACTGGGAACAAAATAGCACCCAATTAATGTGTTCATTAAAAAGCTATATTCCAGGCAGGGGAGCAGAGGTGGAATGGAATAGCACAGTGCCTTCGGGAATTCTTTAAATAGAAGAATTCTGAGGAAAGAAACATATTAGAAATGGAAAGCATTTTTAAAAACATCCAACTTAGTATTCCTGAAAGAGTGTCCTGTAGAACATCAGTCCGGTAAAATGCAAGGAAAGTATTCTTTGGTTTAAGGAGTTTGGAAAATGCTGCCTGTTTCATCTCCCGCTTGAAGATTCTTAATGGACATTGAAATTACTAAAGGCTCTGAGAAGTACTGCACTTGAGAAATCTGGTCAATTTTGTTTATTCCAGGATTTCTCAGGTTTGCTTGATCATAAAATGCTTTTCCCATGTGATACCAGTTAACTTCCTATGGGAGGCCTTGTCACTGTCCTCAAAGAGTTTATCAGATAAATTGTTAGTAAACTGTTCACACTTAGCACCCATATTTGTTAAGGATTAAGTTCTGTTGTGCCTAACGAGAAGCCTATATAACAGAGGCTTTAATAATACAAGGAATAGCTATACTTACAGCCTTACTTTGTGAGTTACTGTCATAAGCTTTACATACATCTATCCACTTAACCCCATAGCGTCCTCTCTTACATAATAAGAGATCTGAAGGTGGAGGTTCAGGGTTGATGCGGTGACTCAGAGCTTTAAATCTCTGCAATTCTATTGTCCTTCCCTCATATTCAATTGCAAGAGACTGTCTGTGATAGCTCTAGACATCAGGAAGGGTGAAGACGTGCATAAAGTATAAAGAGAATCTCCCCCATGGAGTTTCCCTCCCTCTTCCTTAAGTTCCTCCTTAAGGTACATCTTTAAATATCTATTTATACCTCGGAGTCAGAATCGTGTCACAGGGGCTCACATATCTGCAAAGGAGTCTGAGGAATGTAGGCGTGAGTTTTTGTTGTTTCGTTGCACCTGAGCACATTGCTGCCCCCAACCCAATGGGTGTTTGAAGGAAGGAGGAGAATGACAATAAGGAGTTTCTGCTGCAGTCCAGAGCATGATCAGATTTCCATCTCTGCTTTTAGGCAGTGCCAATACTATGCTTCTCACTGACACGTATATGGATGGAAGAGCCAACATGATGGAGATGTGAAAATAATGTCAGGAATAGATTCAAAATTAAAAAGAAAAAAAAAAAGAATAATTGTTGAGATTGAACCCAAGGAAACTCAGACTCTTCTTCATCTTGTTCAGAGCCATTCCCCAGGAGAGGCCAAGCTCCATGGGCTGAAGAATGATATGACTCTGGAGGTGAATCTTAGTTTTGTCAGCTTTAAAGTGGGGATCATAGAAGTCCCTCCGTCCCTCGGTGTGGAGTGAAGATATTCAATAACTTAATCCGAGTAAAATCCTCGAATTAGAGCATGATCTAGCAAGTGTTCAAAAAAGGTTAGCTATTTTAGCTCTCCCCACACTGGCTTTCAAATACTTACAAATTACTTCATCATAGAGTCCAGTTCTAGGATGTGATGTGGGCTCCGGAGACACACAGAAAAGAGCACCCACTACTTCTGGAAAAAAAAACTACCAAACCCAGACACATTACCTTGCTGAGGTAGTGAACCAGAGCAGCCAATATGGCCATCCTGGAAGATAATAGATTGGGAACTGGAAGTCAGCACACATGCTTCTCTCCTCGCCCGGAAGGGAGGGGACTCACAACACACCTCCATCCCCACAGGATACCAATGACATTCATATGATACCAATGATACCAATGTCTATTGGTATATTCAATGATACCAATGTCTATCATATGACGTAGGCCTATGGAATTTCTGGTCAGGAGTGGTTTTTCCTTTTGCCTTCTTCCCTGGAGGTTTCTTGAGCAACATTTACATCTCAGAGCATGTCACATGCTTTTCCTAACCTTAGCATAGATTTTTCTTGAGGTGTCCATACACTTTCTCCCCCAAGATTAAGAGTTGTGAAAAATGTTCCTTGTAACTGCTCTCACTCTATGGGCTATAAACACTGAGGAATATCCTTCCCCAGTATGGTATTGTTTCAGCATGACTAATCAGAGAGAATTGCAACATATTGTTTAGTTATCTAATTAGGCAGAATTATTGATTAATTCTCAACTGAGGGTTCACGGCTCTGGTGGTGCCCACCTCCCCGCCCCTTTCTTTCACCTTCTCTAGTTTCTAGAGGAGTTGAGCTCATATACACTGGGGAGAACAGAGCAAGTGCTACACGTCGGCACATCCTTTTGTTGTCTTGTGGGCCCTCAGCACTCAGCCCAGGGCAAGTATCTGCCTTCTCAACTGTCACTGTCACTTCCCAGGCGCTGGGGGGACAGAGCCGAAGCTCCGTCCCCGCTGCTGGAACCACGGTGGAAGAACCCCGTCCCCACACCGGTGAGCTGTGTTACCTGCAGCACTGTTGCCCCATCCGTCCCAGCAAACGTCTGTCTGAGGCTGAGGTTAAACAGATGGAAATCTGGGACAAAACTATACAGCAGGTTTGTCCTGGGGAAAGCAGGAATTAAAGTCCCCCTCACTGTGGGCCACAGTGGCTTAGAGGTGGACTGCAAATGGGTTCATGCACACACTTTGGCTTCTGACAGACTTACGAGCAGATCCAGGTGGAGCTGCTTTCCAACTGGGTGGCCTTTGGCAACCTACCTCATTTTCCTCTCTTAGTTTTGGTTTTCTCGTCTCTAAATTGGGATAGTACTTGTAGCCCTTATTGGGCTATGGTGAGGAGTGATGAGGTGTTAGAAGTAAAGGCCTAAATGTGGTGACAGGAAAACAGTAGCTGTTCATTGGTTGGGTTTTGTTGGGTTTGTTTGTTTGTTTGTTTGTTTTCTTGAGGACCATAAGGTGACACTTTGAATCTGGGCTCCAGGTAGGAAAGAGAAACATGGAAAGAAGAAAAGTATATTCATGTTTATGGATTCCTGTCTTATGTCTTAGGTAACCCTCATCTTGAGAGGGAAAGGGAGAGAAAAGAAGCACTGCATGTACAATATCAGACTCGATATATTTCTGCTGAGGAAACAGGGGTGTAGTATTCGGGGTGGCTGAGCAGCTCATCGCCTCCTCTCCTCCTGAAGCCCCCCGCTGATCCTTGGGCGGTTCACCGGGGGCCAAGGGAGCTGGGGCACCCTTCATCTCCTTTTGGGTTGTAAGTCGCCCGTCACTCGTGCTCCCTCTCTGGCTCACTGCTCTGCAGAATTATGGCTCTTCCAGCCACCCCCACCCCCTGCTCCCATGCAGTCCTTGCATCAACCCTGCCAACTGGTTTGGGACAGGCTTAACATCAAAGTATTTTATTTGGATTTTCCCTTCATCTCCAACTGACTCCTTCCCAAACTCAATTTCCTCTTTCCTCTTTTTCAATTAACTACAGTTGCCCAGAGCTGGGGAGATAGGAGGAGATACTAGGGGCATACATCTGTCATCATTTATCTGGTAGTGTATGGGGTATGCTGGCATTCAGATTCCTAATATAGCCTGTTGGACTCAAATAATTCTAGACATATTTGATTTTTTTTAAAGATAGAAACAACACACAATGAGCCTTTACATCAACCACCCAAGGGGGCATTTAGAGAGAATTTCCAATCTATTCATGATCTGTTATTCCCAGCCCCAAAAGTTTCCATGTTATAGCAGAATACCTAGGGACTCCATATGTTATGGGAACACAGCAGAAGCAAAATGAGTTGAAAGAAGAATGCATGAGATTCAAACATTGGATGAAACAGTGCCCAAGGAGTCCCTGTTTCATTGTCTCTACCTGGGACCCTGGGACAACACAGCCATCTCAGCCCCATTCAAGTGTGACATTTCTTTTGAATATGACAGTGGTGGTGACCTTGTCATTAACTGATGCTATGAGCAACATTTCAGCTTTCATAATTCAGTTAATTTTCAAGCCACTGGTTACTGAACCCCCAGTTATAATTTTCATATAATTAAACCACACATACACACACACTCTCTCTCTCTCTTTCTCTCTCTCTCTCTCCCACCTACACAAAACATCCACAAAAGTGACAAACAGCAGAGGAAAACAAAACTGAAAACCCAGAAAAGCTAGAAGCAAGATTCAAACTTATTTTTTGGTTTCCTTTTAGGATAGGCATGTCCACATGGAAGGGAAATGGGCAGAAGTCAGTTGGGGCTGAAGGGCTTGGGGAGGACGAGGCTTTATTTTCCACTCTCTTTTGGGTTAGTATGAAAAGGCAAAGTACAGCTCAGCACTCTCTCTTTACTGACCAGTTACGGATTTCACATACACAGGAGGAAAGCCATTTATTGGGTAGAGAGAGGAAGGCTACATTTTCAGTTTAGATGTGAGTTCCTAAATTTACAGAAAGTCTTAGGACGTTCAGGTTATGTCTTCGTTCTAGCAAAGATTTCGATGAGAGCTTAAAATTTCAACAGAAATACTTAAATATTTGGGTCACTAAAATCCATAGAATGACTTTTAAGGAAAACAACTGGTTATTTTCATTTGTAATAGCAGAGGATTGAATTAATGCTGGAAAAATCAGTCTATCGGAAAATTTATGTGTTTGTTTTCATATATAGGTCAGGTGAGGTCTGCTGGATACTTGTCTTTACCATTATGTTCTCTGAGTTTTTTAGTTGCATGAAAGATAATCCAAAATTCAGAAAACTTCATTTCTTTCCTAACTGGATATGATCTTTCCTCAGCTATGTAATCTGATTTTTCTCAAAGTGACTTGTCACATCAATATATGCCCTCCTCTCTCTTGACTTTGTTTAAATAACATCACAATTTTAGGATATTTTATCCATTGCTAAGAGAGATTCAAATTAATATTAGCCTTATGCTGATATTGTGTTTCGCACAGAAACTACATATGAAACTCGGGGATTTGAGAGGATGGAAATATTAACCAGATTGTAAATCCCTTGAAATCAGTTTTATTTCCTCTCGCTGTTCCTCTTTCTCTTTTTTCCCTCTTCAGTATCTCTCTCTTTTAATCTCTCACCTCTATAGGCCCTTTATAATTCCCTATTCATGTTCGGTGGATAGAAAAAAGAAGAGGAAAATAGTAAATATTTAGAATTAGAATTGTAATTCTAAAATCTTGTGGGCCCACCTCTCTAGTATGTACATAATTTAAACAGAATCTGGCCAGGATTCCCACAATGGGTCAGTTAAAATTCCAGCACTTACCAGGAGCTCTGTTTAGGGGTGGAAGGCAATCACGCTCTGCTTGTATTTGGAGTGACCAAATATGCAGTGTGGTAGAAGGCAGAAGCACCCCAAACTTGAAGTAATTTAAAACGACTATAGAGTAGTGAAAATTATTTCATGCATACATGACAGTGAAAAAAAATGATACACACAGGCTTGTGAACATTATTTATCTTAGTCTGTGAAATTTCGGGCGAATTTCTTTCTTTTTCTAATACTGTCCAAAGCATTGTATCTCTTCCAAATCAGGAATGAAAAGTAGGTATTTTCTTCCTCCACTTTTACCCTTACTTTCTTTTTTTAACTCCAAGAATCCCTTGTGCCTCCAGTAGGTTTTGGGATCCTGGGAAGAGAGAGAATCTCTTAGGAGGAAAAGGTGGAGGAGCCAGAAGATCCGGGTCCTGGGCCCACCCACCATTCAGCCTCTTTTTGGTTCTTGTTGCTAGTGTTCTCTACAGATTTTGCAAAGACTTGAGGCAACAGAATGACAACACGGCAAAAATGAAACAAAGAACTGAATGAAAGGAAGCTGCCCATCTCCCAGACACTCAGCCATTTAAAGGGTCCCTGAAGTGCGGCTGGCTCCCCAGCTGGGCACTCCCATCTCTGAGGATGGGACCCACGCTTCTTCTGAGAGATGAGCCCACCACCTAATGGATCTCAATGTCGGAAAGACTTCCGCAATACCCATCTCACATCCTCCTCTCCTGAATTCCTTCACATTACTCTCAGTTAGAGTGCAGCCTCTAGGTGAGATAATTCTCCCCTCTCCTCCGGTGCCATCCTTTCCTGATTTTAGTAGATGACTATCGGGTGCCCCCAGTCTCTGCTTAGCCAAGCTCTACACATTTAGCTCTTTTAATCTTTCCCCATAAATCAGTCTCTCCAGCTCCTTAATCATTCTTGACAGATGATTTACCCAATAGTTTACCATCAGAATGTGAGATCGTTGTCTTTGAAAGTGTATCAATATAAATTATTTAAAAAAAAAAACGTTATTAGTATTGAGTCCTTCGGGAGAGAGAGGGAAAGGGAGAGAGAGAGAGAGCGCATGCTCACAGAGAGAACCGCCATAAGTCTTTAATGGGAGAGCTAGGACAGGAAGTCCAGAGTCTCCTTAAATGAAAATACACAAATGACCGCCATGTTACTGCGAGCCCTGAGTCAACACAAGGAAAAGCATCTTCCCTACTTCATGGAAAGTAAATGCTATTTCTAAAAGGGGATGGCTGACTGTTTAATACCTCATGTAGTAGTTAAGCCAAGGAACTTTTACAAAAGGTTTTACTGCAGCTCTGTTAAAGAATGAACAAGTTCTAGTCATAAAAGCCAGCTATATTCCCAGGCAGCGCCTGCCTCACCTTCATGCTTTTGGCAGGGCTGCTTGTGAAGGAGGTGGAGGCAAGAAGAAAAAGAACACTGTATTTTCTGTTCAGCATTGCATATGAACTTCCCAACATGGCCTAGGAATGTCCAACAGCTTTCTGATCTTTTTACAGCCTGACATCATGTTCCTCTACGGTGACATCATGGCTTTTAAGGCTAGGAATCCAATGGCGCCAGTATCTTAAAATGTTCCCAACCCATCAAAACCTGGCATTTAATACTTTTCCTTAACAACCTTAAGTTTCCAAAGTTTTCTTTGGGTTTTGAAGACTTCAACCCTAGATCCCAGATAAGTTTCTATGTGTTTACAAACTGTGAGGCCAACCCTGTGAGTAGCACCTTATAAAAGAGGCCTGGCTGGGAAGGTGGCTTGACTGGAGGGAGGTTTGGCAGAGTGAGAAAAGAGACAAAAACAGTCTGGGTTCAAGAAGTAATGTTTTCTTTCTCTTTTTCTCCAAGCCCAGCAATTTGCACCTCCTTCCCTATTCCCTGTGGGCCTAACTCTGAACAATAATTTTCACCACAAGACCAAAAAAAGAAAAAGAAAAAATCCAACCTTTCTCATGATGCTACTGCATGAACTTCCCAGAAACAGAGGCACTGGTCCTTTGTTTCTCAACTACCAACCGGGCAGATGGAGATGCTGTGTTGCAGGGTCTCAAGCGGGTGGAGGGAGTTTACCACCCAATTTCTCCTCCCAGAGAGGCAAGTGGGGCTAGAAATTGGGATAGAACACTGACCTCTTTCCCACTCAGGTCCCTGCTAGTGCTGCCCCTCTGACCGTCTGTGGTAGAACGACTCATTCATCGGTTTGTTTTTGGTTTTAGTTTTGGTTTTCAAATCCATCACGGACAAATATGTATTCAACTGAGCACGACCAGTATACAGCGTTACCACGTGCAATAACCCTACACAAGGTCAACAGCATCTGAACTGACCTCTTCTTTCTTCAGAAAAAGAAAGGCACTGTTCATGCACTCGAATGTTGTGGCAACGTCAAACTGCTACTAACCATTTACTTTCAATGTCTGTACTTGCCATATCAGGGGGCTTCTCATGGGACAGTCCCAGTTCTGAACTGGCCCCCACCACCACACCCTCTCCCTGTAGGAGAGCAGCGTGGGCAAACTACATCCGTGGGCCAAATCCCCACCCCCCCAACACCTGGTTTTGTCAATAAAGCATTGTCAGCCACATCTGAATTTTCTGTGGATGCTTCCCACTCCCACAGCACAGTTGAGTGGTTGTGATGGGGTATGTAGCCTGCAAGCGTAAAATACTTACCATCTGGCCCTTTAAGGAACAGTTTATGGACCCCTGTTGAACGAGGAACACTAAGTAACCAAAGATGGGGTCAATTTCAGCCACGTTTACACCACCTATCCTCACATTACCCCCTCCTCTTCCAAGAAGAGATGAGATCTGAACTTCCCACAAGCTTCTTGTTCTGGACTGGACTACTCTTTCCCAAAAGGAAGATGCTGACGTGTTGGCTTTATACTCCAGTGCGCTGGCCTAGGGAGGATTTACACACCAATCATCAAGAAGAAAGCCTTTCTGGGCCTTCTCCATGTATGTGTGTGTGTGTGTGTGTCCTCACCCACATGTGGTGTACAAAAACCATTCCAAGGCTGAACCAAATGACCACAAACTTGCTGTGAGAATAAACAGCTAGAGCCCTCTGACCACGTTCATAAAGAAGTCCTTTTGTTAAAGAAAGCCACTCAGGAAGAGGGAGGGAAGGGGCTGAGGAGAGGCGCACCCTGCCTTTAAGAGGGTCTACATTGCTCTAATCAGAAACAGCTGTGGCCAGTTTAATGCTATCGTAGGGCTCACATGGATGTGACATCACGCAGAACTAAAGCTTGGCCAAGG
The DNA here is from genome assembly GCF_011800145.1 of Mirounga leonina. NCBI lineage: Eukaryota > Metazoa > Chordata > Mammalia > Carnivora > Phocidae > Mirounga > Mirounga leonina. Next base: position 54,151,671 of record NW_023270305.1, read on the forward strand.
AGTTTTACTGGCGAAGACCTTAAACTCTAAGGATTTGGTTACAAATTTGTATGTGGCATATGTTTTTTGAATGAATTCACAACTGGGAGCCCACACCATATCACATCCCCTTCTAGTAACCCCGAGGGCTGTAAACAGGGTGGTGGGGTTTTTTTAAGCTTAGAATGAAAATCTGTATTAATTTTAGGCTGAAGAAAAGTAAATGAATTTGCCATCATTCCAGCTTATTACATGTCTAACTAGAAAGACTTTCACAATCAAACCAGTATCCTGGCCAAGCAGGAAGAACTGGGAGACACTTTATATTCTAATTTCAAACTGCAGGGTGTCCCAGGTGTACTGTATAGGATTTCCTGTAATTTACCAGCAAAATAAGCAGTCTACAGGAATATGTTTGCCATACTGTACATTTGTATTAATTACCCAGCAGGATAAAGTGATTTCTTTGTGATAGAAAGAGATGTGGATCTACAGGAAAATCATTAAACCAAACTGGGAAAACCAGACACTTTTCTGTTGTTAAGCAGTTTGGCTGGATTCAGGGTTGGAGTCTGGGAGTATGTAATTGGTACCATTTTTCTCATACTTACTCCGTTTTCTCCAGGAAAAGAGAATGACCTCTCCAAATGAAACTAGCAACCAACCCTGGAAGAACTATGCTGGCGGGCTGAGGGTCACCAGGAAGTAGGAGGCACAGTGCCTCCCCTCAAGCCAGGTAATCTTGTTTAAAAAAAATATCACTCTGCGATGAAGGAGTGCACTTGTTGGGATGAGCACCAGTGATGTATGGAAGTGTTGAATCACTATATTGTACACAATAGAACAGTGTATGTTAACTATCCTAGAATTATAATGAAAACTTAAAATGAAAAAAAAAAGAAAATTACTCAGGGATATGCAAAAAGTCACACCAAAGATGTGAAGGAATCAATGCTAAGCAGAAAAGACAATGGGTGCCGAGAAGTTCAGAGGTGGAGGGTGTGCTGTGGGCTGAAGTCACAAACTAGGGCTTTATGGATAGGGCAGAGTTCGGGCAGGCTCTCCCAGGAGAAGTACCATGCAGACTGGTCTGGAGGACGGGAATTCCAAGCAGTGAAGGACAAGGGGGAAAGGAAAGGTACACGATGAGGAGCCAGGTATGTGCAAAAGGCTTCTGGAGACAGTGCACGGTCAGCGAGGACTCAACATGAGGTTCTTGAAAAGACCTGGAGGGAGAGGAGACGAGGGAATCGACAGCTGTGAGCACAGACTATGCACCAGGTTCTTTAGGAGTTAATTTAACTATCACAAGTTTTTGCCGTAGGTCAGCATCGCTGCCATTTTAGAGATGACGAAACTGATGTTCACAAGAGGTGAATAGCTTACCCAAGGCCACGAGGCAAATAAGCGGAAGACTCCGGCGTTCGGAATCACATCTGTTCACTCCAGTGTGTATTTTTATGCAACGTTAACAGTTCACAACTCTACTTGGCCATCAGAATCATGCTTGGAGATGTAAAACTATAATAAACATTCTACAACCATGCCATGCTTCTGGGTGGGGGCTTGGGTGATTCTCAGCAGGTGTTTCTGAAGCCCAGGCAGTAGTGTGGACTGCTGTCCTTCACTATGACCATCCATCCCCACGCTCCACCAGCAAGGAGCTGTCTGGATCCATCCTGAAGTTATCTGTTGCCATCATCTAAGGGCTCTGCCCGACTTCTCAAATGTTCTCGATAAGCTAGAACTTCCACCGACCATGGTCTGAGATGAACCTAAGAAAGAAATTTCTGACTTCGGCTCCAGTGTAATACAGTACCCTAGCCTGGGACTCACAGAAAGCAGAGCCTCGGGCAGCCGTGTATGTACTTCTATTTGATTAGGGAGTGAAGCCCAGGAAGCAAAGTGAAGGAAGAGGGGATAAGACAAGAAGGAGAGTGCTGAGCTGGCCCTGCTGGGGAGCGAGGGTCACTGCTTGCTCCGAATGGTGGACTTTATTCTACAAGGATGCCCTTTGACCGCTGCATCCCACAACGCTTGGTTGGTGAGGGGTGGGGGGATGATGGAGCTGTGGGCTTCGACCTTTGGTCAAAGTTTTCACTCTGTGGGACATTAGCTTCCCCACCCTTTGGGGCCGTGCACGGGTCAGTTCTCCGTGGTCCCGCAGCCTCACACACCTTCGTGCCAATAGGGGGAAAAGCCAGGGTGGGCAGCACGCACACAGACCCGTTTGTTCGCGAAGTGGCAGTTGTGTCCAGAAGCTTCATAAGTGAGCGGACATAATCTGATGGCACACGGAGGTGCCTGACTCATATGGCAAGCATTTTCTCCTAATTCCATGATGAGGTCAGTACTGGAAGAATGAACAATAAGACATTGAACAGAAAGTCCTGGGGAATCAAAACTCACCTTCCCCTGCCCTCCCAGGCCTTTCGCTGGGATATATCAGGGCCTGTTTTGTCTTAGACAAATGCAGTAGTCTTCACTAATTAAATAAGAAACTTTGCTATGGAAAAATCAATACCAGTCCTGTGGAATCATTTGTACCCCACTAAAGGGGAAGAAAGGCCTGGAATAATGTCAGAATGTGTTTTTCCCCATTCCACAGTTTCCTATCTTCTCTGCTAAGTGAAGATGTGGGCACTGTGTAAACAGAGACTGAACATATAATAAAGGTAGATTTACAAGATGTTCAATGAATGAATGAATGAATAAGCGAACTCATGAACCAACCAACGCTGAGTAAATAGCCATAGTGCAAGCCAGCGATTCTCAAGCTTTAGCTTGCATCAGAATTACTGGAATGGGTTTGGTAGAACAGAATCACCTGGAGGGGTTGTCAGAACGCAGAGCACTGTTCCCAAATGTTACTGATTCTGCTCTGCCCTAGGATCATACTTTGAGAACCAGTGCATAAGCCAACCTGAATCTATCACTTCTAGTCAAATAACTACTAACCCAAAAGCTATGGGAATAAGTAGAGATTATCGGATTTTTCTGTAATTTAGGTTTGACCCGAAAATCTTTTGGTTGAGGATTTTGGCATGAGTGCATTAACCCTGCTACTCAGGTGTGGTCCAGGGACCTGCAGCATAGATGTTAGCTGAGAATTTGTTATCGGTGCAAACTTTCAGCCCCACCCCAGAACCGCTGAATCACTGCAATAACTTTCGTTTTTCCTTAGTAAGGATAAAGGTGCATATATGATTGGCAAGATCTTGCAGTACCTCTGGATCATTCCTGAGATCCAGGACCATAAAAGGATTTGTAAACATTGCATTAACTCTAAATTGGCCCCAGAGCATCCCAATGTCGTTCTTTCTTCCTTTTTTGGTAAATTAAATCGCTATTTGAAATTGTGATTAGCCAATAAAAACCCGAATATCACCTTATTTTCTTGTCTCTTGTCTCAAAGTCCAGTGAGGTCCGGAACCAGAGGTCTGGTTAAAGGTCAAGTCCTATCTCTAGCGCATATTTTTCTGGATCAAGACAGTGACGCTGTTTAAACCGGAGACCGACAAACTTGTTCTGTCAAGGCCTTGCAGGCTATCCAGTCCCTGTTGCTCTGCTATGGTCATGGGAAAGCATCACATCATAGATGTGCACACACTTACGGGTGTCACCGAGGTCCTATAAAGCGTTTTTTACAAAAGCACTAGTGGGCTGGTTTTGGTCCATGCGCCGTATTTGCTGGCCTCAGTTTTAAACTCTTTAAGCCCCAGTTCCCTTGTCTGGAAGATGAGCTTAGAAAAACCTAGCTGGCAGGGTAGGTGTGAAAGATGAACTAGAATAATGCATCCAGAAGCAACTGGCAAAAGAGTTCAATATTGTAAATTCCTTGCATCCTTTCCGTTTCTCCTAAAATTCAGGTGCAAAAATTAACACACCATTTTGATTAGACAAGTTCCAGTGAATTTGCTTCCTAGACACACATACACATACATACACACACATAAAGTGTCTCTCTCTCTTTCTCTCTCTCTCTCCCCCTCCCTCATACTTTCTAGAAGCCAGCATATTCCTCCAAGCAGTGGTTTGGAGGCGCATCTGATCGAAGAAAGGAAGAGAGAGATCTTTTCGGGTTGCTCGGGATCTAGGAAGCCTTCCACCACTCTCACGTGACGATCAAGCCAGGAAGGATGCAGCTGGCGCTGCATGAAGGTGAATGTTGGCACGCTACAAGGAGCTGTGACACGCCCTGGAGACTGGAGCCCAATGAAGCTGGTGATAACGCGGCGACTGAAGGTGAAGGAGAAAGGCCAGGTTAGGAGGGGGGATGGGCAGAAGCTCCAGGAAAAAGGAGTGAAAGAACAGAGCAAGACGGGACAGGAGTGAACTAAGACTTAAAAGCCTTTTTCCTTAGGGATGCAGCCTCCTCTGGGCACATATGCCAATTTGACTTTCGGTCCTGAAACTGGGTGCTCGGGATATCGCATTGGTTCAGAAGTTATTTCAAATGCACCGGGCAGAGACGGATCCCCTGCCACCTTATGATCAGACCAGCTCTGGTGAAGGGTCAACATGAATTTTTCATCTCGCCCGGAAGACAGGACTTGGCCCAGCGAATTTACACGGATAAGGACCCCAGTTTTGCTCCGTGGCTTCCTCACAGCCCTCACTGAGTGTGCCTCAGCTATTTCCATGGAAAAATCCACTATGCGGGAAATCTGGACATGTTACTTGAATACCATGCACTCTCCTAGCCACGTTTGTCCCCACAGAAACCACCTTCCTTTTAATATTCTGATTCGGAGCCACTGTGTGGACCACACTTGTGCCTCCTCTCCCCCCCCTTTTTTTGGAGGGGCCATTTTATGTGCTTCTTCTCAAGGTCATAAAAAATGAAACCAAAGCCCTACCTCCTTTCCCTTTTCATGCACCCTGAACAGTTCTAGAGAGATTTTCTAGAGAAAATAGAGCTTAATTTCTTGGAGGTGTTTTGTTGACAAGAAAATAGAAAGCATGTGTCCCCGCTTCGCTTATTGTACTTCCAAGTAATGAAAGTATTTAAGAAGGTACAATTATGATCTTGGCAAGCACCTGGGGCTCTTGGAACTGTTTTTTTCACACTGAATAAACACTGCAGATAATCTGTTTACGCTACACTGTTCTGAAAAGCTATCTACAATAAAAGGCCACAACCATTCTTTAGTTTCCTTTTCTTGAAAGGAAAAAATATATTGCACTAATAATTTGCTGAAGATGATTTCATTGTCTCCATTTTCACTCTAGCCAGACAGAAACAGGTTTTGGTAAAGGAGTTTATGGGTTTCTTTTTTTTTCCTGCCACTTTTAACTGAAGGGTGTAATCCATTTTTTTTTTTTTCTAGTTACCTGGAATTCTTCTTGCTAACAATCCCTGGTGACTGAGGATTAGTCACTCACCCTAAAAAATTAACTATAACCCTCCTTGAATAATGTCCCCCAGATTCATTTCATCCCCTCAATCTGATTGATTGACCAAATGGTATTCTTAGTTTCATTCAAACCTGGTACAGAAAAGTGCAGACAATCCATTTCTGCAAAATAAGAGATGGCCACAAGCCACCGAGTTAGGAAACACTAGTCCCCAAAATGCATGTCTGCCACTTGGTCTGATCAGAACCTTTAAACTGAGAATTATCTGCCTAATACAATAGAAGGCATTAGAAAAGCTAGAAAGATGACATGGGAAGAAAAGAATCAATGGCATGTTCATCTGTTTTGCAGTGTTGTAAGATTCAGTGAGCAAGTTCCAGAAAGGGGGAGAAAAGTAAGCCCTACAGCATCACATCTGAGGGAGTATCCTCCTTACACAGAACTATGGATGGTCAATATGCCTGCAATTCAGAACCATCGTTTTCCTTCTCACTGCATGAGTTTCAAGGTGGGTCGCCTACTGCCCCTGTGTTGCAGGAGTTGGGGGTAGTCTTAAACCTTTCTGGGTGATAGTGAGTCACTTTTTGTGATTTGTGGTTCATAAGCCATTGGGATTTGAGAAACAACGAGTTAGACCGGGACAGTGCTCCTGTTTGGTTGAAGGTGGTCTTTTCTGTAAGTTCACTCAAATAGGTGTTAGAAATGGATTGTCTGCCCTGCTCAGCGTCCCCTCCCCCTCACTTTCAGGGCATTCAGACAGGGCATGGAGGATGTCCGTGAAGGACAGAAGCTTTTGTTCCAAAGGCCACCATGGGTTCATCTTCCTGTGCTGCCTTGAATCGAACTTCCTTGAGGAATACATTCTCTGTCTTTGCTCTCACTTAGGTGTAGTGGCCGTGGAAGGAGAGACCACTGGGACTTAAACTCTGCCTCTGTTGCCCTCAGGAAATATGTGGGGGTAATCCCAGGTTATGTTTCTAGAGTCATCCACCAGTAAAGGCAGAAAAAGTTGAATGCCTTGTGATCTAGTCCATCCTTTTCAATTTGCCCATGTCGGGTCTGGGGTCTTGAGAGCTGAGGTCACACCACTGGGTAATGCTCTGCCAATCCTAAGATCCTAAGTAGTGTCCTTCTTCTCCACCCAGCTATGGTCTTTTATTCAATGGTGAGTACTCCCGTGGTGCTGAGAACCATTGAGCTCTGGGGTCCCTAAGCCTCTAACCACTAGGGGGCAAAACCAACCCTGCAGTCCCAGTAATTCATCCCAGCTGAGCAGCCCCAGTCCCTCCAGCCCCATCCCAAGAAGTCTCTTTCCAGTGATGTTTTGAATTAAGAAGTTGCAATAACATTCTCACGGTCCCCTGCAGCTCTGCGGGTTGGCCTCACTGAAGGCTAAAGGAATTCACAGCAGCCCCTTGAACAGCCTGGGGCCTGTTTCACCAACGGCTATAAAGAGAGAAACCTGTTGTCCAAAATGACAGTCTGGTTCTCTCACTCATCCTAACATTTACTGCATCCCAGACCATTATCAAAGCAGAGAGGGGCAAGGAGACTGTCTCTGCCTCCCGTTCCTTTGGGTGTGTGTGGGGTGGAAGCCGTCTGATGTCCCAGCCTTTCGTAGCTGACATAATTAATGCAACCAAATGTACTGTTAGAAGAGTCAGCGTGATGAAGTACTTTCAGAAGGAATGTGAAACTGGAGGTGCTTTTGCACACTTACATGGCCCCTAGGTAAGTGCCTGGTGTACTTTTATGTGTTGAATAATAAATGCATGGGGACTGAGTGATTGTCACGAATTTGTTCTTGGGACATGGATGGGGTACGGAATGAGGAATTAATTAGCCCATCTTACAGATGAGAAATGAAGCAGAGAGAAAGTGGCCATGGTTATTATTATTACTAGCATACATTCCCTGAGAATAATGTACACCTCCACGAGCCTTAATTAGAATGGCTCTGTTTGCAACATATATTCCCACCAAGGACCTCCCCAGTGTCCTATACGGTCATTAACAGCCAAGCAGACTGCGTGCTTACATACTCAGACATTCTAGTCATGCCAGGAGATGTTATTGGACACAGCATCCTCCCAGCTGGGTGTGCAAAGAGGCACTCAACTGCCATTTACTTCCTCTGTTCTTCAGAAGGTGACAATGATGAGTCATCTCTGATGACTCGGGTGAGGAAAGACGTGGCATGCCTGCAAGAAAAAAATGGAAGGACTTAGTGTTATTGATAATAACTGACCATTCCTCTGTTATTGGTAGATGAGTTTTGCCAACTGCGCTCACCATCCGAGCAGCTTTCAGGGATGTCTTCTCTCTCTACATGACTCTTGAGGCTTGCCTACCAAACCTTACCCATATGTTCCTGGCAGGGGGTTAAAGACTAGTGCAGAGCTAAGCCAGCCTTCATCCTTGATCAGTGATCATTTAACTTATAGGCACTGGAATTCTGGCCTATACATATGGTTGAAAAATAGAATGCCGACCTCATTTTTTTTTTTTGAGCTCACTTCCCATCTAGATTATTACTAAGCTAGTCCTTTTGGACATGGATACTTGGCTACTTACTTCAAACTCACTGTAGCTTCATTCAACCTCCAATGAACAACAAAAACCAGAGCCTTCCGGCCAAATGAAATTGATCATGAAGTTTAAGCCATAAATACATTTTGATGAGTTTGGTTGCTGTCATAGCATAAACTAGCCTAACCTGACAGCAAGGTAAACATGGAAGCAAGTAATTTTCCGTAGACAAAAGCATAGAAGAGGAAGTGATCAGTGCTGTGTAAGTTGAGAGAGATTGGTTAGGGGAGATTTCTCAGGGCAATAGCTGACCTGGGGTAGAAAGTGGAGGACATGAACAGAGATTTACCAGGTACGAGGTTGGCAAGGAAATTCCAGGCCAAGGGATGACATGCAGAGAGTCATGTTGCATTTGGGAGAATTTTAACTATTTTTATAGATACAGAATGAAGTGCAAGTGGGGAAGTGGAAGGAGACAAGATCTAAAAGGTAGTTAGGACTTAATGCATATATTTCAATTTGCTAGGACAGTCAGGGTTCTCCTGTCATCCTGGTGTATTATTAATAGTTTTCCCTTTTACTCTCAAAGATATCCCAGTTTGGATGATAAATTATATGGCCACCCTACTTATATGTCATGATTGTAAGGCTGGCTTTTATTTTATAGGTGATGGAGTCAACAAGAAGAAGACAAGCTTAGACTCAGGTTATAGAAATAATCCTTTCACAGCCAGGTTTTGCAGAGACTGCTACATGCCTCTCAAGGTTCTCTCTACCCTTCTTTAAAAATAAGAGCCCTGATGCTTAGCACGCCCAAAAGTATCTAGCTAAAAGATTTGCTTCCTTTGCAGCTCTGTGTAGCCATGTGACTAGGTTTTGGCCAAAGAGATGTAAGTGAGAGTGTTACACGGAACACCTGAAAGTGTCTTTAAGGAGGGAGGGGGTTCTTCTCGGGGGATCACAAGTGTAGGCTCATAACACTTGCAATGCAAAGCCATAACCTAGAGGGACTCTAGGTCCTTGACTTACTGGAGCCACCGGGAGCCCAATACTGCCTCCTTCAGACTTCTTTTATGTGGGAGATAAATACATTTCTATTTTGTTTAGGCAGTGTTATTTTGGATCTTTCTATAAATGCTGCTTAATGAACTGCTAACCTATAGGTCACTTCTTCACCGAAAGTCCATTGCCATCAATCCAGCGGGAAGGTGTAAGAAGCAACGATTTTGGCCCAGATCTCAAAGTCATTCTTTAATCCAACTTTATGAAGGAGTACCATATTTGGCGAGTTATTGGGCCCTCACAATTAAAACTGATCATTCTCCATCTGTCTCCTTGGGACTTTTCTCCATTGATTAGAACCTGGAGGAGAGGTCACTCATTTTAGTCAGAAAGCTCTCCTTAGGAACTTGGCTCTTTGGATTTGGTTTTGTGCGTTTTAATAATTCAACTCAAAAAAATCTATTGTATTTTAAAGTGCTTTCCGTTGGCTGTGGAGTGAGAATGATTTTTAATGGGATGGGGGTGGGTATGGAATACAGAGAAAGCAAAGAGGGATAAGGAAAGGAGCAGACCTTGACTTTTGAAGGAACAACAACATTCTCAACTACACGATGATCACCAGGAAAGTGCTCTCCTATGGCCAGGTTCACATTCTACCTACACCACTGGACTGATTGTGTAAAAAGAGCAAAAGCAAGGAAGTACTCCCTTTAAGCAAGACTCTTGATCAGGGTAAATATGTGTGTGTGCGAGTGTGTGTATACACGTGTTAATATATACATATTAAAGCAGCCAAAAGAAGAGCTTAACGCAGGCAAGCAGTAAATGTAAAGAAACAAAAGCAGATCTAGCCAGATTAGATATTAAATAAAAGGCAATGAATAAGCACTGAGTGAAATTTTATATGTGCACATTACACTGAACCAGTCAAAGATTCTGACCCTTGGCACTGCAGAAATGATGCAGCCATCTTCTTCGTTCTGATGCTTTCAATAAAATCATTCCCAAGAGAGCTAGGGAAAAATTCGCTCTCTCAATAAAATGTGAAACCGTCAGTATTATGAAAAAGCATACTAATAATTGGATAGTGTTCTGAAGTCGCTTTCATAAAGCCTCCCTTTTCGCTTCCCTCCTCAGGTTTTAATATTGCCCGGTGAGTCCATCAGATCACAGGGGTTTTGTTGGAGATAGAAAGTTGTAGCATTGATTGGTGCCCTTGTGAGGTGCAGGTCAACAACGTGCATATCAACAGAGGTAACTTGATGAATAATGTCCTGAGCTCCTAAACACAGCCCACCCATAATGAATATACTGCTCAACAGCCTCTAATGTGAAGGAAGGAATAGAGCTGGGCCCTCTCCACGAAGAGAAAGATGGGTCCCAAGGACCAGGAGCCTTCACTTCCAGTCACACTGAGCTCTACAAATGCCGAGCCACCAGCTGAAGGAGTGATAGGAAGGGTGCTGTGGTGGTGAAGGAGGAGGTTCTGGAAGTTAAAGTCTTGTCCATGGCAAGGAAACTGCACAGGACTGTGGGATAGGCCCAGAATGTTAAAGGCAAGAGAAGTGTGTGGCAGCATCCAAGATGAATGAAAGTTTGCAGTCACAACAATTAGTACCAGTTGACAAGGTCTTTTAGAAACATGTCAGCAGAGGAAGTCCACATATGGTACCTCTTTTACACCTTTCCAGAGTGGGGAGAAGAGTGGGCGGAGAGGAGGGATGTTGACAGTAAACATTCAAGACAAGGGAGGTGAAGAATTTTTTAAAAGCAAACGTGCGAAACGCATCTCTTCAGTTTCAGGATAAGCCAAAAGGAGTGAGCACTGTTGGTCTCACCAGCTGTCAGCCTCACGGTTCGGTTCTCTGCGTCCATTTCCGCTCACCGCTGCCCCAGAAGGCAGAGCACCCATGGCCCTGCTCAGGTGGTCACTGATCCAAGCACCTTGATGAATTGTCCAATGGTTTCACTGAGCTCTTCCTTGATCTTCCACATCCTCCTCCATCCCTCCTCTGTCCACTCTGCCATTCCCCAGGCTGATGAAGAAATTCCTTCAAGGCAGTGCTGAGAACGCACTGTTATGCTCCACCCCATTTCCATCGGATGAAATCAAGGTGAAACAGAGATCTGCAATAAGACTGAAAAGGGAGAGGGGCAAATGTGACGTGTGTGTCAGGATGAGGGCATTCGTACAATGGCGGAGATGCGGGAACAGTAGACTGCAGACCTAGCAGACACGGGAGAGTCCCGGGCCGGTTTTAGCCCTCACGATTTGAGTCAGCTGCCCCCCAGGAAGGATGGGCCTTCTTCCCATGTCGCACTCCCAAGAGCAGGGCCCATGTTGGTGTACTCCAGATTTTGATATCTTGATGATCGTGATGTTTTCACCACTGACAGCACTAGTTAGATGGGTTAACAAATAAGACAGTTGGGCTAGAGAAGCTTGGAGGCAGAGAGGAGGAGCGGGAGGAGGTATTTGTGGGAAGAACTGAAACACAAGCCATTTCCCTCTCTTCCCAGCCTCTCTGCTGCACGGGGAACTGTGCGCGGGGATCTCCACGTGCACTGAAGTGCTGCAAAGAGTGAAAGCGTTAGGTGAAGTACTCTTAAATTTTTAAGCCAATAGCGCTGTCAGATTTCGGATTCCGTGTTATTTCAGTCCTTCTACTCCCGGGGTCACACGGTCTGTTTATGCCTCTTCCTTACAGGTCTCTAGAGTATTTGTCAAAGTGTATAAACTCTGACTTCTGAAATAATAGTGCTTGGAGGTAATATGTCCTTGAGGGAAGGCTTTAATCAGTTCTTCCATTGGAACTACAAGGACCGAATTGATAAACCCTCGAGTAGAAAGAAGGGCTGTTTAACACGATCTCCACTTGTTTTAAAGGTGCACTGACTCTTGCAGAAGAAGACCTGAAAAGGCGCCAACTCCAAAACTTCTTTCCTTGGGCTTTACTTTGCCTTGTCAGCTCTGCAGCCCAACCAAGAAACCCAGAGAGCACAACCTTTTTCCTTAACCTGATCAGAAGCCTGACTCATCCACCTGTGTGAAGGGAAGCAAAGTGAATGCCGGGAGGCGCACGAGCACACGACAGTGTTTGCCTGTGACCTGAAAAGAGAAGTGGATGTTCCCAGCGAGGGGGGGGTTGGAACACAACCTCTGGTCATCTCCGCCGGTGGTAACCAAAGTAGAGCGCTCTTTGTCACATACAGCCTCCGAAACAAAAAGAGCAGCCGTGAGAGGAAAGTTTTTACATGGGTGCCTCTCAAGAAACAGCTGTCCACTGCGTTGGACATTTGAAATCTGCGGGGAGCTGCGTGGAGCCTGAAGGAAAAAGCTTTTCCTGTGTCTTTCCACAGACAACAGTCTGTGCATCAGACTCAGTGGAGGGCCATACAGACCTCAGGCTGCTGATCTAGAAGACGTGGCATTTAGACAAGGGCAGCACCTCTGGAGTTATGTTCCTCAGAGCAGCAGTCCTACTGGATGCTTATGGAAAAGGAACACAAAGATTATAGGACTTGGCAGGAAATCAGAGACCCTCTTCTGCTGTGTGACAAAACCAGACAATTTAGGAAAGCCACTGAAACTTTTAGCTTCGGCTGCTTTTTTTCTGAAAATGAAGCTGGAAGATGGAAAGTGAATATTAATTCACTAAGGCCCCTTCATATGTAGATGTTCATGACTAAAATTTGTCATTTGCTCCATAGATAAAAGTTTTGTCTATGTCCTTGGGGGAGAATAAAATGCTCTTTCTAGGAAAGATCGGTACCCTCAGTGTACACATTGGCTTTTGCAGTTCCTCTTACCTGAGGGAGCAGAAGCCCCTGTCCATGAGGGTGTCCCCACAGGTCTTGCCTGGGTGGCCGAGCCAGGGCTGGTCTCCTGCACACTTGGTTCAAATCTGCTGTGCTTTCTCCTCGGCTGCCCCCTATTCAGATCACCATCAGATACCTTTCTGGGAGGGGAGAGTTTACAAAACAACAATTTATCCTCAAGCTAAATTTGAGTCAACCAGTCTTCCCTATCTGTTGCTGCTTTTATTAAAAAAAAAAAAAAAAAAGTTGTCTTTTTTAAATTTGTTTGGTTTTTCTAAATGGATCCACTTGAACAGAGAGTTTGAATTATTCAAAACAGTTTAACTCAAGCCCGAGTTTCCTTAATATCTAAGGATCAAAGAAACATGGAATGAGGAAGCTTGGAGAATGGAAGGCAGATAATCCACAGGTGAGGGGGGACCCGGGGCAGGGGCCTGCTACCGCTCAGCCACTTTAGCATCGACACGAGAACCGAACTCATTAGTCTGATAAACATCACAGCCACCCAAAGAAACAGAGGGACGGTCGGCTTGCCCTGGGGTGACAGATAGAAAACCCAGAGACAGAGGCTTTCTAAAGACATGGGCTGTTGATAACAAAGCCGGTGATAACAGCTGAGACTTCTGCCTGGCACCCTTGCTGCTCAACACAGACCCCCAGCTTCATTTCGGAAATGTTTTGCTTTCTCTTAAAAAACAAAACAAAACAAAACAAAACACTCTGGGCCTTTAAAAAAAAATGAAATCAAACCGCTTCCCTCTAGACAGGTATGTGCACACGGCCGAACACGCGCACACGCGCACGCGCACACACACACAGCCATTTAACAAGGATGAGAGGGCATGATCCCAAAGGCTTTCCAACCTCCTGTCCAAGGAGAGTTCCCAGCTAGCCTAATCACTCTGGCGACAGCACACCTGAGCATTTCCCTCTCGGCACAAAGGAGGAGAGAGGGACTGGGAAGCTGGTTCTGTTGAACAAATAGTATCTGAGGCTACTCCAGGCAGTAGATGCTCTCCCATTGAAGGGGCCTTAAGCAAGTTGGAGAAATCATCTCTTCGAAGGTTCCAACGTGACTCAGCCACTGCTTTGAAGTAGCTACGTTGGTAGAGCTGTTCTCCATCAAATTTTTTCAAATAATAATAATAAAATTTGAAAATTATGATAATTATGTGTTCTGTACGCTGGGTAGGGGCAGACTACAGTGAAGCATATTTTCTAATGTAATTAAGGCTTTCAGCAGATCCCTCCCAACTGCAATTGTTATTTCAAAAGTGAATTAATAAATCATGTCCAGCCTGCTCAGAATAGAAATTTGTCTTGAGTATTCTTGTTGCAACCTGCAAACTCTGACTCAGAGCAGGAAGAGAGAAGCTGGGTGGAACATCTATCAGGTGGGCCTGTGCTGAGTTCCAACCTTGGATAAACTTTCGGGGAGAAGGTTTCAGCTCAGACATCTGGAACCATTTCTAAGCTTTATTGCAAACAATATGCAAATAGTCTTCCCCCTATGTTCACTTATGATTCCCTATGCTAAACTCGAAGCAATTAAATCTGACTCCTGGATGCCCAGGGGACTGAGATCTCCTGTGGTTTACACAGAGCACTTTAGCTATCATGATGAATTAGTGTAAGGCCTGGTAATGCACCTTTGAGTATGTGAGGCCTTTTAAGGCTCTTAGAGGTCAAGCCTGTGGCTGTATAAAGTACATTTTCCCTTGGCAAACCAGAGACTCTGATGGCATGCAAGGTTGTATTTCTATTCATCACAGGTTCCAGATTCCAAAGGTCCAAAATCACCATTCTGCTCCTCTGGACAGCGGATGTTTCAGGCCCATGACGATTCAAGGCAAATATTTACCAAGAAGGCCTGGCAGGACCTTTGCATGCTTGGTGAAAGAGTGATGTGTCACTTCCGAAGAGAGGTATCATTTTCTTTCTGTCCAAGCACGGAGAGGGTGCAAAACTGAGGACCAGGCACCATGATTGGAAATCTCCTCCCTGGACTGGGTGGGTTCTAGCCACTCTGCTGATCTCCCATTAAAAGGAAAGGCAGGGAGAGTATGCACGTGGCCCAGAGGCCTCCCTCATCAAAGTGATTTACACAGGTAGGTGGTGGAATGAAGAGATACTGAACAGGGACCGCAGGGCTTGGTCCCTCCTGATGATCCCACACAAGCTGTTCGGTCTTAGGCAAATTTGTATTTCTTTTGGGTATTAATGCCCATTGCTCAAATGAGAGAATTGCCAAACCATTTTGGTGGTTTTTTCCAGGAACAAAACATGGTGGCTCTATTTTCCTCAGCAGTGTGGTTGTGTTAGTCTGTGATTCATGTTTGGTACAGAGGGATGCATCAATGAGGGAGATTGAAATCTTCACCGCACTCTGTCCCACTTCCACTCCTCAGCTCTTTCAGTATCTCCCTCATTGACCTCCTGCACTCTTCTAGCTGTGCGACCTTTGGCAATTTCCTTAAACAGTGGGAATCTCTGTTTCCTATCCCTAAAATGCGATGATGATGGAGCTTACCTTAGACAGTGGTTGTGAGCTTTAAATGGAAGAACACATGTGTAGCTCATGATACGCATTCGGAAAGTGCTAGATATGAATAGTATCTATAGATTAGCATTGCCTGAGATCTGCCCTGTTCATTCTTGCCTCTGTATTTTTCACTGTAGTAGGTTCCTAAGGCTGCTGTACCACAAACTGAGCAGCTTAAACAACAGAAATTTCTCGTCTCACAGCTCTGGAGCCTGGAAGTCTGAGATCAAGGTGTTGACAGGGTCGCATTCCCTCTGAAAGCACTAGGGAAGGATCTGTTCCTGGCCCCTCTCCTAGCTTCTGGTGGTTCCTTGGCTTGAGAGAGCAGAACTCCAGTCTTCACTGGTATTCTCCCTGTGTGTGTGTATATATCCAAATTTCCCTTTTTCACAAGGATAACAGTTATACTGCATTAGGTGCCCACCCTACACCAGTATGACCGCTTCTAAACTACTTGCATCTATGAGATCTTACTTCCAAATAAGGTCACATTGTGAGGTATTAAGGAGTAGGACTTCAACATATGAATTTTGGGGATGTGTACACAATTTAACCTGTAACAGGAACAGTCATAGCTCCTGTCTTTAACCAAACACCTCTCCTAATCTTCTTCAACTTCCAAGCTCCTTTGAGACATGGGTTAATTTCTTCAGCCTTCTCTGTGCATGCCCATCGGGGCTCAAAGAGCCTGGGTTGAAGGCAGGTTGAAGCTTGCCTGCGTTAGAGCAAATGTGATAAGCCTCCAGGTCGACCAGAGCTCCAAGCTGGAGAAGGCCACAGAAGCTGAGTCATAGGGAGTTTATTGAGGTGACACAGGAGAAGCTACTACAACCTGCAAAGTACCAAAATTTCCTTGATTAGTCATTACACAGGCATGGGAAATGAAGGACTTTGGGCAGTAGCCATCCTCCTGTCTGTATCTAATTTAAATTGGCATCAAGTGCAAAATAGACGCAGAGAGGAAAGATCTGCTTCCTTGTACAAATGTTCAGAGGAAGTATCGGTTGGGCAGCACTATTTAGGGAGAAAGCCTTGACATCAAGTCGCCCTGATGTTTAGTGCTGAAGTATCGATCCTTAGAGCATCAGAAGCTGCTGACAATGAAGCCATGTGAGAATCACGTGAGAGCTGGCTGGCCAGCCCTAATAGAGGCAACTCACAAGAATGAGAAAACCAGAGAAACATTCACCAGCAGAGAGTCAGCCACCTAAGTGGCCTAATGAAGTGTTTCGCTTTAAGATCCTGCTTTAAATTAATGGTTTATTTCCTAAACACTTTGTCCAATACAAAGATACATATGTATATATTAGACAAAGTATTTAGACAAACTCTATAGATAGAAGAGCTATCTACATAGAAGTACATAGATAGAGATGTCATTGTTGATGTTTTTAAAAAAATACTGGCTCTTTTATACTCTTAAAAACAAACTGTGCTAAAAAATTATGCAAGAGGTACCTGCTCTCTCGTAGGGCAACATCATTAAGTGGTATCTGTCTCACTGAACCCCAGGGAGAGCTGGGGTCAGAGCTGAAAATCCTGTGAGGATGGGGCCAGTCCAATCAGACATCTAGAAGAACACACCATAATCCATAGCCCCGTGGGGTGTCACGGTTCTACACCAACATGAAGTGGAGAAACCCAGCCACTTCTCCTACGTGCTGAAACAATGAGCCTTTCCTGTCTAGTAAAAAGAGGTAGAGGCTTAGGGAAGCCTCACGGCAAGCCAAGACCTTCGGGAGAAGTTAGATGAGAACAGGTGAGAGACAGTGAATGAGCACTGGCTTTAATTTATAACAAACCCAGGATGGGAGGAAAATGGAAAATATCAGTAGGCTCCTTCAATTATGTTTATGACTTTCTTCCTTTGTTTTTTGAAGTTGATTGATTGAAAACTCCTCTGAGCCATTTAACAAAGCATTACTTACATTAAGCTTGGGAAAAATACCAAAGAGAATAGCACTTTGATTCCACTAATAACCTCTTACCTTATTAAAGTAGAAATTAAAAAAAAAAATCTAATTACCTCTTTGCCAGACTTCTGACTTATTCATGTTTGCTTTTTGCCCTGTGTAAAGTGTTCCCTGACATTGATACAAGATGTTTTTAGCTGTATTAATGTAGTATAGGTTTAGTTGTAGAATCAGAAAATCAAAAGCAACAGATACAAATTTCATTTTTCTCCAAGACAGAGAGATATGTTTATTTCTGTCCCAGACAACATCCTGAGGCTGGTGTGAGGTCATTCAAAGCCAGAATGGTCCTCTGCATCAGAAGCCCCGTGTTCCTTCCCAGTTGTCTCTTTCCCTCTCGTTCACTGTCCAAGAAGACTTCCACCACAGTCACCAAGAAGGCAGAAAAGGAGAAGAAGATGCATGTCTCTTTTCTTTAAGGACGCGTCCTGGGAATGGTATGCCTCACTTTCCCTACCATACAGTTGGTCAACATTAAGTCACATGGCCACACCTCATTGTAACGGAGACTGGGAGGTGTAGTTTTGTTTTTGTTTTTAAAGATTTTATTTATTTATTTGAGAGAGAAAGAGCGTGCACATGAGTGGGGGGAGGAGCAGAAGGAGAGGGAGAAACAGACTCCCCGGTGAGCAGGGAGCCCAATGTGGGGCTCGATCCCCGGACCCCGGGATCATGACCTGAGCTGAAGGCAGACGCTTAACCGACTGAACCACCCAGGCGCCCCAGGGAGGTGTACTTTTTATTTCAGGCAACCATATGGCCAGCTGAAAATCTGGAGTCTCTTCTTTATCTTTGTTTTTTAGTCATTTGATTACGATGTACCTAGGCACATTTTTTTCTTCCTATTTATCCCACTTGGGATGTTCTAAGCTTCTTGATTCTGAAAATGTATGTCTTTTGCCAAATTTCGGAACTGGTCAAACATTATTTCTTCAAATAGTTTTTCTAGCCCTTTCTTCCCCTTCTGAGACTCCAATTACATGTGTATTTGATCTTTTGTTATGACAGGCATACCTGGGAGATACTGTGGGTTTGGTTCCAGACCACTGCAATAAAGCAAGTAATTGCCATACAGAAAGTCAGATGAATTTTTTGGTTTCCCAGTGCATATAAAAGTTATGTTTACATCATACTGTGGTCTATTAAGTGTGCAGTTGCATTATGCCTAAAAAGTGTACATATCTTAATTAAAAATACTTTACTGCTAAAAAATGCTAACCCTCATCTGAGCTTTCATCAAGTCATAATCATTGATCACAGACCACCATAACACATTTAATCAAAATGAAAAAGTTTGAAATATCGCAAGAATTACCAAAATGTGACACGGAGACATGAAGTGAGCAAATGCGGTTGGAAAAGTGCCCCAAATAGACTCGCTTGACGCAGGGTTGCCACAAACCTCCAATTCTTAAAAGACGCAACATTTGCGAAGCGCAATAAAGCAAAACACAATAAAACAGGGTATGCCCGTACCTTATCTGCCCCTGAGACTTATTTTCTAAATCTTTTATTCTCTCTGTTCTTCAGGTTTGGTAATTTCTAATCCCCTGTCTACCAGTTCACCAACTCTCCTTTGTTGTCTCTGGTCTCCTGCTAAGCCCATCCATTTATATTTTTATTTCATATATTAGAATTTTCCAGTTCTAGAATTTCTGTTTAGTTCCTTTTTAAGTTTTTATATCTCTGCTGAACTATCCTATATTTTATTAATTATAAGCATATTGTCTTCTACATTATTGCGCATAATTATAATTGTCTATTCCAGAACCCTGGTCATCAAAGGGTTGGTTTCCATGGAGTGTCTTTTATCTTAAAAGTGGATAACATTCTCCTGGTTCTTTGTAGGTCAAATAATTTTGAGGTGTATTCCAAATATTATAACTATTCTGTTATAAAGACATTAGATTCTGTTTTATCCCCCCAGAAAGATAAGTTGTTTTTGTTTGTTTTAGGAGGCAATTAAGTTGGCCTGATTCTGTCTCTTGAGCTCTTGAGTTCAGTTCTTTAATATTTAGCTGGACTCTATTTTGCCCATGCATGGTTCAGAGGAAAGCCAGAGATTTGAGGCACAGAAATTGGAGTCCCTTCTCCCTGTCTTTCTCCTTTCTGGGATGGACCCCTACTTTGCAGTTTCTATGTTTGCCTCAAACTCTTTCCTCTGTTCCTTTGTGTCAAAAGCCTGTAGGTTTTCTATTAGAGTTTTAAGAGCCTTCCTCAATGCCAACTGTGATTTGCCCTTAGTCTAAAAACCATTAAAAAATTGGCAAATCAACTTGCCATTCTCTTTTTCATAGCATCAACTTCCCCCAGAATCCACCTGCTTTGTTAATCTCCAGTGCCTTGGAGTCACTGTCTGTATATTTTGTCCATAGTTTATAGTTGCTATAACTGTGAGGGAGTCAGCCAGTAGAAGCTTACTCAGCCATCCCAGGTATGGAAACACATCTGAAGTCTTGACTGGAAGACTAGGGGAGCATACTTATTGGGGGATGCCGTCTCTACCCACAATGGCCTTCCCTACATTTGTGCTTCTTCTATAGAACACTCTTTTACTTTTGTGTCATGCTCCATTTTTCAAAGAAATTTACCACTAAGTGCTTTGTAATGAGATACTAAGGCTTGCTTTGTGATGCATGTGTTTCCTTAATTTGGTACATAAAGCTTATTATTTTTGAAGTAAAAATTTTAAGAGTTTTATCTTGTATATTGCAGTGGGGTAACCTAAGAAACACAGTTTCTTTCTACAATACACAACAGTTTGATTGTTTAGCAGAATATGCTAGCTGATAATCATATTCTCAGAGTCATAAGGCTTTCTCCCTGAGATCAACCTTAAGCATAACTAGAGAATGAAGACTAAGACACTAGGTGTTGCTAACATCGAAATGATAGAGACATGCTAAGAACCATTATTGGCTTTTCTACCTAATGGCATATTGTTTATAGTAGCTTATCAAACAAATCAACCATAGAGCATTGACTGCCTACTGTGTACTGAACACTATGTTATATAATTATAAATGCATGTGCTACTGGATTGTCACTCTGAAAAACTCTACATTCTTCTTTGGGAAATTGATAATGTTTTTAACTTGCAACCATAGAGAGTATAAGCTATTATAAATTCCAATTTTGGGGACTAAAAGCACAGTCTAGTACTTGGTGTGATACTTGTATGTGTCCCAAAGAGCTCCCTCCCTTCCTTTTCCTTCTTGTGAGAGCTGCAGGGGACACAAGTGCAAGTGTGAAGCTCATTTTCATAGGAGATATAAATCCAAGAGCTAAAAATGAAATGAAATCTTTTCTGGTGAAATGTTTCTATTTTACTATAGATTTAAGAGCCTGTCTCTGTCCTGGTGGGATTATTTCAAAATATGAACAGTTGAAATAAAAAGTATTAATTTTATTTCAGAGAAAAATAGAGCATTTAAGAGAACAAAACTAAAACACAGATATAAAAAAACATAGATCAAGAAAAACATTCTGTTCTTCAAGTGCTTTTACCCCAATGCTAATCCAACTTTAGGAGCTGGAGGACTATAAACAACTATAAGGTACTCAGAGATCTATAGGTTTGACAAGAAATGTATGAATAACTAAATGTATAAATAGGAATCTGAGAATTTTGAATGTTAAAAAAATACCCATTTTCAAAGAGAAATGGGACCCACTGCCCTCAAGAATAGCCTTTTATGTGGCATAGCCAAGATACGAGGTCTTCTAATTAGTAGGAATTTAAGCTATAGATTGTTCAAAGATCATTCTTGTTTGTTTTTGTTTTTGTTTTATTTTAATCCCAGTGTGTTCTATTTGCTCAGGTGTACAATATAGTGATCCAACAATCCTGTACATAGTCCAGTACTCATCATGATGAATGTACTCTTAATCCCCATCATCAGTTTCACCCTTCCCCTCACCCACCTCCCTTCTGGTAACCACCAGTTTGTTCTCTGTAGTTAAGGTCTGCTTTTTGGTTTGTCTCTTTTTTTATTTCTTGATTTTTCAAAGATTTTTAAAACTAGCAAGCATGTAGCGAAAAATGAGGTTTATAACTTATTCATGATTTGAAAATATTTCTTGACCTTGTAACATCAATGATCACTCTCCTGAGAGGCCAGATAGCAGAGCGGTCAGGAGCCAGAATATTAGATCCTATTTTGCCAATTATAAGCTCTGTTGTTTAGGGCAAATTACTTATGAACTTAGTGCCTTAGGGTTTTTTTCCATTGGGTTTCTATGAGAAGTAATTATTTAGTAAATATAAAGAAGTAACTATTATTATTACAATAAATGATACTGGAGCTGAACGTTTGGGTTACTTTTGTTTCAATATCCTGGAACTCCATTTAAACCTTATTACACTAATATCAGTTAATACATGTAGGATTTGCTTTGTGTAAAATGAATTGCAGGCCATTTATCTGCAGGAAGCTTTGGTTCTAATATTTTCTCTATCAGGGGTTTGCTGTATGTCTATGAACAGGACCCTTTACATAACATGAAGCATATCAGATTCCTCATCTGTAAAATACTGAACCTAAAGTTACTAGAAGGTAGGGTTTGTGTTTTGTTCACCAGGGCCTACTGCAGTGCCTGAAACACAGTATTATTAAATAGTGGTAGTTGAAATAAAAAGTAATAGTATTTTACCTGCATCAATGTGAGACATTGAATGAGAAGCTCTCTAAAAAGCCTCTGCAAGTCTAAGATTTATGACTACTTATTAGACATTTCTGATAGATAGAAATTAAATTTGACTATTTTATTTTAAATAATGATGACTTTCAAAATATAATGTGTTAGCCTTTACCAACCAACCATCAGCTGATGAGCATTAAATTATTTTCTGGTATAAGAGATGATTCTTAAATGGTATGATATCTCTTGCCTGGTCCTCTTAGTTACAGAGAGCATGACTAGATGTAAAAGTGCATTTTCCGGTCCAGAAACAGGGTCTTTTCTACTGCAGATCTAATAAACTCAAGCAAGATTTTAATGTCAATTCATGTTGCATCTTCAGAACATGGTGTGCCAGTCCCTGACACAGGAATAGTGACTTTCTTAGCCATTATGGACTTCCAGAACGGAATCGATCTCCTTTACCTGGGTTATGTGTGAACTCCATGCAGAAATACTTGTGCTGGGGTCACTCCAAATAATGTGCTTGATGTGCATGTGCACGTGTGTGTTCAAAAACACACACACACACACACATTTCTAGTCAGTGTGTAAACAGACATGCAAAAGGATTCATTCTTTTCTAGAAAAAATATAAAAATTACTCATTTTTAAAAATCGAGTGATCCTTTAAATGATTCCAAGATATAAGATAAATCTCAGAGGCAGCAATAGAGCCACTCCTTATACAATAAGATGCTCTAAATAGTACTGTTTTATACATTGCTCTAAATAGTACATTTATACATTGGCACTATACTAAAACACACTGATAATCATTAGAAGACTTAAAGGTCTTAGCAGCATCATTACTGCCAACCACGTGACTGGGAAGAAGACTAAATAAATGGGAGTGTGCAATGCATGGTGGTTTTCTTGCTCACATTACTAACTATTCATTTGCTTACTCATTTACTGATACACTCAACCATTCATTGTTTACTTACTATTCTACCCATCCATTTCCTCAAAATACGAAATTGACATAGCCTCATCCTTTCTTCATGCCCTTCAGAAGTTAGCAGAATATTAGAAAAGAGAGAGAGCATGTATGTGATTTTCCTAAAGTTACATTGAGTACCTCTAGCTAAAGTCCAGATGTTTCTCCATGAAGTCATTAAAGTATGATATAGATGGTTATCTCTCAAAGTAGAAAGATGTTATTAACACACAGCTAAAAAAATATATACATGACCCCAGATTTTCTATATGGTTGAATTAAATTTTTTTGTTGCTTGTCTGCATTTCTATAAACATTTTTAAAATATCTTAATTTCTTAAAAAAGTTTGTTCATTCAAGATGGAGCCATAATTTCATGCTTCAACATATATTCTCTATCTTAAATGCATAAGTGCATAAATAAGTAAATAAATAAATAAGACTAACCCCTTATTGGATATATCATTTGCAAATGATATATCAGACAAAGGGTTGATATCCAAAATTTATAAAGAACATACAACTGAACACCAAAAAAACAAATAATCTAATTAAAAATGGACAAAGGACCTGTATAGACATTTTTCCAAAGAAGACAGACAGAGAGCCAACAGACACATGAAAAGATGCTCAATATCACTGATCATCAGGGAAATGCAAATCCAAAACATAATGAAATATCACCTTACACCTGTCACACAATGGCTAGAATCAAAAACACAATAAATAACAAGTGTTGGCAAGGATGTGGAGAAAAGGGAACCCCCATGTATTGTTGATGGGAATGTAAATTCATGTAGCCACTATGAAAAACAATATGGAGTTTCCTCAAAATATTAAAAATAAAGATACAATATGATCAAGTAATTCCACTATTGGCTACTTACACAAAGAAAAGGAAAACACTAATTCAAAAAATTATGTGCACCCCTATGTTTATTGCCCCATTATTTACAATAGCCAAGATATGGAAACAATCTAAGTGTGTCCATCAGTTGATGAATGGATAAAGATGTGTGTATCTATGTATATACATAGATACACATACACACACACACAGACACAATAGAATATTACTTAGCCTTAAAAAAAAATGAAATCTTGCCATTTGCAACAACATGGATGGACCTAGAGGGTATTATGTTAAGTGAAATCAGTCAGACAGAGAAAGATAAATACTATATGATTTCTCTTATATGTAAAATCTAAAAAAACAATACACACAAACAAACGAAAGCAGAAACAGACACATAAACAGAGAGAACAAAATGATGGTTGCCAGAGAGGAGAGAGAAGGAGGGATGGGTAAAAGTGGGGAAGGGGAGTGGGAGATACAGGCTTCTGGTTGTAGGATGGATAAGTCATGGGGTTGAAAGGTACAGCATAAGGAATATAGTCAGTGGTATTATAATAGCATTGTACGGTGACAGATGGTAGCTACACTTGTGCTGAGCATAGCATAATGTATAGAGTTATGGAACCATTATGCTGAACACTTGAAACTAATGTACCATTGTATGTCAACTACACTTCAGTTTAAAAAAAAACCTGTACTTACACAAAAACAAATAAACCAATCATGAAAAGATGTTCATCATCATTAATCATTAGAAAAATGCACATTAAAACAACAATATGCTACACCCGCTAGAATGACTCAAATTAAAAATACCAACTATTGATGAAGATGTTAAGCAATTGGAACTATATGTTGTTAATAAAAAAGATAATAAATAAATAATTAAATAAACAAATCTTAAACATTCCCATAAAGGTAAGTCATGTTACCCAGAGGAGATGATAGGTGTTTGGTTTTATTTTATTTTATGGAGACAATAGGCTGTTAGTAGCAACATTAGAGGCCACAAGATAGTGGATTCTTATTTTCAATGAACTGATGGAAATTAACTGTCAACCCTAGAATTTTATGCCTAGCTATACTATCTTTAAAAAATAGGGACAAAGTAAATACATTTTTAGACACATGAAAATGAAGGGTGTTTTCCCCAGATAGGTCCCCATTAAAAGAATGAATAGATATACACTTCTTCAAAAATAAAATGAAACATACCAAATAAAATGAAAAACACCTTCCAAAGAAAGGTTTAGGGGGAAAATTAAACTGTGAAGAGCACAGAAACTGATTGAAGTTAACAGACAATTTAAGTCTATATTGACTGCCTTTTCCAAACTCTTGTTTTTAATTTATTATAAGCAAAATTATGACTCTAGACAATAGAATAAGGGAGAGTGGAATGTTTGTAACTAGATTGTGCTAATATTATTCTACTAATTAGGACAAAAATAGAAAAAATTATAGTCATGTAAGTATGTTAAAAAATTAAGCAAATTGAAATGTAATGCATACATTCCAAATCACTGTAGAAAGAAAATAGATGGTGATGGCTGGAGAGGCATATTAAAGAAACTTAATTTAAAAGAAGGCTGAAGGGAAGAAAAGGAGAAGGATAGTAAACAGCAAACACAAAGTATGATGGTTTAAACAACCAAAAATATACCAGTAATCACAGTAAAGGCAGATGGTATGTCCAAATGCACAGTAAGTACATAAACATATATATTAAATACATTTAATACATATTAAAATATAGAGATGATCAGATTAGGTTAAACAGATAAAGTTATATGCTACACAAAGGTGATCTCCTAAGCAAAGCCACATTAAAAGGTTAAAGACAAAGGAAAGAAAAATATATACACTTTGTAAAAACTCATTAAAAGAAGGTGGTAGCAATCTTAACATAAGACAATATAACATTTAAGGGGAAAAAAGCTCTAATAGGATTAAGAAGACTACATATTAATGATGAGGAATCCAACAAAAGATACAGCAACCATGAAGTATATTCACCTAACAACATGGCTAAGAACTCTGCAAAAAAAAAAAAACAAAAACAAAAAAAACAAACCAAATTTGCAGACACACAGTGCAGTCCAGCCAGGCTCATGGCTTATGCTGGAAGGTTCCAGAGCCAGGAACTAGCTTGTAGCCCCCTTTAACCTGTGGAGAGTATGGATCCTGGGGTTGGAAGGGAAGAAAATATTTTCAGCCTGATCCTTCCAGGTAAAATCTGTCTCCAAGATAGGACAGGGGTGGGGTGAGAAGATAAGAAGAGAGAGAAAGGAAGAGAGAGGAGGGAAGGAGGAAAGGAAGGTGGGTCACACAAGCAGGTGCAAACAAACTTTTCATGACGCTTTTTAAACATGTTGATATAACCCCCAGCTAGTGCATCCTCCCGTAAAGGTGAATTTATCCCTGCTGAAGAGAACAGCTGATAGTTAGGTGATGTCTGGCTGGGGAAAGCATGAAATATTTAATCAGGACATGCTTAGTATTGGATACAACTCATAACACTCTTGGCCTTGCCAGATGTTCATTTGCCTTTCCTTGCCCTTCTCTCCATCTGAGCTGTACTCAGTTAAAGGTGTCTCGAAATGCAGGCTCTGAGGCATTAGCTACGCACTGTCATCTTTGGTAAAATACATGCAGAATGTATGATTGGCCTTCTTCCACTGAGGTTCAAGGCCTCTACTAAAACAACACTGCCTAGACCAATTTCAGAGTCCCTTCAAGTTTGCTTTATAAACTATCACATCAAAGAAAAATAGACAACTCAGCTGAAAATGAAATCAAAGCTGGCCTGGAACAGAGATATGGACTTGGAAGGTCAAGCTGATATTAAACCAGCAGATGAATTTGGTTTTTAGAGAGCAGAGGTGGGTATCACTGTGTTTTGGGGACAGAGTATCTATGTTCAGAATACATAGCTCTCTTTCTCAACTAACTTGAGATGTCTAGGCATGCAAATAAATGCTCTGATAAACTCCAGACATTGTCAAGATACCACTACAGAGAAATGGAATCCACACACATTTGGAGGGGCCTGGCCAGACCACTTTAGTGTGGAAGATAACTTTAGCAAATGCTCCACTTTATAGATAAAGAAACAGAAGCTCAGAGAAGTTAAATGACTTGTTCAAAAACACTCAAACTTGTTGGTTAGTAATAGACCTAGGGCCAGAACTCCCAGACCAAGGCTCTTTTCTAAATGACTGATGGAATCTCCTAACTCACAAAAGTGGCCAATGGGGGGAAAAATCACTATAATGCAGCTTGCTAATTTGACTGATCGTCAGAAAGACATTCAGGTAATGATTGGACTAGACTCATTTGATGCACATACCCAATCATGCCCTTTCTCATGCACGTGCGACAGAGCAAGGACTGAGTGCATGCTGAGGTTAAGCACTCCATCTAAATACAATTCATTATGTCAATAAAGCAGTTGGCTAATGGCTTTAGTTTTGAAATGATGTCTTTTGAACTTCACAACTAGCTTTAGCAACTGATTCCAAAGACCCTTGATAACATTTGAGAGTTAAACCATACTTCAAAAGTTCTTCATGTTCGACCAGAAATATAGCACAGGCATTGGGACATTCTGATTCTGGGTTGGGTTCCTTGTGAATAGGGAGATGTGTAGCAAGAAA
Source organism: Mirounga leonina (assembly GCF_011800145.1). Lineage (NCBI taxonomy): Eukaryota > Metazoa > Chordata > Mammalia > Carnivora > Phocidae > Mirounga > Mirounga leonina. The sequence goes on from NW_023270305.1 coordinate 54,179,005, forward strand.
GCCCTTAAATGCTTATAGGCTTTGCATTCACTATTGAAATGCAAGCCAGACATAGAGCCAAGTCAGCAAAATAATGATTACTGCAAATGGGTGTGCTAAGTTGGGTTGTTAGCAATTTATCCAAATTAAGAGTTGGGGCTTTATCATAATCACTAGAGAAGTATGCCATTCACAGCATCATTTATTTTCACATGTGATGCTCATCCTAATTTCTAAGTTTACCACCATCCCCTTCCAAAATATAAACATATACTATACTCATAGCTCACGTAAAAGAGTCCTCTCGAGTTAGAAGGTAAAAGAGCGTACAATATTTTTTTCTTTCAGGAAGCCCTCCAAATTTTGAATTTTTATTTTGGTCTTAAGAGTCTTTAGACATTTCCTCCTTCTCAATGTGTCATTATTGTATATGGTATCAGTGAAAGTCAGCAATAGCACACTCAAGAGGATAATTAAAGAAAGCCTAATAAAGGGACAATGAAAAGGACAGGGATATGGGAAACATAAAAGAATGGTAGTACTGCAAGGCTAGGAATAGTTGGGATCTATTACCACTCCTGACTGAATGGACAAAGGGAGGAAGAACAGAACCCAGAGAGGCTGGCCATAGCAGGGGAAAAGGTTGCCTCACAGGAGTCCAGGTCTTCACTAGAGAAACAGAGTCAACCCCCAGTGACCCAGCAAGCAGGGAGCTGAAGGAACAATACCCACCCCACTCTCCATCTTGCTGGTGCTTCCCATTAGCCAAAAGCAACTATAAGCCAGATGGTAAGGAATACATAGAAATAGTCCACATATGGGGATTTCTCCACCCAAAGCAGGGTGGAGAGGTGGAGAGGGCAGGGGGTAGGGGGGTGAAGGAGGGGGAGGGGGGTAGGGATGCAATGGGAGCTATGCTACATAGATGTGGGGCTTTCTTTCCTTTTACATGCAGACACTTTAAAGCCTTTGAATTTTTCTTGGCATGACAATTGGTGTCTCAAGGAAAGTCCAAAATCACTTCTCCTACAGTCATTGAAAAGCCGGAAAAGTCAGCACTGACCCCTAGATCAGGGCATAGAAGAAACCAAGCTAAATGCATTCATAGCTGTGGCTTTTGGGGTCCTTCCCTCTAAGTGGTCTTGAGATTTTTCTTTACTTTCCTTCAGGAACCTTCCTCAACTGGTGACTAGAAGGACCTACTCAACTGGTATTCATCTGCTTTCCTCACAAAGAGAGGCAGAGCCAATGGCTTCAGATGGCAACCATGTATTTTTGCCAGGCAGAATGAGAGATGAGCCTGACTTTTCTAATGGGAAACCATAAATAGCCACTGGCATCGGTTGCCCTGTCCTGAAAGCCTGAGGAGGACCCAGAACACCAATGACTCTAAGGTCAGCAGCCCCCTAGAGTACCAGTGCCAGGTCTTTGGATGTCTCTGAAGTCAACAACAAGAAGTGAAAGGCCGGTATGAGTCTGAAAGAAGAGCCGGTTGACTAAAAGGGCCACAGAGTGCTGGGAAGTGGAGCAGAGAAGGAAAAGAATGTTGTTGAGGCTAGTGCTGAGAAGTGGGGACTGACACAGCCAGTAGGTCTCCAAGCTAAGCTCTGTGGCATGTGGTTTATTGCCATGGTGCCTTTTGAGTAGTCTTTCTATGCAATCATATCTTTCTTACTGCCTGACATATAACTTCTTGAAGTTTGATGGTCTGCATCAACCTGTTCAGTTACTTCTATACCAGAATTCTTGGAACACTGAATGTTCATCAGCATTAATGCTCTATGAGCAAGGGGGCAGAAAGAGACAGTCAACTTGCAAGCAAAGGAGAGGCCTGGTAGCTTAATGAGCAGAAATGACAGACTTTTCAAGTTGTTTTATTGCCTTTGCAAAACTGGAACAAGACAAGTTAATTTTTTTTAGAGTCTTACTGACTCTGTTCACCTCAGTGGGTTACCCTCACAGAGAGCGCAAGTTGCATTCACTCTTGTCATATTTCCCATCCATTGAGGATTGAGGCTCAACTTGGTAGACCAATGCTCAACCTTGAATGAGAAATGATGCACACGTACGTTTCTCCTTCTTTGGATACCAGGAGACTCAGCCTGGAAGATATACATACAGATGGCAAGTAAGCCTATGAAAAAAATGTTCGACATCACGTGTCACTAGGGAATTTCACATTAAAACAACAATGAGTTACTACACCTCTATTAGAATGGTCAAAATCCAAAATGCTGACAGCAAATGCTGGTAAAGATGTGCCATACATAACAGGAACTCTCATTCCATGATGTTGGGAATGCAAAATGGTATAGCCACTTGGAAAACAGTTTGGTGGTTTCCTACATAACTGAACTGAAAATCCGGCTTTTCAATGACTGTAGGAGAAGTGATATGATCCAGCAATCATGCCCCTTGGAATTTACCCAAAGTAGCTGAAAACTTACGTTCACACCAGAACCTGCACGTGGATGTTTAGAGCAACTTTATTCATAATTGCCAAAACTTGGAAGCAACCAAGACATCCTCCATAAATGAGTGGACAGAGAAATTTTGGTACATGCAGTTGAGGCAATATTATTAGTGCAAAAAAGAAATGAGCTATGAAGCCATGAAAAGGCAGGGAGGAAACATATGTGCGTATGACCGTGAAAGAAGCCAATCTGAAAAGACTCTATGGTATGTGATTCCAACCATGACATTCTGGAAAATACAAAACCTTGGAAACAATAAAAAGATGAGAAAAAGATTGCCAGGCATTAGGAGAGAGGGATAGATGAATAGACAGAGCACGGAAGAGCTTCAGTGAAACTGTTCGGTATGATACCATAATGGTGGATACGCATAATTTATACATTTACCAAAACTCATGGAACGTAGAACACTGAGAGTGCCCCTCCAATGTAAACTATGGACTTTGGAGGCTAATGATGCATCAGTGGAGCTTCATCCAATGTAACAAATGTACCACTGTGGTGTGGGACTCAGGTGATGGGGGAGGCCATGCATGTGGAAGAGCAGGGGTCTATGGGAAATCTATATTTTACCTTCCTCTCAACTTGGGTCTGTTCCTAAAATGGCTCTAAAAAATTAAGTTTATTAATTTTAAAGAAGTGTTATGATCTCAGTAGAGCCCGGAAAACTTTTCTTTACCAGAATCCCTTTCCAAACATGATATACACATTCAGCAATCCTAAAGCAGTAAAGCCAAAATCAGCTACCCTTTTTGAGAGGTTCCTCTAGGAATTTCAGGGAACTAGTTCAAAGTCACTTATCTATTATTGTATAGATACTTCTGTTTTCCAAAAGAAAAGTGAGCCGTAGTTGGTGGCACAAGAAGCGTTCCTTCTGAAGTGTTTTCTAAGGATCTGACCTGAATATTCAGTTTTTATAAAGTGAGAGAAGGACTGGGAAATAGGAAGAAGCAAGTATTCTCTTGAGTGTCAGGAGGAGCCGTACAGGTGAAGAGCTTTGCTATGGGCTGGGAGAAGAAAGCCTAGGTTGACCGGGACAGTAACACTGCATGTATTGAGAGTAAAAGCTAGAATTCCTTGCACTCAAATAAAGTTCTTTTGGTCAGTTTCACAAACTGGAGGTCAGGTGTCAATTTACAAAGAAATAAGCTAAAAGAACATTTGCAAGACAGGTACATATGGTGTCGTGTGAATAAATAAGAATCACATAAACCTGCTTTCAAATCCCAGTCCACCATTCCCCGGTTCTGCAATCTTGACCAAATAGCTTAGATTTTTAGAAACTCTGATTTCTCGGCTATGAAGTAAGGGCAGTGATACCTAGCCCAGATGACTTTTTGAGGATGGAATGAGAAAATATATGTCAACTCTTTAGCTGGAAGATTGATTTGTAAATAATAATTTACCAATTATTACATTTATGATTATAAAATGTATTATTATAGCTTTTAATAATGATGATGATAATAATAATGCTTTAATACTCTTACCATGATAACGAATTGTCTAAACACAATCGTTTTAATCAACAAGTATATATTAAAATCCTGCCATGCTCTTAACGTTTTCATACAAACTTGATAGAAGTCTAAGACTGGGTCCCTCCACAAGGGAAATTGTGATCTAATAAGGGAGATAGGATGCATATGTGGGAAACAGAACAGAGAATATGGACAACATAATTTGGCCAATCATGGAGTATAGACTGTAAGTGCTGGAGAGGTTCAGAGAAGAAGATTAGCAGGATTGAAGTTTCAGGACTCATTTCATGGGGAAAGGATCTTCAACTCAGGTGTGAGTTAGTGAGGCTAAGGTGGGGACATTCCTTGCGGCGATAACAACTGGAAGATAGTACCAAGGGAGGTGAGCACAACTCTAACTTAAACAAAGGTCTGCACAAGGGGGCCGTGGCCCTCATGCTGGCTAGATGAGCACATGTGGTGGCACTGGGCTGAAGAAATGAGGTGGGGGAGACTTTATGCAGTAGTGATTAGGTAGCTGTTAAAAGTAATTATTTAGAAGCCGAAGGACCTGATGAGCACAATATTTAGGGAAGAGAAATCCAGCCAAGTCGGTGATGGAAAGCACAATGTCTAAGGTCAAGATCAGCTAAGGAGTTATATTACCAGAAACTTTCTCTTTTTATTTCGAAAATTTTTATATTTGAATTGTGAAAGATGAACACAAATTTTTCTGTTATTAAGAAAGAGAGTCTTTTAAAGGAAATCAACTATTATAAGAAAAGTTTAGTATTTAGGAACATTTTTTTCTGTCTTGAAAACAGTCAAATTAAGTCAGATAAAGGAAACACTACATTTTAGTTTCTCTCTTTACCTTAGCTGCTAGGATCCTCAAAACTATTTTTAATGCAAATCTAGTGAATTTCTTGAAAATAGACTTTGGTTGTTGTGCATCTTCCTACCTGCCACAGGCAATACCAAGGGAAAACCATAAAATTTCTTAGCTAGCACCCTGCTACTCACAGCTTCCATCAGAGTACCTAGAATTCTGTTTTACCTCCAGGAGATAAAGTATGAACCAAAAAGTGGAAATGTTGGCAGAGACCAGCCACAGAGCACAAGAGGGAAGACAATGTATCAAGCTTCCATGTATATGAGGATGCTACAGTGATATCATAATATTACTAACATTTAGTGAGTGCTTACTCTAAGCCAAACTCTTATACTGAGGGCTATAGTTGCATAGCTCATTTAATCTTCAACCCAATGAGATAAAGATGATTAGTATTCCCACTGTATTGTTTAGAGAACCTAAGGCCTGTTTTAAAGGCCATGTTAAAAGTCATGCAGCTAGTAAATGGCAGAGCCAGGGCAATATGGCTAGGGAGTTTATATCACCGCTCTGGGGTCAGCCTGTGTGGGTTTGGATCTCTGCTTTCCTAAGTGTTAGCTCCTATATGACCTTGGGCGCACAATTCAACCACTTTCTAAGTCTCAATCTACTCATCTGTACAATGTGGCTACTGATCATGCCTATTTTATTAGGTTGTCATGAAATAATACACATCCATAATGGGGGAGGTGTTCAGACAGGAAGTTTGGTGGAAATTGCAGAATAGCAGGCCTAGCCGATTGTAGAGTTGGTTGCATCGTGGCGCTAGATCTTGTTGCCATTAAATGTTCGTGTACCATCTCCTAATTCCCCTCGATCTAATTCTGTGATTGCCGATCAATCTTCTAATAACGTAGCTTCCTTTCTGAAGCGCCAGGATATGCCGGCGAGGCCCTGTGTCTGCCCCATTTGTCTGATAGGTTATTTGCTTGACAGTTATAACAATAAATCAGCATCCCAGTTGTGTTCATCACTCCCTGACCTTCCTTAGCATGAATTGGCACCACTGAGTCAGATACTGTCAAGATCTATTTTCTAAGCCTGGAAGTCGAAAGGTGAGACAATGGCAAGTGGCTAATTCACCAAAGAAAACCTGCTCTGGGGGATCCTGTAAGCCGGATCCTGTAAGGTGGCAGCCAGGCTTTCCCTGATGCTGAGACCCCTCCAAACATCTACGGAAGGCAACTGCGGTATTACGAGTGGACAAAACGCCGATACTCATCGAGAAACCAAGGGAGTACTGAAAACCAAGTCCTGTGTCACAAAACCAATTTCTCTCGGTATCGTAGTACCCAGGTGGCTCCTTCAGAGCCCCCTTTGGATGTCCCTAAGCCAATGCCCAGCCCTGTCTCTCTCCCCTCCTCAGTCATGGAGCCCATTTGGAGAATGGCCCAGGTGGCCCAGAGTTCAAACACTGGGACGTGTGGGGATTCCAGCTCCCTGGCCTAATATCATCTATTAAATCAGCCATTTTTCCTTTTTTCAGTTCCCCTGCTGGCTGCTTCTCTTCTCTCTCCGGACCTCTATTTATTCATTTTTTAATTGTATGATGCTACCAAAGAGTCCTGAACCTTCGGCAGTAAAGACATCTGAATTTTCCCACTGATGCATGTAAAATCTCAGCTGCTTGGATTCTGTGCCACGCTGTGCTCTGTGGGGATCAGGAAACAAAGGGGTGAAGGACAGTGGCTGCCTGGTGTCTTAATAAGATGCAGATCAGCCGAAGAGCATCAGACCATCAAATCCAGGGTCTGCTGTAAGCACACACCTTTCGTCAGGCTTGGAATGGGCCGAGATGGATTCGGGGCTTTATTGAAAGATCATACAGGATGACTGCAAAATCCCATTACTTGTTGATTAAGTATTGATTGCCCCAGTATTAACAAGCCAGCTAATATGAAGTGACCTCTGAGGCCAGTGGTTTGGGGGGAGGGGGAAGACAATTTACTAAAACAGGCAGGCAGATGAATAAGAGGGCTAGATTTGCTCTTGGCTTTTAGCTTCGGTTAAAATGTCACACTCGATAGTGCAGATCAATGCCCACTTTATTTCCTCACAGCCGTCTTATTACCATCATGAGGCTGCCTCCTTTGATGCTTTCTAATGACCCTCTGAACCGCCTGCTCAGCTCACCCTCTGCTTTCAACTAAAAGGAAAGCCCTCTCTGCCCCTTGCTGCTGATGGAGAGGCCGTGGCGATGAGGCGGGGCCAGGAGGACCAGCCAAGGCTTGTCCAGGGTCAGCGGTGTTATCCTCACGGCGCTTTTCCCCTTGTCCTTTGCTTTCCTTTGAGTGTCTTCCACATCAAAGCTCGTCTCCTCTCTCCACCATTCCAAATAATGTCGAGGCGGTGAAACAAGCAGGGCCCTGCTCCAAACTCCCCACCAAGGCGACCGTCTAGGTCAGGGACTGGATGACTGGTCTCCAGGAAGGGAAATCTTGCCTCCTCCTTGAAACCTACCCCTCCCACCCAGAAGGCGATGCCTTTGATAATGGCAAGGAAAAGGAAGTAAATAAGTGACTCAAAAAACATCCCCCAATCCCCTCCCCCTGCCCCACCCTTCAATCAAGCAAACTGTGTTTTAAGAAGGTCCATAGTGTGCACTGGTCAAAGGAACATCAAGCAATCCTCTACTATGGAAATCAGCTTACTTTTCAATCTATAAAGAGGAGCTTTTGTGAACATGCTCTGCTCTTTTAGGGAGGTGTTTGGCTTCTACGCTGCAACATACTCTTCAGACTACTTAGTCTAGCTTTCTCTGAGTATAAATATTTTATGTCCTGGCCAGGAGAGGGATTTGTCAATGCCCTCCTATTGGCCAGAGGTCTGACTCCAGCTTTCTGCGTCAGGAAGAAAATAGAGAAGTGAGTCGAGCGAAAACTTTCTCCTTGGCAAACATACTCAATTGGTCTCTGAAATGAAAAGGATTCCCAACACTGGATGGCTAGAGGGGGGAACAGGAGTACAGAGAGGAAGCTTTAAACTCTCCAAGGCTGCTATTCAAAGCCAGTGCCGACCTGAAGATGAAAACCATAATAATTTCTCCGGGGCTTTAAGAAACTGCCTCAGTAAGTTTTGTTGCTGCAAAATTCATAATTTAAAGCCTCTTCCCACCTATTCCAGCCTAAATTGGGTGAATAAAGATCATTTCTCCCTTTACTTAACTATATCAGTCTTTTTTTCTCATGGTCGTATCAGGGTTCCCTCTAAAGTCTCATAATTCAGAACCACTTGCAGACTACCACAAACAAAACCACTTCCCTTTCTCCTTTTCTTCTATTGTTTTCCGCTCTTAGAGGAAAATCTACGAACTCCGTCCCCTGCTTTCCCTGTTGCTCAACTACAATCACTCAATACTTATTTAATGTAAACCATGTGTGTGTTTGCAGCATTAACATGGTACTGAAAGGTTTGTTGAATGAATAAACTCATTGTTTTGAATTATTTTTCTTTGAATTCATGAATTTACTACATGTTTCTGCAATGTTTCTGCAATGTATGGAGACTAATTCTCTCTGCTCTACAAAAATTGAGAAATCATAAAGAAACCTGGCTTGTATTATTTTCTCAATCTCAGGACCCCAAATGAATCTGCTTGAAAAACCTCTATAGTAATGAACTTGATAATGGAAGAAATTTTTGGAAGAAAACATAAAAAGCTCAGAAAAGAACATTCCACACTTTCTATATGCAGGAACCCCCGCATGGAGTGATATTCTATTTAATATTTCTGCATAACTACTCTTGCCTCAGACAATTCTTTAGCTTATAAAAGATCTTAATCTAAGATACAGTGTAGGGGATAACCAATAACTGACCTCATGAAAAGTTTACAGAATGAAAAACATTTATGAAAAATAGATACACAGCAGGAGATGGAGGGATGTGAGACTTAAATAGAACACATCCATAAGTTTCCAAGTTTAGTGCCGTAGTCTGTTTTCGTATCCAGCCATACCTCCCCACAACCCATTTGTGGTATGGGAGATGGAATGCGGGACTGGACAAACTTTAGAATCTGACTCAGGATGGCATTCTTACGGATTAGTGCTTTCTTAGGAAGCTGAGTAGCCAGGACACTCCACAAAGATGCACAAGGCTTATCACAATAAGATTCTTCCATTGTGATGAACTGAACTGCAAGAATCCTTCTGCCATTATCAGTTGAGGCCTCAGTTAGCCCAGGCTGTATGGCTTCTTCAGTTCCTTTCTGCTAAGCTTACATGTAGATAGGTTCCTAACATTCTAAAGGGCAGGTAAGATGTGGGGGGCAAGTTCCGGAGGCAAGACAACTTAGTCATTAGTAAGTGACTGATGCTTCTCGATTACTGATTAGGCAAAAGCCAAACACGCTTTTTTTTTCAGGGTTCCTTGGTTGAGTTTTGGGTATTTCAAGCCCCCCACCAAATAGTGATATAGTTGTGCATACAAATTGCTTGTTTTCTGTGGAATGGGTGTATGGATGCTTGCAAATTTTGAAGGGCTCTGTACACTTCAAAAATTAAGGACCAATGCTTTGAATTAGGTTTTCTTTCAGAATGTTGCTTTACAAAACCTTTATCATCTACCCAAACTTCTTCAGCAATTTCATTACACTCCTCCACTTCCTTCCCATCACCTACCACATGCTTGTGAAACACTGAAACACTGAAAATGAGTCCTTGTCCCCACCCTGCCCCAATTCTGTATTTCCCATATCTTCATGCCTCTCTATACACTGTTCTCATGTCTGGGGTATACTTCTCCCTCTTTCTTCCCCAAATATCGTTCTTTGTATAAATATTCCCTGGTTTGTCCTGATGGAATCCGTTCAGTTCAAATGTATATATAAATGTGTTTTCTAGACACTGTCCTAGGCACCAGTGATATAAAATTAATTAAAAACTGATCCCAGCCTCAAGGGCTCCCACAGGGAAGAAAGTATGTGAGCAGGTGATTACAACACATTGTGATAATGTAGAGAATGCAGAATACACAGGGAGGTTACTATCAGTACCAAGGAAGTAGTGCTTCTTCCGGGAAAAGTGGGGCATGAATTAAGGATATTCCAATACTGGATATAACACGGGATGAGTAGTGTCTTAAAATTTAAAGTGAAATGTCATTTGGGCCAGAGGGAATAACAGGGAAAAGCAGAGAAATGTGAAATTGCGTGGTGTCTTGCACTTACTCTCACAGCCTTTCCCACATTTCTACTCCTGATGTGGCTGTCTCTTCCCACTTGATAGTGAACTCCAAGAATCACACTGTCATTCTTATCTCATTGTACCCACCAAGTTGGTGCTCAGTATGCTTTTGAATGAATGACTTCATAAAATTCTCTACAGCCTTTCACTTAAAAAAACGAGTAAGCACTTGTACATTTTTATGCTCCTCAGTCTCAGTCAGGTCTGCAACTCAAGAAGACACACGTAAAGTGGGATTCAAATAGGTCAAGTACATCTCCTTTAACAGGTGTCTGGTGTATGATAATGGCCTGTAGTTGGGCATTTGGTGGTGATAGAGGTAACGGGATGCATGGATTTGGGGTGGTCGGCAGATATTAGAATTGAAAATCAGCATTCAGGCTTTTTTTTTTTTACTTAAAAGCCACCCTTTGTCATTGACATCAGCGCTCTTGGACTGGGTGAGGAGGCAGGTGGGTGGAAGGAGGAATGCCCCTTGAGAAGGTAGAACAGGCATAGTGGGTGTGGTGGAAAAACTGAAGAGATGGTATTAGAGGGGGAAAGGGTGATCAGTGTCATACGTTAATAATCTCATTTAAATGGTTAGCGTTTTGGGCGCCTGGGTGGCTCAGATGGTTAAGCGTCTGCCTTCGGCTCAGGTCATGATCCCAGGTCCTGGGATCGAGCCCCACATCGGGCTCCTGGCTCAGCCGGGAGTCTGCTTCTCCCTCTCCCTCTGCCTCTCCCACTGCTCATGCTCTCTCTGTATCTCTGTGTCTCAAATGAATAAATAAAATCTTAAAAAAAAAATAAAATAAATGGTTAGCGTTTTGTGGCAATGAAATTCAGGATATGGTTACGCTAGAATGTGGCTGATAGGGAGGGTAAGGGAGGGGAAGTTGGGGGTGATTTGTGGTTATAAGGTCAAAGACTATCACCCTTTAAAATACAGAGCAGCCTTAAGGAATTAAACTAAAAACAGACAATATGAGAGGAACAAGTTTTTGCATGGCATTCCCAAGAAGAAATAATACACTTGTTATGCATTACAGTCTGTGCTCAAAATGCTATTTCAGCATTCTGGGTATTAAAAAAAGAACCTTATGTGGTCTTGTGGTGAACGACTGTGAAGGATTATTTAAAGTAAACTGTAGGGAAATATAAAACAAACCCAGCTAATTTATCACAACAGTGAAGATGCATAAATAAGATGTTTATGAATAACAAGGACAGCTTACCTATTATTTCAAAAAAATTCATTTTTAGTAGAAAATATGCCGCATTGTATTTAAAGGAGAATGACCCCTATTTTTTTCCCCACAGCTCTATAACCTCTGGTACAGCCTTACTTATTACTATGAATATAACACGATGACTATTTTGGAAATGTTTTAATTATATGATGAACCTCTGGGAATCTTGGCTTGAGAGATATATAGCTTCACACTTAAGACTAATAATGCCTTAAGCCTGGGAGCTCAAGAACTCAGCAAACATGGTTGCCAATCAATTGCCAATCAAAGAAAAAATGGATGATGAGAGTGAAGATATGTGATTCTTTCATTACTCATGTCCAACATATCGTGGAAGAAAACTGTATTGTAGGTCTCTGACCGAGTGGTTCAATGACTACACATCCTACACAATTTTTCATAGAAGGCACTAGTGATAGGCTTGGATTTTTATCTGAGTCTTTGAGTTTTGCATTGTAGTTCTGAAATTGGCATATCGATTTATTTGGCACTGATCGCTAGTAATCCAACAAATAGTGTCCGCTCTCCTTTGGGTTGCACAGTTAGACTGCATTTCTCGGTCTCCCTTGCAGTTCAGTTGTGGCCATCATCCCAAAGTCCTGGCAAATGTCCTGGCCCATAAAAACTCCCCAAGTGACCCTTACTCTGACTCTTCCCTCTGTGCCAGTTGAATGGAGAGGTCTCCAAGGACCTAGAGGGTGGTGGAGACAGAGTGTGGAAGGAACCTAGTTCCTGAATGACTATGAAAGGTCTTCTTTTTTGCTTTACAATGAGCAAGAAGCCACCTTTATTGTGTAAAGTCACTCAGATTTGAGGTTATCCCAGTGGGTAGCCTACTCTCTAATTTGTTCAAATACAAAATCTATCCTGTGTCTTTTTCAAATGTTTCAATTGCTTAACCAAATTTTAGCTGGCCCATGTTTTTATACTTAATAAACAAAAGGAAATAAGCCAAGTAAAAAGAAGTGCTTTTATTATTGAGGAGAAAGGATGAATAGTTAAATCATATAAACACCCTTCTAAGGACAATATTAAATATAACCAAATCATAGACGGCTGCAGCATATTTGGAAGTCGAAGAAAGCAACATATAAGCAATTCATAGTGATTAAAGTAAAAAAAACTTTCTGATTTGATCAAACATAGTTCAAGCATGGAAATGCACCATGAATGGCCTATGTCAGCAATCATTAACCCATGTCTTCCTGCATCAAACCAGAGATAACCGAGACTTGTTTAAACCCCCCTTTGAAAACTCTTGGCATTCTGGAAAGAAGTTCATGCTTCTTGGAGTATCTTCATGTCTTCTAGCTGCACCCTTCTGAAAAACACAGGTAGGTTCTGGGGACTTGGAAACTAAGTCTTTCACAAATTTGAGGTGCCAACGCAGTCCGAGTGTCCTTTGAGTAAATTGCACAATGATGCAGGACAAGATGTGGCAGTCAAAAAGATGTTTGTTGAATATTCTCATTATTCACCTACTACTGGAAAGGTCACATAAATGAAAGCCTTATACCATATCCCCCAACACATCCGTTAAAAACCCATCAGGTTAGGAGAGGGAACCTTCACCAGTTAAAGAGGCTGCACATGGAAATTCGTAGAAAGGACAGATTTCAATACATCATCTTCAAGAAGTGATACTCTCAGAGGTTTGCACCACTGCTCTTTTACAAAATCTTTGATTTGCTTTTGATATGCATTTTCACCCTTTCAAATGCAACCAGATTTCAGTACATATCACATTTTTAATGAGAAGAAACAAGCAGGTGTTGATGTGTTATATATAACTGCAACAATTCCAACTACATTTGTCTAATGGGTATGAATATCACTTTTCAACAATACACTCAGGAAAATGAAAAATAGAATAGAAACCTATCACTGTATTTGGCATCTAGAGAGGACATATTTAAGTGGTAACTTTCATATATTTTGGGAGGCTGCTGAAAATTAGCAACATTTAGAGATTACTGAGAAGACACTAATATGAATCAGGCTCACATTATTAATAATTTGCATATTATTTAATAACCCATGTTTTCTTCTTGAAAGTGTCTATAAGTATGAAATATTTATTCCCTGATATGCGTCACTGGTTGGCATTTCTGTGACTGAAGTCCATGCTTATGAAAATGATGGATCTTTACCTGAGGTGCTTCAACACCTGTTCTTATCAAAACGCCTATAATAAAAAAAAAGTCTATAATCAGAACCTGTGCACTTTTAAACCATGGAAGGGTTGATATAAGGTTGTTATCTTTGCTTACAATTATCCAAAATTCGAACTTATGCCATGCTGCTGGCTACAATGAATTAAATCAACACCATCATCATCAACAACAAAGCATTTATTAAGTATGTAGTGACAATAAATACAATGCTTGGGAATAGAAGTAGAGGAGTTGCAGAGTTGGTCCTTGCATTCAAAGAAATTATAGATTATTTGAAAATACCAGGAATGAACATGAGAATGATAACTACTACTGTAGACAGTCTTTGCACTAATCAGTGCTATAGATTGATGAACCTAGGTTCATTGACCTGAGCAAGTCTGGGCAGACGCAATAAAGTCATTACTCACATGAAGATGGGGCCCACCCTGGGGCAAGTCCACATATCAAGCAATAGGAGGTGGTCAGGGAAGGCAAGCCATTGATTCCACGGAAGGCTGAAAGCTTGGAAGTGGGGCCTAAGATGTAGGTTTTCTGATACTTATCTTTCTCAGTTTGAGGAAATTCCTTTCAGTTCCTAGTTTGCTAACTATATCATGAATGGATTTTGATTTTTGATGACAGTTTTTCTGCATCTATTATGATTATCTCTATCACACACACACACACACACACACACACCCCTTACCTCCTTTATTCTGGTGGTGTGGTGATTTTATGTTGATTAGTGAATGTTCAATGAATCTTGCACTTTGGGAATAAAACCCAGTTGGTCATCATGTGTATCCATTTCATATAATTGCTGGATTTGATTTGCAAACATTTTGTTCAGTTTCGTATCTATGCTCTTTGAGGGATATTGATCTATAATTTTCCCTATAATGTCTGTCTTGGTTTAGTGTCATGGTAGTAATGCCTTCATAAGTCATGTTGGAAAAAGTTCTATCCTCCTCTAGTATTTGAAAGAATTTGCATAAAATTGGTACCATGTCTTCCTTTTAACGATTGACAGAACTCACCGGCGAAGCTATCTGGGTCTGGAATTTTTATTTTGGGAATATTTTTAAATTGCCAATTCAATTTGTTTTAACACATATATTGCTATTTATATTTCCTATTTATTCTAGTGTCAGTTTTGGTAATGTCTGTCTTTTAAAAGACTGATCTATTTCATCTAAGTTGCCAACTTTATTGGCTTAAGGTTTTTTATATTATCTTAATATATATTTAATGAATTTTGGATGCACAGTGGTACCACCTCTTCCTTTCCTGATGCTGGATTTTCTTTCTCTCCAACCTGGCTGACACTGACAGGAAAGTCTTCCAGTGCTGTGTGAAGGCTGGGGGTTGTTCAGCTGGCGGCCAGTGTTTCTTCACTGAGTATTATTGAGCTCCCCTGTGCCGTTTCCAACCAAAGACTCGTGAAGACCCCTCACAGGTTCCTGGAGCAGTTCTCTGTGTTGCTCCTTGACACCACTCTACATCACAAGTTCCAACATCTGTCTCCTCATGTCGGTGATATGACGGTTTCCCTACTTGATTTCCCTCCTTTTCCTGTAGTTGGTTACATACCTCTAGGCTGAAAGTCTGGGCGACTGGAGGGCTTACCTCCCTGGTTTCCTTTTCTGAGGGATCACAATTCTGCATTGCCTGGTGTCCAACAATTGAAAACTGTTATTTCATATATTTTGTCCAGTTCACCAGTTGTTTGCACTCTCTAAGTCTGGCACCAGTTAATCTCCCATGCTCAGAAACATTAGCGTATTACCAATGGGGGCCACTGAGACTCAGTATACCTTTTCCAGTGTACACAACTAACAAATACGATTAAACCCCAACTATAGCTCCCCCCCCTCTATCACGCTGCCTCTTAACTATTAGTGGAACATACAGATAGAAGATTGTTAGATTTAAAAGAATCCCTCAAAGTTATCTAATTGGAATACAATGATGCATTCACGGAAAACAATATAAGACAGTGAACTTTCACATGTGTGCTAGCAAAGTTTAAAGATGATGGGAGATAATATTTTGCAAAGTTGTTTTAACAGAGAAAATGTTTGCATGTAAAAGAAGTACAAGTAAAACAAAGGGAGAAAAATATAATACCTAGAAAATACTATCCAAGGAAATGGTTGTCATTGGTGAGAAGTTTCTGATTTTAGTACATCTTGATGCCATCCACAGTGGTCTCAATGAGGCTGAGCAAAGTCATTTTTATCTTTTTATCATCTCTGCGTCCCCCTGAAGATGTCTATTTGAGAATTATTTAGTGTCTCCATTATAAGACAGAGGTCTTCGATCATTTATTTTAATTAGATGAAAGGCCTTAATAGTAAGAAACAAAACACATTTTAGCTTCAGTGGACAACTTGAAATGTTTTAAAGCAACATGCCCCACAGAAAACAATTAAGAGCATCTAAAAAGTTCAATGTAATTCAATTAGTTATTTAAGGCTTGGTTTACTTAAGGATTTATTTCGTAATTTAAAGTATCTGTATATGAAGGACCCAGACCTGTTAAAACAGCTACACACACACACACACACACACACCCCAAAAGGATTTGCCTATAAGATTTATTTTTCCTAAGTATCAAAGTGTTCACCTTATTGCTACAAGTGACGTGCTCAATACATAGCAGAATTCCTAAGTTTGAGGCTTGTAAATAAATATTAACATCCCATATATTGGTGGTTGCTGTGAAATACACAGAAATGGGAGCTTGTTGGCGACTCCCCAGGTCTGTCCCACATTTCCTAAATTTGCAGATATTCTAGGTGTTACATGTGGACTTTTTTTTGCCAACTCTCCAGTTGTTTCTAGGTGTTGATAGTCATTTGATTATGCCTAAAATAAGAAAGCAGTTTGTTGACCTTCAGGCGCACAGACACATGGACTTACTGGTGTGTTTGCAGAACACGAGTCTATTATGATGCACATAGGATGAGAAACAATTCCAAAGTGGATGCAAAGAGAGGAAAATAAAATGTACATAAGAATGGTTCCTGGAGCAGATGTGTTGAGCATGCATTTGCCTCTAAGTCTAAATGTTTGAGAAAGTATCTCTCACTGAATCATTATTTCTAAATTAAAGGTAGAGAAAAACACTGTTGAGGATCATTTCCACCCTGACCCGTGTGGTAAGTGTGATGGCTTATAGCTCATCACTATCACATTTTCCCAAAAGTGCTAATTAAGCTTCTTGATATGTAGAGAGAAAAACAGTCCCTATGATCCTAGTGGTCGGAGGTGGAAAATCGGCAGCACACACGGAATCATACAGCTCTTTTCAGACATCTGTGACTGGAGTAGAGTAAGAATGGGATCCGTATGCATTAAGCAGGGTTCTCCTGATTGCAACCCGAAAAAACACCTCATTTGAAACTGTACTCAATATAAAGGGCATCTCTGGCTTAGATAGCCGAGAAGGTTCTGAGGTTAGCTTACAAAACTGTGAGCCTCAGGGATGAGCACTGGCATGATTTGGGTGCTTCTGTTCTTCTGTCCATCAGGCTTGGGAACTTGAACAACTTACAGTAGGGTTCCTCAAACTCGGGACTATTTACTTTTTGTGCCAGATCATTATTTGTTGGGGGGGGGGGTGGGTATTTAGTGTATTGCATGATGTTTAGCAGTTTCCTTAGCCTCTCCCCCCTAGGTATCTATAATGCTTCATGCTCCAGTTTCAACAACCATAAACGTCTCCAGACATTGCTAAAAGTCCCCTGGAGGAAAGCACTGCCACCAATGGAGAACCACTGGCCAAGAGATGAATAACACAAACTGCATAGATTCAACTTCCATCTCTGTCACTTCCTAGCTATGTGACATGGAGCAAATTGCTTGACCTCTCTGTGCTTGAATGTCCTTAGCTCTCTAATAATTCCTATGGAATTATCTACAAGATAAGATATGTTGTCAAGATCAAGTAAGATAATACAAATAAAATTCTTAGAACAGGACTTGTACATAGTCAGCATTCAACTAATGTTAGCTCTTAGAACAAGCAGCAAGGTTCCCTTCATATGATAAAGAAATGGCATCTGATGGTGCCAGATTAAACAGATCTAGCTTAATAACTTCAGAGGAATCAACAGTTTTTTTCTCCCAGTGCATCAACTGGACTAGCTTGGATCACATGGCTATGTTTTGGGCCAAGCACAGCAACCAAGAGGATGGAATACTGTGAACGGCCAGGCTTGGGTCAAACTCTAATCCTGTAACTAAAGGGAAGAGACTTTACTCAAAGAAGAGAGATGGAAGAGCATAATGGGTAGGCAAAATCAACAGCCACCATAGTTTACTTTAGAGTATTAAAGAGAATGTGCAAGTAGATTTCCTACTTTGGCAACTGATTCATGGGTCATGAAAACCCATCTTCAGTCATGTTTTGGTGAATCTTCTGGGGCAAAGAGGTCAGTAAATTATCAGATGAGAAACTGTCAGGATGTGCCAAGAAAATGGCTATTTAAAAAAATGTATCAGATGCATACCTGCTATTCAATACTATAGGCAGAGAAAGCCCAGATGTAGCAGAAAGAATAACCATTGCTCTTCTTTGCCAGTTTTGCAATGAAATAGACAAAGCTAAAATAGTAATGATCAAAGCTACCATTCACCGAGTTCTTCCCGGGTGATAGATGCTTTAATTGTGTGATTTCAAGCAATATAATATCTCTACATGCTCATTGATATTATTCTCATTTTTAAAATGAAGAGACTGAAGGCCTTCTAAAAAGGATGAGTATATTTGGTTAATGTCCACGACTGGTAAGGGTTGGAGCCAGAAGTCAAGCCCAGGCCCTCCTGACTTCCCAGCTCTGATTCTCGATCTCCATGCTGCTATCCCAGAGTCTTGTCAACACGCACAGGGAAGCTAAGCTGCCAGATTTTTCTTTTTTTAGGGGGGTACATGCTTGCCAAGAAGAAGGGCATTAGTCAGGGCTTTTCTCTTTGGCAGATGAACCCAGCAAGCACTGCCATGTGAACTCCCCAAATTTCACATACTAGGGAGTAAAAGTCCGGACAAGATGAGTCTTCCCTGTCAGAAATGCATTTCTCTTGGGGCGCCTGGGTGGCTCAGTCGTAAAGGGTCTGCCTTTGGCTCAGGTCATGATTCCGGGACTCTGGGATCCAGCCCCGCATTGGTCTCCCTGCTCAGTGAGAGGCCCGCTTCTCCCTCTCCCACTCCCTCTGCTTGTGTTCCCTCTCTCGCTGCATTCCTCTTGCCTGATATTTCTCTTGACTATTTGCACTTTGACATCATGCTCTTTGTTTAACACCCCGCTCAAATGTTGCTTCTACTCTGGGCTAGGCTGAGACAAGGGGTCACTGTGGACAGCTGACAATGTGGTGTTCTTTCACAAGCCAAATATCAAATAATAAAATGTTTACACCTTTTGCCGCACGTTCATAACGTGAATTGAATGGGACATACTATTTCAATCTCATTGGAATTGCTTTTCATTTCACGGATTCCTCCCCACCGCGATCCCACCCTTATTATTTGTGATTGGCTAGTGCTATTTACTTACACTTGGTAAAGTCTTGATGCAGGTGAATTGTACAAAAACACCCATTGTTTTATTACAGAATTTCTGCTTCCAGCGACTATAGTATCAGGTGGCATCGGCAAGCTGCTCTTGCGATTGGAGGCAAACCTGGGTTGTCCCTCCCAACTTGCAAATACCCTCTTCAAAGCTAGTCCTGCCGGTGAGGGGGCTGTCACTCTCCCACACCATGGTGTTGCCTGCTTTATTGGTAGCTGGGCCGACTGACAGTGTGAAACCTATGCAAGGAGTTTCATGCTGGGTAAGCGCACCGTATTTCTGATTGATAGCATCCTTTGTAGACTGCTCTGCTTGCCCCATGACTGCCCACGTCTACCCTTCATCTGGTGCTTTCTCCAGGGTAAACCCCGCCAACCGCACAAGGCGATGTGATCTCTTCCTTCTCTGTGTCTCGGCCATTGGTTGTGTTCAGCCCGAGTCCATCTCTTCTTGTCCTGGGCGGTCACTAGCTTCTCACACTTTAATGTCTGTCACTGCAACTTGATTGCCATCCTCAAGCCTTACCCTTTTACTTCTATTTCTTGGGGCGCCTAACTAACTGTAAATATTTGTGAGTTTCATTTTTTTTGACATAATTAAATGTGGACATTTTATGTATAAGGATCAGAATTTAAATGTATGCCTGTGGAGTATTTAGCAATAAGCAAATGTATTCTTTCAGCACAACTGAAGAGAAACTGAGAATGCCCATCTCAGCACAGAGCTGAAATTTAACCGCAAGGCATGAATTGGTACAAGGGGGGATATTTGCAGTGGCTTTCCCTTTTCTGTTTTTTGTTTTGTTTGTTTGTTGTTGTGGGGGGTTTTTTTGTTTTTTTGTTTTGTTTTGTTTTGTTTTTGTTTTTTTGAGGACAGTAAAATCCCCATTTTTGTTAAAATCAGATTAAGCTCTCTGATTCCTGTCACCTGGCCAGTTTGCCCACGCCTGTTTTGCTACTGGCTGGGTGCAAGTCCTAGCTATGGGCTTGATCACTGGACTGTCTATCCCCTCTTGTCACCAGCTCTTCTCACTGGTGAGCAGCTAGCTCAAATTCCTAAAGTCTAGCCAAAAGTGGGGTGGTTGTAGCCGCCAGAAATTGGATGACAGAGCTGATTTCTTATACCTTTTCATCTTCAGTATAAAAACAATATTGGTGTTAATTGCAGACCCCAGCCCACTCTGAATGTAGGCTAATCCCTGTCATATAACTTTCCTAAGAATTAACACTACCTGAGTGTAGGGGGTAGGGAGATTCAGAAACACCTCTTGCCCCCAGGGGTCATGGATGACATCTGTGGCTGGTATAACTCATAACCTTTCCTTTCTTGGTTGTATCAAGACCTTGTAACTTTCTCTGTCACCTACCTTTACCTTGGACCTCCCACACCTTCCATCCACCCCTGGCTGATGTCCAATCGCCAGCCTCTGCAGAAAGCTACCTTGACTTAGGTAGTCATAGGATGTGCTATCACAATCCTACTAAATCACAACTCAAGTGCCCTCTAAATTCCTTCTAGAAAAGACATACGGACTTCGGAGTCTCTCTGGAGCCACACAGAATAGGAGAGTGACCTGTGAAAGATAAATTGAAGGATTTCCCTCTGCCTAACCAGGCTGGGAAGCCAAACTTACTTTCATATAGCAGCATTAAAAATTGGCAAGGTGGGGTTAGGCTAGAAGGGTGTGGATGGAAGAGAGTGAGAACAGCCAAGAAGGGATGGTCTCTTCTAGATCCCATTTGGAATCTGGACAGAACTCCCATGTTACAGTAACCCGTATACCTCTGTGACACATCTGCCTTTTCTAAGCTGCAGCCAAAGAGAGGCCATCAAGTCCCATGACATCTATCTGCTTTCCTTTTCCCCACATGTCAGTCTTCTTTCTTCTGTTCTCCAGCGGGAGAAGAGCTGAGCTACCTGACCCCAGCCCTGCCCTTTCCCTTCCCTCCGGATTCCTGATTCCTATAACCAAACCCATTGTCATTGCATTCTCTAAATGCTCTCAATCTTCTGTCTTGCTAAAGAGGTCAAGAAGCCTCTATTTCCTACCTTGGGGCACTACACCACAGGGCACACTCTGCAGGGAAAAAGGCTGCAAGGGAAACACATTAGGGGAGAATTAAAATGCATAAGGTTATCTGTAAGAATACCATTACAGAGTAATTCCAGATCACTTCACTGGTGGCATGAGGCTTGACAATACCTTTTCTGTTTTGGTCCAGGCTGGTTCCCAGGAACTGGTTAGAATGGAGCCTGTCCATGGAATGCATCCATGCTCTGCTTAGGTCAGGCTGGAGAAGGCCACAGATGGCAAACACATCATGATGTGATTTTTAAAAATAAATAAATAAATCCAGTATTTCCTGGCAGTGTTTGAAATGTCTCAGGGAGGGGCCCCTGGGTGGCTCAGTTGGTTAAGCGTCTGCCTTTGGCTCAGGTCATGATCTCAGGGTCCTGGGATCATGTCCCACATTGGGCTTCCCACTCAGTGGGGAGCCTGCTTCTCTCTCCCTCTGCACCTCCCCTCCACTGCTCCTGGTCTCTCTCACTCTCTCTTTCTCTCTCAAATAAATAATTAAATCTTAAAAAAAAACAGAAAAGTCTCAGGGATAAACATCTGATATAATTACTCAGTTCATTCATATTATAAGTCTGTGAAGAAGGTCCATTTATTAATTCAAATTTTAAAGATAAGATTAAGTAAGCTGTCCAGGTCCCAGGGCAGTAAAGTGATAGCATCTAACTCCAATGCCTGTTCACCTAATAGGTCTGTTTTACTTCCTGTTGGGAACACAGGAGGGACTCATGATAAGGGATGGGAAAGGAGGGAAAACTCCCATGCCCTGAGACTCTGTGTGCCAAGTCCTACTAGGAAAATCATTTTATATGATCCTTAAAATCTTAGGAGATAAATATCCCTGTTAACCCCCTTTACAGATGAGGGAAGTAAAGGCCAGTGAAATTAAGAAATTTGATCGGTACCATATGATCCAGCAATCCCATTTCTGGGTATAAATCCAAGGAAATAGAAATCAGGATCTTGTAGAGATATCTGCAGGTTCAGTGCAGCGTTACTGACAAGAACCAAGATATGGAAACAACCAGTGTCCGTCCATGGATGAATGGATAAAGAAGATGTGGTATGGAGAGCCAATGGAATCTAATTCAGCCATGAGCAAGAAGATGGAATCCTGCCATTTGCGACAAATTGGACGAAATTTGAGGGTGTCATGCTAAGCAAAATAAGTCAGATGGAGAAAGACAAATACTGTATGATATCACTTATATGTGGTATTTACAAAAGTTAAACTTAGAGAAACAGAGTAGAGTGATAATTACCGGGGGGGGGGGAGTGGAGGAAATGGGGAGATTGTAGACAAAGGATACAAACTTCTGGTTATAAGATTAATAAGTCTGAGGGTCCCATGCACAGCATGGTGATGGTAGCTAATACTACTGTATCATATAACTGAATGTTCCTAGGAGAGTAAATGTTAAACATTCTCACTACAAAAAAGGAATGGTAAGTACATGACAGGATGTAGGTGGTAACTAATGTTTTGGTGGTCATCATTTTGCAACATATAAATATATTAAATCAACACTTTGTACACTTTAAACTTATACAAAGTCATGTGTCAGTTACATCCCAATAAAACTGGAAAAATGTTTAAAAAAGGTCAAGGTCATACAACTAAAAACTGTAATACTGGTTTTGAACTTGGACACTTTGCAGAAAATCTAGGCTTGCCCTATTACAGCATGCAACCTTTTGAAGACAAAATGTTGAACTACCCTTCATTGTAATATGGGGACCAAATCACGTCATCTAAATACAGAGTAGTGTCAATGGCATCTTTTATTCCATCAAAAAATGTTTTGATACAAGAATGAAAACAAATTCTGCAAAGTCTCTTAACTTAGGAGCTCTTCACTTTTGTACAAACTTAGTCTGTTTTCCTGAAGTCCAAGAACATGTATAAATATGCCCGACCCACCTTACTGTCTGTGGCTCATGGCTAGCTCCAGGAAAAAAAAAAAGAAAAACTCAGTAAGGTAAGTAGGACAAGAAGCAGAATGTAGTAACTGAATGTTTCGCATAAAACAGAAGAAAGCACAAAGGAGTTACAACTCCCTTGTTTTATACAGGCGGTGCCCGCCATAAAAAGTTTAGGCTACACAGAGAGCTGAAGCTGCTAAATCAGTATGTGCCAAGGACCTGTGACCAGCAGGAGGGCTGAGAATATGGGGAAAGGCAAGTCCTTTGGTTGGTCGGTTTATGATGCCATGCGGAGAACGAAAATCACTCTTACATTTGTGTGTGTTGTCCTGGCTGTGCAGAAAAGAGACATCCTTCCATTTCCCTGTGGGACAAATGTCAATGAACACCCTATGACAGGTGAGGGGGGGATTTATCCTTTGTCTGTTATGAGAAAAGAGCTTGAGCCTGTGTCATCTGCATGTGTGTGCATGTTGGTGCCCCAGGAACACTGTAAGCATTGTGAAAGTAGGAACTGCCTTCCGCTTCCTTGTAGAAGCATCAGGTGGGCAGACAGATGCCTTTCAATAAGGATCGGGGGAAGGAGCTGTCCTCACAATGGCCGTTCATTTCCATTTCTGTAGCAACTGAAGCGATGAGCAGTAAAGGAAAATAATGGTGCAACCCAGTGACACTCCACAGAAACTCAGCTATCATGTTCCCTTCCCTCACAGGTGCCCCCAGACTCTTCTCTTGTAGTCACCTCTGCATCATCTCTTTGGCCTCCTTCTTCCCAGCAAACACCTTCTCTTTCCTTCCAGGCTTTGCCTGACAACCTAAACCAGGGGGTGATGGACAATCGTGCACTGGTCCCACCCATGTACATAGGTTTTACACAGGCTCCCTTTAAAGCCTGGAGATACCTCTCCGTACTCTCGTCTGGGCATTTTTGCCCAGTATATTTTGAGAAAATCAAATGGTCCTGATATATTCATAGGCACTGCTCTCTGCTTGACATGAATGAAGAGATCAAGAAGAAAGAAAGAGTGGTAGGAAAAGAAGGTGAGAGAATCGGAAAACTGTCAAAACAATACTTCTGATTTGAGAAATACAGACGTTCCTAAAAATGGAAGGAAAATAAGGTATTCTAACCCTTACCCCTTACAATGATGGACAGCATGTGGAGGAGTAGCACAGTTTATGAAAACATGAAGAAGTTCAGTACAACACCCAGGAGGTAGGGTGGGGGGAGACAAACAAAATCAAATGCTGTAATGTTATTATTTCAAAGGAAAGAAGGAAAATTAGCATGATATGATCAGAGAGAATAGATTAAGCTTCAAGACAGTGGGACTGAGTCTGAAGTCCTGAGAGAGCAAAATAATTTAGGAGGAAAGAACCAGGCCCCTCATGCTGTCCAACTTCCTTAGCCTGAGACGTTTCTCTTGCTGTGTCTCAGACCTACTGAAGTGCCAGTTTTCAGTGATAGAGCCCCATGAGGTTCAACACTGGGAGCTGTGATGGTCACATTCTGCAAGGTGAGCTTAGGATACCCTGATTATCAAGTGCTTCCTGGTGTCCCCAGTCAGATCCAGCTCTGACATTCCAGGACTGAGGTCAGGAGTACATGTATCATACATCTAAGTATTAAATTCTATCAAGCTAAAAATCTATTCCAAAAAATACTTTCTATCCCCCTACCTCGGTGAATACACAGTTATAATAACCTAGAAATTCAGGTTCCAAGTTAAAATTTTTGGAGTCCTTGGAATGCTCTCCTGGAACTTGGAGGCATGGAGAAGGCTGGTCTTTAGTTCCCAAATCTTGCCTCCTGACACAACACCCTCACTTCCCACACAGACTTTAATCCACACCACGTCTATGTGGACACCCCTATCTGCACATCTAGACATTTTCACCTCTTAGCCCCGCCAACAGCCATCCCTTGGCTTACCTTTACCACTCCAGTGGCCCAGATGTGCACTTGCCAGTAGGGTAGTCTGTCCGTAAGAGCTGGAGCTGGGGTAAGCCTGCACTGGCCTTGGAAAGTAGGTTTGGGATATGGGGAACAGGGTCTAGAAGCGAGGGCAAAGTTGCTGCTTCGGCTCACTCCCATAATCTTGCAAATTCTTCACCTTGTGGGGAGGAGTACGGCTGGAGAGGACCAGAGAGAAGCATTCTAAAGCCTGATATCCAAGGCCTGTCTTGCCCAGGTTTGAGGGAAGCACCACCCCCATAGTCATTAACTGGTCTTTCCGGGTCACTACCCAGTGGAAACCACTATGCTAGGCTGAAAAATATGACTAGCAGTGTAAGGAGATACAGCTTAAGTGATAAATGATTCTTATAGTTAAATGGCTATATAAAAAAGTAGGTAATCAACCCTCATACATCACAAATCTCTACCTCTCTCAATAAATGGCACTATCACATTGACCCACAACCACCAGAAACCTGGAAGTCACATTTCTCCTAGTCCCGTGCTACCATATTATGCTTCAGTCATTCCATTTTCCAAATGCTTCTTCACCCAGATTGTTGAGTGCAATGCTACCATATGGGCCATGGTTTAGGGAATAATTGGGAGTTATGGAAGCTCAGGGAAGAGCCCATCCTGTCAGGTTGATGTGTGTGTGTTGGGTGGGGGGCTAACACCCAGGTTAGGTCCTTGTTAGGAAATTCTTACATGTTATTTTTTGGAAGTGTTTGGCTCTTAAAGGAAAGATTCGATTCGTCTTGGGGGAGAGAGAGGAGTGGTAAGGCCATTCTGAACCTGAATGATCTTGTGCAGGAGACTATAAGAAGAAAAAAGGAATCAGGCTTTCATTTCTCTGGTTTATTTTAAAGGTGGCTCATCCCTATCTTTGACCAGAAACCCCTCAATGGAAACACACCAGTACACTGTGTAAGGACACCAAGAAGTCACATTGCATTTCTGCCTCTGCACTTAGAATCTCTCTTATCGCCCCTCCAAACCCTTAACTGGCTGGCCTGGTGGATCATCTTTGAGAATATTTCACCTTCTGGGGACCTTTAAGAATCCCTTACATAGCAGTGCCCATATGTAGTTCTGGAAAGGCAGCTCTGCACAAGGCCAGGGGAGCAGGCTCTAGCTTGGTCAGACAGAGGTGAGAGAACCCAGGTGTGATGCCAATCTACCACGTGAACACTTTTGAGTCAGCCCCAAATAGCTTCCCTGTGCTAAAAAGAAGTCTTGTGAGCAACATGGAACCTTGGCTGTTTTCTAACCATCCTCCCAAACTTCAAAGCACTCGGCCCAGACGAGCCAATGAAATCTGATATATATTTCTTTGTTTTTATTTTATGCTCCTCGTGTCCATGCAATTGGAATAAACTGTAAATTAGGTGTTATAGCACTGTAGTTTGGTTAGATGCGATGGTTTAGAAATGTAGCTTTAGTTTGTTATAAGATAATAGCTGCTTTGCTTTGTTGTGACAGTAGCAATAAAGTAAAGTTATTACAATGTAAAATGTGGTAACCAACCCAAACTACTGAAACAAAGCCACAAATCAGAGGTGGCCCAAGTCTGAGAACTTTGTGTGTAGAAGCAAGGAGGGTTCCCATCTCTGAACGTGTAACACAGGGAGGCCTGTCATAGCCATCAATATTCTATGCTTCTGATATTTGCCATGGGTTAAATCATGTTCCCCAAAATCAGATGGGGTAAAATTCTGTTGGAATATAGAAAAATTCCGTGCCAATTACATCACATAGAGAGGAGACTCCACTGAGCCTACGCTGGTGTTCAGATGCGCCTGGGCACAGATGAAGAACGGGTATAATGACCAGGGTCTCAAGGAACCCATTTCCTGAGAAAATTGGCTGTGAAAGTGCTCTTTTGTACAGATGCCTGACACAAGCCTGAGAGGGAGAGGAAAGCATAGTACTTATGTTCCATGTCGGTCCCTATTTGGACCTTACCAACATATGCCTGCAGCTGGTGGAGGGCGCTGTAGGCAAAGGTTGAAGCAGTGTTTTGTTTTGTTTTAAAGGAACCATAAGTGAAGGAACTGTTTTAATGCCCTAGTAATAAAATGTGCCATGGAGTGAAGGAGAGAGACATTTCCACTGTGGGGATCCCAAAGAGTGAGGACAGTTAAGAGGCAGGACACCAGCCTGACTGCTCACAGTTGGTAATTGTGGAAGCAGCAGAAGGAAGACACAGCCCTTGGCATCGGCCTCAACTTTCCCATAGATCTTGGCTGCAGGTCCCACAGCAACGCATCATCATCGGGGGTTCTGAGGTGAACAAATATCACTAAGAAAAGTAGGAGGCAATCTGTGAACTCATGTGAAACAGCCAAGGAAAACCAGCAAGCACTGGTAGGGGCTAGAGGGAGAGGGACATATGGGAGCATCTCACAGTGTTTTCCAAATTCTGGGCAGTTGCTGGCAAATGACGAGAAAATTTGGACCCTTGCTAGGACTGTGACCCCGTTTGTACCTGGAGGTTAGCAAGGCTAAGACAACATAAATTACAAATGGGAAAGGCTTTGGTTTTATGCTAATCGCTAATATTTATTGAGTATTTACTATGTACTAGAATGTGTCTTCGGACCTTGCCATGTATTATTTAATCTTCACCATGACCCTATAAAATAACTCCCGCTGTCTGCTTTCTTCTCAGATGAAACATCCGTACTGCATTTGTCTTACACATGATCGTCAATACTAAGTGACCAGAGCTGGAACTAAGCTCATAGAGTCTGACTCCAGCTGTGCCCATAACCATTCTGTGACACCCCCTGATTCACACTCTTCTGAGAGCCACTTGGGTACTTTTTGTATTCCAGGGTGATTGTTCTCTACCAGGCAATTTTCTTGGGCTCTTAGGTACCCATGAATACATCTGCTCTGTAATACCATGTGAAACTATGCAACCAAGTGCACCTCGTCAAACATATGCACATCCTAGGAAAACAATTTCCCGAGTCTATAGTGGAGTCAGATTCTTGTTGACTTGGTGGAAAAGAACAAACGTTCTCAAAAACACCAACCAGGGCCAGAGAACAAATGTCATATTTTGTGCCCAGTGTCCCATTGTGAAGCCACCAGTTCTCTTGGAATATTCCATTGACACTCAGGCCAAATGGGTCTTCCCAAATGGCCTTGGAAGCAACTTCTGAAGGTCCAGATACCTTACATGTGGAAGGTACCTGCCACCACACACGTAAAATTCACAAGGCTGGAAAGAGAGGCCTCAACTTTGTTTATAGACTTTCTGATCCTTTTTTTTTTCCCCCTTTGGTTGGTTGGTTAAAAAGCTGACAGACTGTATTACAGCGAACATTCCCATATTGATTATACCATTTCTGAGGCTGGCCTCTCTGTGACAAGAGCAGCATAATTAGTTTTTTCCTTGTTAAATATTTGTAAATCATTCGTACTTTTATGGGGTACATAACCTGGCTGTTACCCTTCAAATAATCTTCTTGTAACTTGTTTAAACAAGAAATATCTCCTGGAGTGCGGTGTCACTTCTGTCCTTCGATGAGACTACAGCGTAAGGACTTCTCTTGCTCACAAAATACAAAAGGACATCCATGCCAGGATTACACAGAACAGGTCTGTAAGAGGCTCTATCCAAACGGATTCAAGAACGTCCACTGCCGCCTCGTTGCTCTGCTCACCTTTGGGAAGCAGTTAGACTGGGGGGAAAATGTTTGATTTGGGTTTTCTGCCTTTTGTTTATGTTTATTTCTTTTAAGCTCCTGGTAGCTGTCATTGTCGATCCCAATTGTTAAAAAGCACTGATTTGGGGTCTGCAGTGGGGAAAACATTAATATCACTTAGAATTATATCCTAGGGTGATCTTGAAGTCTGCATTTCAAGGTGCAGCTCCGAAATGTGACTTTTTAGTGCCCATCGAAATTCGCTACCTCAAAAAGAGGCAGTGTGGGAGGCTATCTGAATTTTCCAACAGGGCTGCAATGACTCAAAGGCTTTTTGGAAATCCTCTTTGGATGTGGACTTTCTGGTCTCATAGCACAGGGCTTTGAACAGCCTTAACAATCCTTTTTTTTCTTTTAAAAGTTAGAGTGAATTTAACTCTGATTAAAGACCAAACATCCCTTGAATATAAACTTGATAAGTAAGCTGCATTAAAAAAACTCTGTATGATGATATAACATCCATAAAACAGTAAGATATAAGTCTAAAGGGAGGAAAGGGATTGTGTCGAGGGATTCATAAGCAAGACAAAGGTCTGTGGACACAGGAGCAGGCTGCCTCTGGAAGAGGCACATACCCGGAGCTTGAGCCCCATGTTTGTGGGTGGCAGAAACCCACTTGGACCAGGATAAGTAAAAATTGTAAGAATGCGGGGCGCCTGGGTGGCTCAGTTGTTAAGCATCTGCCTTTGGCTCAGGTCATGATTCCGGGGTCCTGGGATCGAGCCCCGTATCGGGCTCCCTGCTCTGCGGGAGGCCTGCTTCTCCCTCTCCCACTCCCCTTGCTTGTGTTCCTGCTCTTGCTATCTCTCTCTCTGTCAAATGAATAAAATCTTAAAAAAAAAAAATTGTAAGAATGCACAATAGGCCACAAAATCTTAGGGGAGGAAGTAAAGTTGGGGCCCACAACAGGCCAGAGTCATAAATTAGAAAGCTATGAGAAAGCTAACGTGTATCCTCCTCCTGAAACCCCTAGAGCCCACCACTGCATCTCATGGTGCCCCTTCTTCAGTTTGTCCCCGCAGATGGCTGTCCCTGCAGATGGGCTGGTGACTTACACAGGAGCTCAAGAATGACTGTGGCTGAGCAGGGATGAGCACTACTAAGTTGGCAAGAAAGAGCAGCTGTTGAGTTCACGTGGGCGTGCTGTGGGATGGAGGACACAGGGTATGGAGGCAGGCAGACACACAGCAGAAGGGAGCCAAGGAGGTTAGGGGTCTAAGCACGGCCCAAAGGGAAGCTGAAGACCTAAGTCCACTGTCTGGTAATTAACCTGTGACTACCCGAGATGGCTTGCTTTTGAACCATAATCTAGAGCTTAAACGAAATGGCTTGCTTTTGAACCAGAATCTAGAGCTTAAATGTCTTTGAAGGAAAGACACATTTGGGCCAGATTCCAAGTGTTTTGCATTCAGATGATGGCTACAGAACAGCCAGTTTATTAATTTGTCTGCCTGACAGGTCAAGAAAGACTTGTAGATAGGCAACGAATCCTTTGCTTGCTATTCATTCTCTAACTCATTTTTTTGTAGTAAAGGCCAAATTTTAGACATTTCAATGGAGAAGAAATGATGCATCAGAAAAGTTGACTCATGCCATCCGGTCCCCTCAATCCTCTTTGCACCCCAAGCAAATCAAATGTGTGGTTATCTGTATCAATTATTATCACAATTGCGCCAAATGGGTTTCCTGTGAACATGCACACACACACACACACACAGATACACACACCTTAGGATAATAACCTAATATTTCTGCGTTTACATACATCATATAGTATTGCAAAATGTTTAAAAAATTTATTTCCTGCAGTAACCCTGTAACACAGAGCGGTTTTTAGATTGAACCATACAAAATTGTCATTTTTGCTGGTCAAAAGTGGCCAAATACTGGCAATTTTATATATTTCAACCTAATATTAATGTAATTATTCAATACACAAGTGAACTGATTGAAAGAAATGTTAAGCAAGCCACTTGAGCTTTCCTGGTTCCTAATTTCTAGAGTTGGAACTAGAATCCTTGTCTTCTCACCCTTAGCTCCATGTAATCTTTACCACAATATTATATGTAAGGAAAGAGCACACCCATATATAATATAAACCAAACACAAGCATCTTGTGTATGTTTGTTTTGTGATAAATTCACTATAGATAAAGATAATGAGAAAAAGTTGAAGAAATCTGCTTTAAATTGCTCTTCATTAATTTCTTTGCAACCTTATGCATTTTTTCCCAAATTAGCAAAGTGCAAAGAATCAAGTCATTTATGCTGGGAAAAAGATTACACATATTTAGTTTTTCAAATTAGTTGCCAATGAGTAAATTATTTTTTACCTCTGCTGTTTAGGGTTCAGAGAGCTAAAGAAGAGTAAAAAGAATTATGCCTGATTAAAAAAAGAATGATTATGTCATGAAAATATTTATTTCTCTACATCTCATTTTTCTTTTTTTAAAAAAAGGTGAGCCAAAGTCTTTCCATTTTGAGAAACACAGCCACACATCTTTTGTTTCTGATACCGACTTCCTAAATAATATCTGAATTAGAATTCAAATCAATAACCCAATCCCTCTCCTGATTATACTAATGTTTCTTTAAAATACAGATGTGTTGCAAATGAGTAAATCATATATAACTTGTTAGCTTTCTTTTTTAATGCTACAGGGGATTCAAGCATATTATTATATATGCAATGTTTTCCCAAGATTTAGCAAATGACTATCAAACATGGAAATACAGTTTAACAACTTAAACTAAAAGAAATGTACGTCATTAATTTAAATTCAATTAGTTGGCTGCATCCCAGCAAACGGCACGAGTTAAGTGCCTCAAGTGCGTGGTGGAGGAATTCCACCGGTCCAGCGGGCCCCCGGTTTCTGTGAGCAGCTCCCCAGTTTCTGTGAGCAGCTCCGCAGTTGTTTTGTTGCCTGAGAAGAGAGATCCTTCCTCCCCGCGCTACACTCACAGCTTCTCAGGGCACGGGCAGGATGGCACCGATTTGTTGACCCATGAATGCTTTTGTGAGAGGGGAGAGGCCTCTGTGCTTGGATATTTTCCCCCTGGTCAGAAACTGGGGGAGGGGGAAGAGGGTACCGCTGTGTCATTTTACTGTTTCTATCTTTTCTAGCCATTTGAGAAGATTCTTCTTCTATCTTTCAAGCCTAAAACCTAATAACAAAGAGGCTCTCATTTTTATTATCGCTCATTATTATTGCCAGACAAAAACACGTTAGCAAAAACATTCAGAACGGAAAGAAATCTCCAGAAACGTCGCCTTATTGCATGTGTCGATTCAGTCAGAAGTGAAGGCTCAATGGGAGAGAAGCAGAAAATATCTCCGTAAACGCTCTTTGAGATCACTGAGATCCATCCCCTCTCCAACCCACATACTAATTTTACATTGTTGGTCTATGACTACACAAGGTTGCCCGTGGTGAGTGAAAACAATACGTCTACAAGAATCCTTTGTTAACACATATATTCTTGGTATGATACTCTTCACTGATTATCATTCTTATATATAGGATCCAGTTTTCTCTTTCAATAACGTCACTGCCTAGCCTTGATTTCGTAGATAAGAGATGGAATAAAAGAAGTCCAAAAATCCGTAGCTGTGACAGGGGCATTGACTGCATCACAGCAGCAGCCCACAGTTACCAGAACCCCAAAATTCAGTGGCTTTAAACATTAAACACTTATTATTGCTCCTGAGTCTAAAGATCAGCTGGGTAGTTCTGGTCTCTGTTGGGCTTACTGTTATCAGTGGTGGCTTGGGTCATCAGCACTGATGGTCATGGCTGGGATCTCTCACATGTTTTGGGGTCTTTTGGAGGCTGGCTGGTCTAGGATGGCCTCACTATTTTGTCTGATGGTTGACTAATTCTTTTTTTTTTTTAATTTAAATTCAATTAATAAACATACAGTGTATTGTTAGTTTCAGAGGTAGAGTTCAATGGGGTTGACTAGTTCTTGATTAGGACGGGGGTCACTCGTGCATTATCCCAACACACACTAAACTAGCCCACGCTTATTCACATAGTGTTGATGGTGGTCCAAGAGGGTGAGTGAAAGCTCAGAGCTGGTACCTCCACCAAATTCCATTAGCAGAAGCAACTCCCAACATCAGACCAGATTCAAGGGTAGAGGGAAGAGACTCTACTTTTTAATGGCAAAGCCACAGAGTTACATTGCAAAGGGTGTGGATACAGGGAAAAACGAACACTTGTGGCCATTAAAAAAAAAAATTCTATCACAGTAGTTAAAAAAGTGTTTCCAAAGCATGCTCCACAAAACACTGGCTCCATATACTATTAACTGGTGGTTTGCAAAGCAACACACATGCACACATATAAAAATGGAGAAGGGTGGGTTTCCATAACAAAAGACAACTGGAAAAGTGCATTTATAGGATCCCTGTCTGTGATGCCCCAAAATGAGCCAGCAGGGTCAGTGGCTCCAATTCTCTCAGCAGGGACAGCTACAGCTCCCCATTGGCTCAGTAGCTCCTTCTTTTCTCAGCTTCGGGGTGGCAGTGAGATTCAATTTCCCACAGGCTCTTTAAGACTCCAGATGCCAGGCAGCTGGACTTTCCAGCAATCCCCCAAGTGGCTGGTGTCCAAGTTCTGACTGCAAGTTGTCTGAGCCCAGTTCCCCCCCCAAGCCTGTCCTCCTGCTTACATCATACAAAGGGATAGCAATATGGTGGCAAATTCCTTTACAGGAATACAGCCCCTCAATAGATCCTGCTGTGCCCTGCCCCAGCATCCCTCTCTCACATCTCCACAGGACTCTGAGAGAACAAGGAGCCTGTGCACCTGCTGAGACCCTGCACCAAATGACATTTGCTGGTGTTTGCACATAGGCTGTTGCATGAGGGAGTCAAACAAAAAACTTCAGGATTCTTTGATTCTTTACCATACGACTAATGTCTTTGTCGATTGACTCTCTAGTAGACCGAATATACAGTTTCTCAGGCTTTTTTGATTAAGAAACGTTTTCTCAAGAAGCCTTTTGTAGGACTGGTGTTACATAGAATGCATGTTAGGGAATGATGACTTATTCAAAGGATAAATTTCAGTAAAATAAATACATCAAAAATGCAAATTCATATAAAACACTCATTGTCTATTTTCTCACATATGCTTATTCTACTTTCAATCCCTTCTGAGGGATTTCTGACAGTCAAAATAAGCTACCAAACAGAAGCAACCAGGAAAAAAGCAAAAACAAAAACAAAAAATAAGTTGACGTTAAAGACAGATAAGGCCAAGAAGGAAAACAGTTAAAGCTGTCAGATAAAATACCCCAGTGCTTTTACACTTTAGGCCCCCACAAAAAGTGTGTTGAAACAGAATCTGAACACAAAATTTCATTTGATTGAGTAAACCGAGAAAACTAATAATTTATTATTCACTCGGGTGAGCCTTAGTCATGCCTCCACTCTCTGTCAGTCACACGGATTACTGGGGACACACATAATGAATAAGAAAGAGTCCTTGTCCTCAGGAAGCTTTCAACCTAGAGCAAGAGCCCTCACACTGGGCCCACAGCCACATCCTGCTCACCACTTGATTTGGCGAATGAAGTTTTATTAGATCACAGCCACACTCATTTGTATATGTTTGTGTGCGGCCACTTTCCTGGGACAGCTCCCACAGCAGGATCGGGTACTTGTTGCAGAGACTATGTGGTCAGCAGAACCTAAAATATTTAGGGTCTGGCCCTTTACAGAAAAAGTTTGCTGAATGCTGATAAGACTCTAGGTCTGTCTTTAACTGCCCCAGCTCTGTATTCTTTCTCTTAGAGAATGCCTTTTTTTTTTTTTTTCTCCTTATGGTTTCAATTACTGCTTCTACACAAATGATTCTGCGGTCTCTATACCCTGGCACGGACACTAGAGGTATTTCTAGAATTTCTCTTTTTGTCCTAGGAAAGCAATTACCTGTTGTGCCCACTCTACATCTTATTCCTCTGTCTAGGTCAGAGTTAACATGCAGATTAGAGAGCAACAAGAAATGTGACCATTCAGATTTGAGGTACATTTGCCATAAAGTATTCCACCGGAATACTTTAGTATTGCTCGACTACTATCTTGCTTTACTTTAGAAGCTCTCAAATTACTTTATCATAGTTAGCTTCTTTTCTCTAATATATAAGGGGTGTTTTAAAAATCACTGGTATTATCACTATCCAGTTGTGAACGCAGGCACAGGGAGTTAAATGATTCACAAAAGGGCTGGACTCCCTGACAGCGAAAGTTGCTCATAAGTTTTAGCAACAGGGCTGCCCCTGTGTTCTACCCCATGAAAGAGCCAGCCTTCCACTGAACTGGACTGCCATGAATTTCCTCCTCTAGGTGGTCATTTCAATGTCGCTGCTCTCTGTCCCCAAAAGGTGCGCGGCAAGAGGCAAGAGCAGATCCCATGCTCAGCACTATTCATATCAGGTGAAGGAACGAGGGTGTAAACGTCACTGTTATTTTTGTTCCCAAGAATTCCCCAAGTTGTTTTCTCTGCCTGTGAGTTTCTGTAAGCCTCTGTCATGGCTACCTTCCTTGCTCCTTCTGCTCCCACTGCTAAGGTTGTTTCTGTGTAAAAGTGACAATGGCAAATGCAATCAGCTCTGGATGATTGGAAAGTCTCTAAGTCTGCCCTTTCTCTTCAACCAAAGCACTTCCTAAAGGAAAAGCTCACTTTTCCCTGCTAGTTCTGAAAAGCAAATTTCCAGGAATGTAGAGACTTTAGAAGTCTAAGAGATTTTTGTAAAAATATATATATATATATATATATATATATAGAAGCAGGACTATGTTTTCTCCTAGGACTGCTGGAGCTCAGCCGCTATATAGCTCTCAGACTCCACTCACTCACTCTGTCCTCCATGTATTGTATTTCAATAAAAACTTAATAAACAGAATATTAAAGATTTGAAGAATTATACAAAGTATTCCATTTCTAACCCTGCCATTTATTTTATTTTTATGAGATATCAGGACCAGTTTAATAAGTATAATAAACATAAACCCTGGCATTTATAACACCATTCACCTGATTAATACCAGATAATATTTTCTAGAAGTGCCATTTTAATAGGAATAAATGGATAAACAGCTATGTCTTAGACTTACTCTTCCAAGATTGCAGAAGCTCAATTTTTGAAAGCAAATTAACAACCAAAATCAATATTTTCCCCATTAATTCCATATTCACTGGAAGAGTTTTACTAGTAGAAGATAGCAAATGATAGGCTGGCGTTGGACCAGCCAATGCTGCTTTTGATGCGTATTACAAAAAAAGGTCCTACTCACTCTTTTAGTCTTAACTCGTGGCTCCGGGCTTGCTGCTATAGGTAACTTCACAAAAGCACATGAGCACAGCACATGCACGTGAGCACAGTTGATCATTAAGATTATCAGATCCATCTGGGGCAGGGGCGGTATGATGGTTTTTATTATTCTTATCTCTAATTTATTATCTCCCACTGCCCTCTTTCTTCCTCTCTCCAAGCGAAGACTTTTCAAAATGCTGATGACTTCAAAGGAGACTCAGGGGCATGAAAAAGTATCATCAGAAATGGGTCCTTCTTAGACCTCAAAGGAAGAATAAGGAAGTGAGTATTCAGGACATCGAACCAGAACGATGGTAGATGAGAGACTACGTGTTGTCATGTTGTTGAGAGTGGGCAGTTCCGTACCTTGTAAGTTGCTCCGAATCCAAATATTTAAGAAACCCAACATTATCAATGAATGACCTCC
Organism: Mirounga leonina; assembly: GCF_011800145.1. NCBI lineage: Eukaryota > Metazoa > Chordata > Mammalia > Carnivora > Phocidae > Mirounga > Mirounga leonina. The sequence goes on from NW_023270305.1 coordinate 54,215,376, forward strand.
GAACCATAGTAAGATATCATATTCACACGTAACATTGCAAAAATGTTAACAGTTTTGACCACTATCAAATGTTGCTGAGGATATGTGGAAACAGGTGCTCCTTTACACCGCTCGTGGGAGTAAAATTGCTACAGAAACTCAGAAGATCAATTTTGCAGCACTGATCACAATTTAAAACATACAGATGCTATAGCCCAGCAAATCCATTTTTCACCATCTAACTTACAGAAACATTCATACATGATTACAAAGAGGCATATGCATGAGTGTTTACTATGCAATTATTTGTGAAAGCCGAAGTTTGGATAGACCTAAATGCCCACCAATAGCCTTTGATGTAATACAGTATAACAACTGTGGACTATGATGTGTTCCATATGCTTTAATATGGAAACATCTAGAAGATTTGCTCTTCTGTGAAAAAGCAAGCATGGCATACACTTAGTATGATGTTGCTTGTGTAAGTGCACCATGTGCATGCACGCACACACGAAACCTCATGCACATGCACGCACCAAGCCACACTCTCGGTTTGGTACAGGTATTTATGTATTCATATAAATAATAGCAAACGGTTTGATATTATTCTCACCGAACTGATAACAGAGCTTCTCTTCCTCTTACAAGAGGGGAAGACTCTTCACAAGGAGGCTGTGTTTTTGTAATATTTCCTTGTTTAAAAAAATAAAAAATACTTTGAAATACTGATATGTGGATAAATGTCCAATTAGAGTGTGGTGATGAGAAGATTCATATTTATTAAGCACCTGTTAGGTGGGTGGTATTCTGTAAATTAAGATATGCTGTTGTGATAGGCAAAATTCTAAGATGATCCCCAGGACTCCCACCTCTTTGTGCACACACACAAACACTAATCTAGGTACTGCTGAGAAGGGTTTTTTCCGATGTAATTAAGGCCCCGAAGCAATTAACCTTAAAACAGAGAGATTATCTGGGTGGCTCTGAACTCATCACACGAACCCTTTCCAAGCAGAAAGTTTTCTCTGACCACAGAAGAGGAAATCCGAGATTTGAAGCATGTGCAGAATGTCACGCGCTGTCGCTGGCTTGAAGGTGGAAGGGGGCACCCGGTCAGGAAGGCAGATGGCTGCCAGGAGCTCAGAGCAGCCAGCAAAGAAAACGAGACCTCGGTCTTAGGAGCTCGAGGAAACGAGCTCTCTCAAAAACCAGTGAGATCCAGCCCCATGAGACCCAAAGCAGACAATCTAGCCCCTTTCAACCTGGACTTCGGATCAACAGAAACTGAAAAATTAACGTGTGTTGTGTTAACTGCTATGTTTGCGGTCAGTTGTTACGCAGCACCGCGGAAGGAATAGAGCCATGGCATGCTGTGGTAACAACTAACCTCCCCTGTACCTCAGCCGTCAGCAGAACACACAGCCGTCCCTTTCTCCGGCTCTGTGGCTCATGTCAACGTCTGGGGCTGGGCTGGGCTATGCCCCCCAGAATTCTTCAGAAATACAGCACGAACTGTACCTTGTAGAACATACGATCCCTCAGATGCTCAGGGATGAGGCTCCCGAAGTGTCACACACCAGCTCTTACGAGCCTCAGCCCAGAGTGGCACCTGCAGCCCAGGGGCCGGAACTAGTCACAAGGTACCACCTAGTTGCAAGATAGCAAGTCAGTGTGAAGGAGCAGCTCGAATATTTGGTATGCCTTCTCCCTTTGCCATAGGAAACTGCGGAGATTCTTACTCTGACCTTCTGAGAAATGAAGTATCAATCCCTTTGAACAGACGGGCTCACTGCAGCTCAGAGAGGACATGCAAGTTGGTCAGTGTCACACAGGTGACAGAGTCTGGGTATGAACCCAGTTCTGTGTCATTGTGAAGCACGTGTTCTTCTTGCTATCACATGCTGCCTCTTCCCCAGTATGAAGGGTCTTTTAGAGACCATGAAAGAGGCTCGGTCTGGAGAAGAAAATACGCAACTGAGAGCCAGAAATGGAAGGTTATCATTAAACTTGAATCTTTGACTCACCTGAACAAAGCACATAGCATCTCAGTCTTCCCACCCAGATCATGAGACAGAACCCATATTTCATCAAATCTAAGGGGCCATGGTTATAAAATTTGCCATTATTTTACATGCCACTAGGAAAAAAAATTGTTACCAATTAAACTGTGACATAGCAGTGATTATAAGGCACGATAGTGAGAGAGTGTGCATCTCAGAATTGCTGAACTCTACCCCCTCCTTACTTGAAAGTTCTGTAGGTAAAAAAACAAACAAACAAAAAAAACCCCCACAACATACTGGAGTGTTATCAAGTGTTACAATTTCATCTTAGGGCTCTGTGATTAATAGGCCTGGTCTGTGATCAGTAATTTTTTTTTTTTTTTTTTTGAGGGAGAGAGAGATAGAGTATGCACAGGGGGGAGGGACAGAGGGAGAGGAAGATAGAGAATCTCAAGCAGAATCCCTGCTGAGGGTGGAACCCAATGTAGGGCTCAGTCTCACAACCCTGAGATCATGACCTGAACTGAAATCAAGAGTCAGATGCTTAACCGACTGAGCCACCCAGGCACCCTTGAACTGTGATGAATAAAGAAAAGAATTCATTTGAGAAACTTTAGTTCCTCTCGGCATCTCATGTAAGTCTTGTACCCCTACCTACTTCTGAAGGGATTTGGGGGCAATTAATAACATAAGGCAATATTAGACATTTAAGATAATAATAGCAACTTATATTTTACTATATTGCAAATACTGTTCTAAGTGGCCTAAGTATTATAACAAAACCCCTAAGAGTTAGATACTCGTATCTCCATTATAAATATGAAAAAACTGATGTACAGAGAGATCAAACAAAGGCACACATCTGTAAAAAAGCAAAGTGAGGATTCAAACCCAAAGATCTGATTTTAGAACCCAAAGTTCTAACCCAGTGCCACAATCTACATGCCAAGCTTCTCTCTTTCTACAGCTTCTATCCAAATCTTCCATTCACTAGGAATTTCTCTCTACCTTATTCCTGCCTTCAAATCCATACTTATTTTCAAGGCATAATTTATACTTCCCTTTCTTTCACAACCTCTGCTATTCTCAAGTGGGAGTGAGTTTTATTTTGTCCAAACCCCTGCAAAAGATAGTACTGCGATCAGTATGTAGACAGTATTTTGTATTGCACAGTGTCAATATTCAATAAGCATTTGGGGTCAGTGAAAGACACCCTCCCCCTAGAAATCCACATACTATTCCCTGGATCCTGCTAGTTATCTTATATATCAAAAAATGGGTTTTAGCAGAGATGACTAAGTTAATGGTCTTAATGAGATGGGGAAAGTACCCTGGATTATCTAGGTGGGCTCTGAAAGCAATCTCATGTATGCTTGTAAGAGGGACACAAGGGAGATCACACACACACACACAGACATACACACACGCGCGCGCGCGCATGCATGCATGCACACACACACACACACACAGAAGAAGAGAAGGCAACGTGACCACGGAGGTAGAAAGTGGAGAGAGGCAGCCACAAGCCAAGGAAGGCTGGTAATCACAGGAAGCAGGAACAGACTTATCCCAAGAGCCTCCACAGGCAGCAGAACCCGGCTGCCAGCTTGAGTTAGACCCAATAATCTAGACTTTGGACTTCTGGTCTCCAGAACTATGAGAGAATAAATTTACGTTGCTTTAAACCACACAGGTTTTTGTGCGAATTTGTTATAGCAGCCATGGAAACTAACACGAAAGTATTCAATGCAATTCAATAGTTCTAAAATAGTTTATGCAAATGAATTAAATATTTTTTAATTTTAAACTGGATCTTTGTGCACAGCATTCTCAATATTGAAACTGCATTATAAAGGTATAACTCTCTATTATGCATTTGGGCTAATTACAGCAAAAAGTTGTGATTTAATCATAGGACATTATTAAAGGAACAAATCTCTGAGTGTATGTAACGTCAATTCGGCTTTCTGCTTGCAGTTAAAGGAATATGATGTGATGTGATATGTTGATGTCTGTTAAAAGTAGAAGTTTACCACAATAAAGATGTCATCTTTCATTTTATCACTTCCAATAAATGGGTACGTGAGCTTGCTTGGAGGTTAAGTGATATTTCATTTCTCACCCAAGACATTTCCATTGTTTATTTCATCTGATAGAAATATCAAATGAACAGTTTTAGAAACATGATAGGTATCCACTCAAATGCATTCCATGAAAAGGGCTAGCACTTTCATAGAAAGGATGGTGCTCTTTACTCTCAAGTACTCAGATTTACTACTGAGGACTTCTCCTACTATTTCTTAAATCCTTAATAACTGAAATATCTTCAACGATTTTTTAAATTAAATGCAAGATCTTTATAACTTAGAAAAGGGAGAAAGTCATTTCAGGAGACTTTGATCAATACAAAATTAATATTGCAGGTACAATGAAACTCTGGAGTGGGTTCATAATAAAAAAAAGCTTCAATACACCCCGTTAGTGCTGCCAAAATAAGCAGGAAGTTACTTTTCATTTGAACAGTCAGATTTTTCTTCTGTCTGCAAACAGAGCAAAATTCAGGACATTTCACTACTGGAGAATCTCTAATGAGTGGGTAGTAAAATACCCACCTTTCTGACTGCCACTGGATATCAAAAAATTACTCACTTCTGACTCAGTAATTACCCACCAAAAATTTAGATCAAGTGGTCGTCACGTCACCCAAATTAGTACCTGACAAGGAATGCTTCTGGCAAGGTTGGCAGCTGAGAAACAGGAAGTGAGTCGCAAAACATGATTAAAACTTGAAAATAACAGCCTTAAAGGTGTGTGATCTACCATTCAAATACTCAAAAACTACTCCCGAGAGGAAAATCACGCCTGGGCAGAAGGGATGCTCAGGGAGCGGGTGGAGAGGAAGCAAGGGAAATGTCACTCAGTCTTCGCTCACCTGAAGGGCCACAGCTGGTTCCTTGCTGGGCCATTGCTGTTCCCGCCACTATCTTTTTGAACATGACAAAGTCTTGTAACGGTAGCATTTGGAAGGAGGTAGAAGTTCCAGATGTTTGCTTACACTTGACACCCGGGGTGACAACTGTGCTCTGAAAAACCCTTGCCCATGGTTGACTTCCTAAGCCAGACACAGTCCAGGGTTCGGACCCCTTTACTGCCGGATGCCGAAAGCTGGAGGCTCACCTGAGAATCTGACTGGGCACCTCGTGGGACTCAAGTTTTCACGTTTGTGGAACCTGGCACAGGTCAAAGAACTCGGCTTGTCTTTGTCTTCCTGCCGAGTGTCACCTGGAAGTGGATGCTGATCTCTCAGGAGAATTGAGTGGTTTCTTGATATTTTGACTTTAAGTTAATCTAACCAGGTTACTGAAATTCAGTTCATCTGTTGGAACATTATTTTTGGTAGGATCGTTGCAGTATTCACTCACCATTCAATCCATATTCCTATAATTCAAATTGAGCATGACAAATATAGGCTTTGAAGGTATGGTGACTTCTGAGTTATATTGCCATTTATTATTATTATTTTTGATCTGTATATTGGGTGTGTGATAAAAAAAAAAAACCCACTAATAATACTATTCACTGGGACTGCTTTTGTCATTCAGAAAACTTCAGTCAAAAGGTCTTTTGTTGGGGGTGGGGGGAAGAAAACGAAACATTGAACCAGATCAGAAGTCCCCAAACTGTGGCCCATGGGCTAAATCCAGCCTGGCCCGTTTGCTTACATATTATCTGTAGCTGTTTTCCTTGCCACAGTGCCTGCAACAGAGACCACAAAACAGTAAAAGACTTATTACCTCGCTCTTTACAGACCAAAAACCAAAAATTGCCAACTGGATAAATTGCACTAGATAATGGCATGGATATTATGTGGATTAAAGTCTTTACCACGGGAACGTTCTCTGGTTTCTCTATCATTATTTGAGACTGTCTTGACGGTCCTCCACACCCTCTGTGATCAGGTCCCCTATCTTGTTACCCTCCCACTTACTGCCCAGTCCCATTCGGGACCGCGTTCCCCAAAACCCACGGTGCTCATCCCCACTTGCCTATCGTTGCTAGGCATCAGGGACACCAAGTCCATTAAGATCGGGTTCCTGCCCGGAAAGCACTTGCTGTCTAGCAGGAGCTCATTAGCTAGAAAGCACAGCGCCTGCAACAGAAGAGGTGTCACATACACGTGCACCTTACAGGTAGTTGAAATCAATGGAGCCAATTTAAAATACATAGAAGAGAATGGTTGCTTCCATCCTGGCATCATCTCCAGATCAGCCTGAAGGGTCTCCTTTGTTTGTACTACAAACTTACAGAAGAAACTCCCTGATAAATCCTCAAAAAGTTTACTTAACAGCATTTTCTAAGTTCAAGTCACCCAGGGTAACTAATCTACACTAATGGAAACATTTTACTAAGTCTGTCTATATAGGTCTTGAAAAATGTTCTATCTTTCTTTGAGAGAGAGAGAGAGAGAGAGATCCAGGCCTGATGTTCTGAACATGAAGGACTGCTTTGTTTGGGTTATGGATAATGATTTGTGCCATGTCATAGATTCCATTATGATATGTCCTGGTATAGTAATATTACTGGAGCTGCATTTTTTCTCCTGAGGTGATACTTGGAGGTCCACTTATGAAATTGTGTTTCAATGAAGACTAATTAATTGTAAAAGGACCTCTTGGCAAAGATTGCTCAAATTAAATAATAATTACCAAATATCCTCTTCACGTTGTGCTATGTAGACTCAGCCCTTAAGTTCCACCAAGCTCTTCACAAGTCAGTCCTGCCTGGTAATTACTCAATAATCTCTTCCTTCAATGCTATAAACTCCTCAGTTTTTTCACAGCTTCTAGAAAGGAAGGAAGGAAGGAAGGAAAGAAAGAAGAAAGGAACGGAGGGAGGGAGGGAAGGAGGGAAACAAGGAAAGGAAAGAATTTCACCTATGATTCCTGCTTAGACGGGTATCACCTAAGGGCTGAAGGCATTTTTATTTCAACAACTCATCTGAAATACTCCAACACTTACTGGGTGAAGAAAATCATTGGTGTTGCTTTCAGGTATCCAACAGATGTTGTCATGTAGGTTTGGTTTCAGACTGGAATCCCAGACCTTTCTGGCATGGAGATCTGAATACTCCTACCCACTGTGACAATTACGGAGTGTTAAAAAATAAGTGTGTCTGTTAAGCACTAAGTAGAAAGGAGGAGTGGTGGCTTAGTGTAAAAATGTACATGTTATTTTGGATTTGTTCTAGAAGCAAAGTACTTTTTAGTACATGTGCTGCTGAAGCGAACACGCAAAGTACTTTTTATTGGGACGAGTGTCATAATCATTCCCCAAGTCTTACCACATCTAACTTGTCCTGGGTGCAAAGTAGTTTGCTTGCCTCTCTGGCAAATTTGCATAGTGTCTGTCTCACTTGTGTTTAAGTGTGAGGAGCATACACAACTTGGGGAGTTACAGCAAGATGATTTCCTATACTCTTAGGAAAAAATGGAACCAACTCTAAGAATTCATTACAACGTACTTGGAGCTCAAAAAAAAGTTTGTGAGCAAAGGAGAAGTGAGGTGGGGGGGGGGTGTCAGCCACACTCCGGTGCCATGGACTGAATTGTCCCTCCAAAATTTGTATGTTGAAGCTCCAGCCCCTCATATGATAGTATTTGAAGATGGAACCTTTGGGAAAGAATTAGATTTAGATGAGATCATGAGGGTAGGGTTTTATAAGAGGAGACACTGGAAAGCTAGCTTTCTCTGTCTCTCTGTCTCTCTGCCATGTGAGGTCACAGCAAGAAGGTGACGGTGACCATGCCGGCAGCCCGATCTCACACTTCTGGACTCCAGAAGGGTGAGAAATACCTTTCTGTTGTTCAAGGCACCCAGTCTATGGTACTTTGCTGTGGCAGCTCGAGATAAGACACCTCGTATCCAGAAGAGTCTCATATTTTGTAGTAAAGGATGCATCTGAAGGAGCAATGTGAGTCTGATGCCTTGATTAATACATAAACAGACTCTGAGTGGCTCTTCTACTTATCGCCAAGATACAATCTGGCACAACAGTTTTGTTTGACAGACAGCATTGGCCCATGCTTGTCAACTAGCCAATGTGAAATAACATTATTACTGTATAATGCCGAGGTAGGCTGCATAATACTTCCGTTGCATGACACGCATGATGAAGAGATTTCAGAGTTCTCACCTGTTTGCATAATTAGCATCACATGTTTGGAAAATTGAGGTCCCGCGATCCCTGTTCTCACCAAATTTCCTTCCTTGCAGGGTGCTGCCGCATTACGTGTGTTCACTTTCGAGAATGATCAGAGCGATGCCTCCATCTCCAAAGGCTCTTTGTGTCCCTGCGGTCCCTGCACACGGCATCCAAAGCCCCCACTTCATCTGGTGGCCTTGCCCCAAATAAAATAACCAGGGCCAGCTTGAGGAATGAGAGGAGAGAACAAGAGGCCTGGGCCTAAAAGGCCTGGCTCCGAGTGTAGTTTATCGCTCTCCTGCTGGTTTGAAAGGGCTCTGTAGCCATAGGCTATCTCCAGATAGAAAGATGGTTCAGTGACATCCCTTTGGTAAATACATAGCTATCCCTCCTCCCTCTAAACGTCACATTGAAGTAGGCTGTGTTTTCTGATTAATTCAGTTTGAATACCGCTGACTGTCACTGTAGTCAGATGTCACTGGGAGCAGCTCAGAGAGCCTAACCTTCTCCAACATCGGTGCACACAATTCATTTTAAAATGTGGTCTAATAGTTACCGAATACCTGCAAGGTAAAGGGAAGATGGGAGGCATTTTCCCTCAAAATAGCCTGCAACCAAAGTTATGAAAGCAAACTCTGAAGGCACCGCGGTGTTCTTTGCAATGCAAAGGCTGCAAGTCACTTGGAAGTTTCCCCGAAGGACTGTCTTCATCTTTCACCAGAGCTTGACCAAGTCCGTGGTACTCAGACATGGGAGGAGATACGGCACCTCCTTAATTTTCTTGGGTGTATAATCAGGGAGGGACAAAAGACCACGGTGCTCGTCCTCCCGGGGTCTGAGAGCGTCACCCCAGGGGTCCACGTCGAGCAGCAGAGGTAGGCAAGCCCTGTGCCCAACAATGCACCTCGCATTTGCTTTTAGCTCTGGAGGGAGAATGGTGTGGTAGAAACTCTGGGCTTTGGCGTCAGAACTTGGTTCAGATTGTCACTCTTACTGTTCATCAGCTTCCTAGCGGAAGGTGAGCTACTAGACGTTCCTGGCCCTCAGGTCCGCAGTCACAAAATGGCAAGAGGAGCACCTCATTAAGTTGCCACGACGAGCAAGTGAAACCCGGAATGGGAACATCGAGCCTTGGTGCCTTGTTCTTTGAACGCGAGTTAGAAAATACTCCTGCTAAAATATGTGTAGAGCTTTTATGCATGGCCATGTGCAAAAGTGACAAGGCTTTGACCTAATCTTGCCCCAGGCTTTGGCCTCTGCCTCCAACAATAAATATACACTCCTCTGTTTACAACTCCATAAAGAGGGACATGTATTTCTCTTAACAATGCATGCTCTGGGCTGTCTCCATGATCAATTACTTTATATCATTTTCAAATTGCCACATGTTTACATCTTTCCAAATAGCTGTCTCCTGAACCAAAAGGGCCTGCCTGACTGTGGCATGGTCAGAAGGGTTCCCTTCAACTTATCACATCTAGAAATGCCACAGACAGAAATGCTTCCGGGCTATTTGCTAAGAAAACTAGCATAAGCTGCTTATCAGAAAATATTACATTTTCCCTGAAAGGTGAGCTGTGTTGTCAGTTGCTTGGGCTGTGTGAAATTCCTTTTTTTGTCATGATAGGTCACTGCACAGAAGCTAACCGAAGACTGCCAGCTCCCCGGTGGAGGCCAGGGCCCTGGGCGAAATCCTGCAAAGCTAGCTTTTGTTTTCAGGACAAGTATGCGATGGTTGGAATCCAAGCCCTAGATAAATGTAAGTGGTATTAGTGTTGGTCTAATTGCGCAATTTTTAAAGACATATCAATCAACTCACTTTATGGATCCAGACCCTCTACAAAGTTTGGTGTTCTCTAGTTCCTTACGCTGGCGGAGTAACTTGGCAGAAAGTGTTTCATTCTCTTTTCTAAACACTTCAGCTTTAGGTTCAAGATCCAAAATTTCGGTACTCGAGAGAGGAACTGCAAGGTGCCAAAACCTTGAGTTTCGGGTCCCATTCTGTTAGTTACTGGCGACGTTGCGCCAGTCTTCCCAAATCTCTGCCACTCGGTTTCCACATCTGTAAAATGTCAACGAAAGTACCGTTTCTCTCTTGGAGTAATTATGGGGCTCGTGGGAAAACACTGAAGTAAAAATTCTTGCTCACTGCACAGGCCAGGACGAATGTAAGTACGGAAATGACTATGATTACAGTCGAATGTGTTATCAGATCGCACACAATCCCGGCGAGAGGCTAATCATGGGCATTTTCAGAGCTTGGTTTTATGCTCGGTGTGTGGGGCCCCGCCAATCAGGTGCTGGTTTAATGTGGGGTCGATAACGACCTAGGAGGATTGGATTCTGCCTGGTTTATGGTCTGGACTATACAAATTTGCCTTTTGACCAGAGACCTGGAAGAATTTACTGGGCTTCATGAGGTTTTACAGTTGAGTCTATTATGTATCATAATATTAATAATAACAATAATAATAATAATTGAACACTCACAGAGGGTAAATGGCTTTCTCTAAGACATAATGGCTAGTAAAGATCAAGACTTAATTTACACCCAACTCTGTCTGGATCCAAACAGCATAACCCAGAGGCGTGTGGCTTCACAGATGCTCTACCGGATGAATCTTCCGAGGAAGGCGATGACCGAAAGTCATGTTACCTTAAGCTCTTTCCTTTAATTCCCAAGAGCAAATAGAAATGGTTTACATGTGATTCCTGTAGATGTAAAGACAGAGCACCCAGTCTCAAATTTGGAGCAGAAGTGTGAAAAGAAAAAATAGAGGAATGTTTTAGTTTGAATTTACCTCCCTTTCATTTAGAAGACTCAAATTCTCTCTCTCCTTCTCCCTCCTCTCCTCCCTGTTTCTCTCTCTCTCTCTCTCTCCTTCTTCCTATGTCTCCTTCTACCCCCCCCTTTTTTTTTTCTCTCTGCCTCTCCTAGGGAAAACATTGGCCCAGGAATAAGAACGCAAGATTTTTAGGCATCATAACCATATTTGAACAAAAGCTCTACTACCTCCTAGCTCTGAGTTTAGGTATTGACTGAACTGCTCGGACCTCCGCGTCCTTGCATCTGAGACAAAGCTACACTCCTTCCCTCTGTGTAAGGCCATGGGTGGGCCATGGAAAACAGCATATACAAGGACCCTAACAGGATGCTCTCCATTAAGGAAGAGAAATTCCTCCTCGAACGTATACATAGTATCTTAACAACTGGTCCGGGAAGAGCAAATTCAGATCACTCAGATTTTATCACTTTCTAAATATAAAGATTCCTATCACATTGATGTATTTTCACTGAATTGAGCGACTATTTTCACACCACACAGAGGGAGGCAGTGTTTTCCTGGATCGTGTGTCATTTGGCTACCAGCTCACGGATGCACCTTGCATGGCCTCTACCATTCTTTTCCACGGTTGGCCAGTGGTCGGCCTCAAGGACTCTCACACGTGCTCGGTGAGCAGTATATTCCAGCCTCGTCCCTTCTCCACCTCCCCCTCTCCCTGGTCATTCCGACACCTGCTTTGCAGCCAGCCCAAGTGCCGAAGTCCCGAAGAGGAGTCTGGGAGGGTTCTGGGAATGGGTTTGGTTTGCTTTACTTTGCAGTTACTGGTTTTAGGCATTATTAGCTTCTAACCTCCTGTCCTTTTCTGAGCTTGTCATATGTTGCCTCTAATTACCAGCCTCAGTGTCCAGTATGAGGCAGGAGTTAAAGCAAACAGTGCTGAAAACCACTACTGTCTGAAGCCCAAAGTAGACCCCACGTGAGGGACAGGAAACAGGCCCCGAGCCCCCCGGCATCCCTCCCCACGGACATTCCCCGAATTCCTTCCAACTTCCTTTCCTTAAATGTGGAGACGATTTTCTGATGATGCAAAATCACACGCCACGTGCCTCAGAAAGCACACCCGTGACACCCAGGTATTTCCGTTCTGAAAAGTATTGCACCGAAACTATGTTGAGTGCATGGGAAAGCAAAGTGATGGAAGAACTTGCTAGAACCTTTTATTTATTGGGGAAAATGGTAGCTGAATCGCTTAACCCACTGGGAAGAAGCACGGTAAAGAAAGAATTGTTTTTCTGACAATTACCCGTGGCTCCAGTAATCAGAAGGCCAAGCCAGAACCCTCGGAGCTGTGCTGCTTTGGGTTTGCTCTGAATAAATAAATATAACCTAAAACACTTTGATCTTACGTATTCCAAGGTTGTCTGCCTCCTGGATTTGCCATTATTCTTATTATTCCAAAGTGTACCCATATTTCTGTTTCAAGCAATGGTAATAATACACGTTTTTGAATTGAAGGAAGGCTCTATAATCTAGTGTATCTTTTTGTGGTGCATTCATCTGTAAATGTACTTTAAAAACTGCAAAGCACTATACAACAAAAGGTATTTACTGCGTGTGCTAGGTGTATTTTTTTTTTTATTATTTTTATACGTAACCACGATAATAATAAAAGAATTCCTGACTTGGTTGCAAGCTAGCCATACTATTTCGCCAAAATCACCCCTCCGCCAGCTCCTCTGCTTCCCTGTGAATTTGCAGACCGGGCCTGGTGAACCCTTTCCAATCTGACAAACGTCACAACCCACCCACCCGAGTTACCATATGTGGCTCCGGCTAGGAGTATCACCACACAATCATACATTTTTACAATGGGTCTATAAAACAACCATTATAATAAATGTCTGCTTAATTAATACATTAGGACATAAAGCAATTTATTATGCTCTTATTTGCAATCATTCTCCCTGCTCAAATTTAATAATGCAAAAAGGTTTCTCAGATGCCAACCGCTGGAAATAATAAAAATACATTCATCATGGATGTTGAATGCAGACACGCCTAGCGGTACGGCCGGCAAAGAGGACGCAGTCAGACGTGGAGAGAGAAGTCGGGGCTGTGTGCACAAGCCGGGCCGGCGGGGAGCGAGCCTCCACGATGGAGGAAGGCGCCTTGTGCAATGCTGGGCATGGCAGCAACGAAGGTGCCCGGAAGAACTATTATTACAATATGCAACAAAGGGGGGAGGGAGAAAGGGAGCAGGGGTGAAAAGCTTTCAAGTCAGTTAAATTCATGAGGGCTATGGAGGCTCAAATTGAAATTATCTCACTCTGTGCTGATAAATAAAGGAGCTCTGGTACCTAAATCATGACACTAACTATACGTTTCGATTTTTTTAAGTAGTGATTAGGTGGATACTCTGGGGAACCTACCAGCCTTCACAGAGATAACAGACTCAACTTAATATCAACTTAAAAAGAGACTTGAATTCTAACCAATCTCATGTAATGAATTGAAATTCTATAGCTTTCAGAGGGGGGGAAAGATAAAAAAGCGACACGGCTCCATCCTCTAACTTGCTGTCAGGAAATATAATTTGTGCTCTCGGTGATTCACCTAGCTCATATGCAGCATGCAAATTTATTTCCCTAATAATCAGACCTGGAGATTGCCCAAGAGGATTAATAGCATCATTCCTTATGACCGCCAGGATATTATGCACCTCTGACATGGAAAAATTGTGTTAGTTCTACAGAGAAAACGCAAGGATATTTGTCCTGCTAGACAATATAATAGGCTGGTGCATCATCAGATTACAATGTCATTTCAAAAACCTTGAATACAAATAATGGACAGTGGGGGAAATGTTGGAACAACCTCCCTTGATTCAGTAGCCTTGAATTCACATGTATTTTTGTGTGTGCTAGGCGGTGTATGCATATTTCTTTTATTAGAGCTTTCCAACATTGCATGCAAAAAGGCAAAGGTATTATAGATTCCATGAGATCTTGTCATTGTTTCTTGGAAAACGGATGAAAAAGACGTGAGAAAAGGGTGCTTTCGATGGTTTGGGTTTATTTTTAACCCACCTATACGCAGCCAAAGATACAGTGTTCAGGAGCACAACTTTCACTGGTATCCGCTGATTATCTGGAGTTTACATGTGGGGTGTGCTCCTTGGTATGTATACAAATACAGGCATCTAAGAATTTAGTTTCCTCTCCTGTCTTTATTCAAACACAAAGCCATCCGTATCTTCAATCGCTTAATATTTGATAACCAAGGTAAAACAATACATTTCCCAATCGTTGTTTGGGACTATATTTTATTTTATTTCTTTATCTTTTACAGTGAATCGGTCAGAAATTTTCCAGAACAGTAATGTCTCCAGCTGTACTTTAGACCAAAGAACGCTGCCTTGAGACAAGACCAAATTTCATTATTATGCGCATGGGAGCAATAAGATTAGCTCCTACCGCTGCCCCTGAGGTGGAGCAGCAGGATGAACCAATGAGATGATGCTAATGTGCATGTTAATAGTATTCTGCTAGAAGAAGTTGGGATAATTAAACATGTACCGTCTCTTTAAGACAGAGCCGCACACATTCTCTTCGGATGGGTGTTTACAAGAATTCCAATTTCAGGTCATAGCCATTTCTGAGATTGCTTAAGAAAGAGATGGGAATACCTTATCTTATTCATGTATTCAAGGAACCTTATAAAATGTGCAAAACATAACAGTTTTAAGGGGCAAAACATGCATCTTATCTTGACAGAGCTGCTTTATTATGTGTACTGTTGTATACTGACCTAATATATGGAGCATTTTTAGCTAATACACCTTGCAGGAAACCAGCCTTTAATGTGATGGATTTTATGGTATCTCATTAGGGTGTGTTTATATAACCTCATACTAAACACGTTTTCAGATTCATGTTCCTTATTAAAATTGTGAGCCACATTGATTTTTAGTTGGAAGAGCAACAGAGTCATTTTCACCATTAAGAAAGGTAGCTCTGAACTTATTCCCAGAACACAACTCTTTTCTGTACAAACTTGGGGACTTCCCCTTTCACAGCTTCAATTAGCATGGTCTTCATGGGATGGCCCACTGGCCTCTGATTGCTTAGAAGCCTGTTAGGTTATTATTCATCATGCAGAATTGTTAATTCCATAGGAAGTTTTTCTTTCATTCCCCGCCCCCCACCCCCAGAAGGAAAAAAATAAATCTGTTAATCCTCCTCTTGTTTTGTCATCAGTATCTTTGATTTTATGAATTAGCCCCAAATAATACTGATAGATTGACCCTGAAGAGATACATGTCTTCACATCTGAGGTGTGGGGTTTTCAGAACTGACACTACCAGTCACTCAGTGTCTGTGCATAAATGGCAAATTAAAGAAAAAAGGGGGGGAAAATCCCTTAACATTGCTTGTTGTGTTAAACGAAATAATGACTTTCACATGGTGAAGTTTTGTAAACTGATCCTGTGGGGTAACTCAGAAAGTCAGCCGTAAATAGTGTCCCAGGGTATTCCAGCGGAGGTGAGGGGAAATAATGACCTGGAGGTACTGTAAATAGTTTAAATTATTGGAAGGTCTTTCTAAGAAATGTAATGTGAGAAGGGAGAGAAATGCTTTTTCTCTATTGTGAGGCTAGTACCCTTTGGAGGTGATCCAAATTCACAACGCAAATATTTAGAGAAAAGGACTATCCTTTGAGAAAAGCAAAAACTTTTCTTACTTGTTACAGCGAAGCTAGTTAACACAATCCAACCAGGATGGAAAAGAGAACATCCAGACAGAAGCACACCCTGTTTATTTCACTTGTGCATTTCAAACTAAAGTCACAAGCCTTTAACAGGGGCGGGGAAGGGCGGTGGTGGGGAGGGACTAGATTTTTAACAGTGACACAGAGAACCTATGGAATGAATACCGTTACCCCTGATAGATTGAATATTGTTAATTGCGTGACTTTACTTTAACCATATTTATAACTTTAATTATAATCCTGGAATTGTAGTTCACAAACCTCAAGTAATCGCTCTCTCTATTTGGCCTAAGAAATTTTAAGTCAGAACTTGTTCTCAGAAAAGAAGATAGTTTCCCTTTATTTTGCCCCTGGCATGCTATTCATTATTAAACATTAACGTTGTGTCAATTACTTTCATATTTGATTATTATCCCCATTATTGCACCAGCTAATCAAGTCTTCTTTAAAGACATGTCTGGCAGTGACTGCGAACCAATGTACAGGAGAGAATTGTTTGTGTTTTCTGTCTCCTCGTTAGCCACAGCAACTGGTTATTTTAACTCACTCCACCACCTTACTACCCATCACCATCATCCCCAAATAAGGTAACAGTATGACTTACCCATTTATTTTAATCAATGTGAGATCGGACTTTCAAAGAGTTACTCTTTCGCTACATACAAGAGCCAGGTTCCTGGACTTGTTTTAAGTGAGGATGAACCGAGCTATTCTGAGAACAACTCTGTTGTTAGTATTAACAGCTTCACAGTTATTCGGCTTGAGGTGTAATTATTTTACCATTATTACATGCAAAGCTTTTAACAAAACAGTCATTCCCTCCATTTAAGCAGAGAGTTTTATAATTTATTACATCTCTTTGGTCATCAACACACTATACAAACAGTTGGCCACCGGTGACCAATTACATTAAGGTTAAGCAACATAACTTTAAATTAGAAATAAGCTAATGTATCTTCATCAAGGGCCTGCTGTGTTTTCACTGCTGTTTATGAGATGATACTAAATGTGGATATGGAGCACGCTCACTGGGACCAATTCCTTTCGGCCTGAAAATGGGAAAGTCTCGAGTGTACCCGGGTCCAGAGCTAATTAATGGGATAACATCTGCTTTAAGCATTCAGCTGGAGTAATTTCTATCAACTTCCCAGCGAAGGTGCAGGGGAAACTGTCAGAGAACTAAGTATCTATCATGAGCCATATTAATCTGTGACAGGACTGCAAAAGGCACATTTCGGTCTTGGTTTTCTATTTATTTGGGGTGTTGCTATTATCAGCACGGGGTTCCCTCCCGCTCTCCCTCTCTTTGGTGCGTGAGTAATTGTGGGGGTCTCTGCGCAAATAACCTATTATATACACGCAGGCCAGGGAGCAGGTCCTGTTTTCAGAAATTCAGTGGCGAGGAGATAAAAGACAAGAATAAGACAGCCACGTTCCTTCTGAAACAATCAGTTTTAGCCACAAAGACGTTTATGTTGTTTTATCGTATTACTTAAAAACGCAGCAGGATTTGCGAAAGAGAAATACCAGCACTGTAAAACAAGGTTCAGAAGGGATAAGCCCACTTATTTCATGTTATCAGCTCTTGTACGACACGATTCCAGCTTTAGTAGCAACTCAATAAAGGCACCTGTTCTGTGCGGTCATTTACATAAATCCAACCCGAATGGGGGGGGGGGGGAGAAAAAGTCATTCTCTGCCACCACCCTGTCCGGTGCGTGACGTGTGCGGAGGCAGCAACAGCAGCGCCCCCCTCAGCAGAAACCTCCCACCCAGCTAGCCCTTTATTTTGCACCAATCCTATAGTCTGTACTTGTTTTCTGTCCGTGTCTTTGTCTGGCAGCAGGGCCAGAGAAAAGAGTGCGTTTGATGGAGAGTTCGGGAAGACGGGGTTCCGTGTGTCTGCGCTTTTGCAGTAAGTCCTGTACGCTGCCCAGGCAGTCACGTCAGCAAGCAGCGCTGAGCTTTAGGATCCCGGCGGTGAACAGAGAGGGGGGGAGAATATACACTGTTTTTAGCGGCTGAGCTGAATTAGGCTGATGTCGCTTTTTAATAATCATGGACCCAATAACTGGCATACAGAAAATATGATCCTGAGGAAGAAATTACAATAATGACCATTCACCTTTACTGAAAGCTGATGGGGTCAGAGGCCGAATGTCAGCTCGCAATGAGTATGGGGGAATTGACGGTCTCAAATCCCACAGCCTCCTAAAAGGGGGGCCGCTCAGGGTTATTTATGGAAATGAAACTGAGAGGAGAATCAAGATGTTTTTTTAAAGAACCTTAACACTTATACCATAGAGGGGGGGGAAAAAGACACCATTTTTCTTTAGATATTTAATAATCCTACGAAATTTTTAATATGGCTAACTTGAAAGTGTGGTTGTCCCCAATTCACATATTTATGCAATAATCTTGTAATAAGCTAATAAGTTGTATTGGTTAATTGCCAAGCTATTTTGCATACAGTTAAGTTGTGCATATAAAAATACGCATGATGAAACATGTAGTGTTTTATCACCCAAAGCAACTAACATGCTCATACCTAATGCATGCACACACACTGTAACCCAGGACAAATTGCTCTTGTTAGTTACTACCACAGGCTGGCAGGCCAGAAAATACATTTGGTGCCTAATATGCATAAGCACAGAAATATGGTCAGGCTCATTACTATAATAAAGCTGTGATTTGCCAGCAGGATCAGTAGAAACACACTTGCAACAGTCTGTCCCTTCCACTGGTTCATGTGCCATAAAGCAATAAGGTTGTAACAAGGGTGAATCCTCAATTCAGTTGGGCTACCTTGTCTGGGTTGTTTGAACCCTTATTTGCCTTAAGGGGCCCATTTGCTTGTCCTAATGTGTACACAGTGATAATGTAGCCATTTACGCAATAAGGAAGGTCTGCAAAACAGTAGTCTGCTCTGCAATAACGTGGAGTAGCGAAGAGTGTGGGGGACTGGCAATGCTGGTCCAATTACATCAGTCCGTGGAGGCGTCTTCAAATCAGAGAGGTGGCTTTCGAATGAATGTGCTTCAGAGCAAGTGGAGTGCCGGACAAGAGAAAAGCCAAGTAGATTTCTTTTTAGTGCTCCGGTAAAATTAGAGCCAGGTTGATGAAAGAAAATGCCCTGGGTCCTCTGCTTGAAGTTTCCGTGTTAAACAAAAGACTCTTGAAAAATTATAGAATTTACGTTGAGTAGAATTTATATTACTTCCATGAAGATGGAAGTTTCCTAGTAGGAAAGAAGGCACTAAGGGATCATTTACCATGGGGAGAGAAGGGACATTCAGGAATGAGTGCAAAGGACAGTCTGAGTGCAAAGATGAAGGTAAGGTGGTCCCCAGTGACCTCAAGCATTGTGGAGCCCTGTCTTTGTTGTCCCAGTCATCGATCAGATGGGCTGGGGAAGGACATTCTTTGATGGTAGAGAGCTAGAAAATTGAAATCCAAGTTTTGGGTCCATGGGCAAAGATGCTGAAGATCATATGGTACATATTTTACTTTTACTTTTTTCCTTTTTGATTTTTCTAGCTTTACATGAAAACTAGCTTTGTATCCGTACCCAGGTAAACAGGGTGAAAAGCTGGGGGTGGAGTATGAGGAAAAAATAACAGAATTAAAGTATCCCGAAAGCACAAGTCTTTCCCAAGATTTGGAAGAGACTCTACTCATCAACTAGAAAAAAATAATCCAGAAACTTGCACATTCTACTTCCAGCAGTGTTTACCATACTTTTCTAGGATAAATATCAAGAGTGCCAAAGCAGCATTGTTGCTCTGGGCAACCTCAATGAACTGCTCTTGGGACACCTGTGCTGAGGAAGATTCTGAAGTCACAGGAGGTCTCAACACCCACAAAGAAGGGAACGGCAGTGTGTATTCCAGCTCTCTCAACCCTCAGGTGCCAATGACCAGCTTCAGATGTCATTCACTAAGCACTGCCATCCTCTCTGGTCTGAGCGACCCCTCCACATTCCTCATTCTTCAAGATGCAACATCACAGAACACATCCTGGCTTGCTAAGAACTTTAGGTCAGACTATATAAAGAATGATTGTACATATTCATGTTAGGTATCAGGTTTATGTTCTATGTGTTATTAAATATGAATCAGTTTTTAGCCACACACCTTCACACGGAAAATAGAATGTGTAAAAATAAGTTGATGTTTATGTTGATTCTTTCTGGGAAATGGACATGCCCTGCTGTAAGTGAAACGGACGTCCCCATGGCTAAGGGGGAGCACATCCAGGTTGGCCTAATGGAAAAATGGAGAAGACAGCTCTCTGGGTAGTGTAGCTTTGCTGGAATTCAGAATATTCACATCCTGCTGCTGATATCCCCCACTGGCGTCTCCCAGGCCAGCAGAATTGCTACTATGAGTTGATACATCATCTCCAGGATGCCCCAAATTGAAAGCAAACACACTACTAGGCAGGGGTCACGCACAAAACCAATAACCCTATTCCCTATCATCCAATCAGCTAATAACTTCCAAAGAGAGGGTAGGAGTTAAGGGAACTGCAGGATCTTCTCTGTTACTTATTTTAAAAAGATGTGACGTAGATTGAGTAGGAACATTAGCCGCAAAGAGCTGTGATGGAAAAGGCCTCTCTGGACAGAGCTGACTGTGAAGGCTCTGGGTTCCTGAGAAGAGAGGATGTCAAATCAAATCCACGAACAGTTTTTACTTACTTCCTAGATGCTCTGGGATCCACTGCACAACACACAGGCATGGCATGAACAGATGGTCGAGGGTCACCGATAAAATGGCTTAGTAGGAGAGATCTCACCATGCTTTGAGAGACCACTTATCTTTGTTTTTACTTATTTTCATGATTTTTTTAAAAACAGATTTTTTTTTTTTACTCTGTAGCAGAAGATAGAGAACTACAGCTAGCATTTCCCCATTATATAGCTTGGAGAGCTTTGTCACATTTCTGAGAACCACGTGGGCACTTTCAATACCACATTTTACCTGTGAAATCCTCCCCCCCACCAATGTCTGCCCTTGAAGTGCTTCTGGTTTCGAGGAAGAGGACAGATGAGGCAAGTGGCAAGTGTTTGTGCATGTCACAAACACCTCAAGGAGAACAACAAACAGACGGCACACTGTTGTTGGGTGCATCATCACAGGCCTGGACCCCAAATGGGAGAGGCAAAGTCTACCTCAGCCATAGGCGATCAGGGATAGGCCTAGCATATGTTTCCTGAAGTTGCTCAGTTGCTAGTCCTGAGCTTCCCTTCAGAGTGGAGACTGCATCTCATCCTGGGAAGAAAGTCTCCTTCAGTGGGAACACAGACATCAGTCTGGAACATCACATGTGGCCACTTTGATCACTGGGGCAATCTTTTCCAGACTGGCCCTTTAAAACTTGAGGTTCCCGACGGGGGGGATCCTGGTACAGGGAAACAAAAACAGCTATTGATGTTTAGTTTCAAGGCATTTCTGTACTTTGGCTTTTCTTGTCTTCCTTTCTCCCCATGTTCCCTTTTCCTCCGACGCCCACTTGCAGCCTCCCTAAGGTCTCCCTGGATTTGATCTACTGACCTGGGTGCTGAGGCTGGATTTGAAATCTTCTGAAGGGTCCTTAACATGCCAGACTTAACAGGCCTGCCTGGGCCAGCTGCTGTCTCTGAGCTGCCACAAACTCCAAGGATTGTTTGGCAATAAAAATTAGCTATAAAAGTGTGAAAAATACCAGAGACCTAAATGCGAGAGGGAGGCAAGGGGGGGAGACATGGCTCTTACACCCTTTTAGTGGACATCTGATTTATTTTTTAAGTGGAAAAGCCACTTTTATAGCTACTGTAGTTCAATTATCTCTAATTTTACACATTTTATGCAAATTCTTCCATCTTAATTGCAAATGAGAAGGAAACTTATTTTTTAAAGCAGAAAAACAAGGTATAGTTTTGTATTTCCTTTTCAATTTTTAATTCCTATTCGTGGTTCAGCACCATTAAACTTTTAAAACTCTTTTTACACAGTTGTTTAAAATTATGTGTAATTTAAAGCACACTCGCATGTTCACAAACACCCATAGCCTTAAACAAGTAGCTAATTTTATTCCCAGACCTCACTCTCCCTCTCCTGGAAGATACTTTGATGTTCTCCTACTTGTAGTTTCAAAAGACTGCAAAAGGATATATTTAAAAGGTTTCACAAAGAAATTTAGTATCTTACAAATCAAGCACATTGGAACATATTCTAAGCGTTAGGAAACCTGGATGCAGGTTCTTTGCGGAGTTGCCCAGATTTCTAACCAGCAGTGCACTGGTTGATATTTGACAACCAACTCTCTTGGGAGGTAACTAACCACGTCTCTCTGATTCGTGGTGGTCGACAATTTCCATGGTGTAAACACTGCAGTCATGTCCAGTTTCAAGCTACTGACGTGACATCACCGAATCTGGAGGTGGGAAGAGACGGTCTCCGTTGGCCCGCATGAGCCCGAAGCACCAAGCACACCACTGCCTCCAGCACCTCCCACTTGCCTGGGGGTTTTCAACTGGCTTTTCTCGGATTTGGCACCTCTAGAGACAAAAGGCCAATAAGAAACAAGGTTTCCACACTGGAGAGGTGTTTCAAAGATGTTACAGACTGTCGGGGAAACTTGGCATAATGCTTACCAACCTAGAGTCAGGAGTTTCCCGGCAAGAATCTGGCAATGCGCAGCCACCTAACCTGCGCCGAATCTTTGCCCTGGAGTCTGTCTCCTCATGTCTACAATGAGAACGGAGTTTGCTCTGCTGTGGGCTTATCTTCTAATGGCAAAAGAGCTAATAGTTGTAGAATCACTTGGCAAACTGAAAGGGATATGCAAATAAAGGCTAAATATCGTCAGGGTTCATTTAACAATGATCGGTTTAGTCACCAACAGTGTCTCAAGGTCACCATGGGAAACACAGAGACGTACATGACAGAGTGCACAGAATTACTCTTCGATAGATTGTGATTTAGGGTTTTCAAGACGAAATTGCATCCCAGGCATTTGTGGGAAATTTAAGTATTTTTCTGAGCCCTGAATCTGGAGAAAAATCAGTCAAGGCATCAGGCAAAGAGAAAAAAAGTACTATGACTCTCGGAGAGGATTAAAGCTTAATTTTGATCTGAGCTGGCCTTCTCCATTGGGAAGGACAAAGTGAGCGCTGAGAAGGCTAGGGCTGACAGTCCCCGGCAGGAATGAGGGGCACCCGCCCAAGGCTTCAGAGATGGTGGTATCGCTCAGGGGCCCGCATGGGCTCCTCCCCTCACTACACACAGTATTACACTGGAACCTTCCTCAGGTGCCCACACATAACTCGTGGTCAAGACCTTTCCAGGCCAGGTCCTCTCTTCCTTACCAATCCTATTTGATTCCAGCATATCGAGCAGAGGGGACACAATCATTTGCCTCCAACAAAAATCCAGGCTGCCCTGAAACCAGAAGCGCCGGAGAAGAGACAGGAAGGTGGCGTGCGTCTCCTTAGGCGCTCTGCCTGGCAATAATCAGGCTCGCTCGGCTAACGGCGGACTCCCGGCAGCTGGGCATACACTTATTTCCGTGAAGGCAAACGAGGAGCACACATGAGTCCCCGACTTCTACCTCTTCCCTTTCCTCTGTTCCCTTTGTGACTTCATGCTGGTTTGCAATTTGTGTTTCCACCACTGTAGTTAATTCTAAGACACAGTCGATCAACTCATAGCCTCCTTAGTAATGGAAGTGCTTCTAAATAAAATTGCGTGAAGAGAGGATCCCTACCAGCCCTTCCGTCGTGTACTTAGCTGGCTACCCTTTGCTGAAGTTACATAGCATAATTAATGAAATAAGCTTTTCTTCTGACTTGCCTAACTAGCTATGCCAGGTGACTTGGAAATTCTCTCTTTATTAGGGAGCACTGCTACCTGGATGGCTGAGACCTTCCCACATCACCTTGAGCAGCCAAAATAGTCCACCTTGAGCACGTGACTGAGACCTGACAGGCTGAAAAATACACAGGCCTCATAATGCATGTCAACAATTTTACTATCTGGTACAAATGGAAACTTGCTGAATTTATTCCCTAAAATGCTTTTTATGCTTTTCTTGGTTCTGGCTTAGTGGTAATGTATTTAAATGTCTGGAAGAAATATTCAAAAGAATGAAACACATAACTTCAGTTGAGATGCCTACATTTCAAACCAAATACTGGCAGATCAGTGAGTATCTAGGTTAATACTATCCTTATTTGATTAGGATAATTCACAGAGACACTGGCTCATTCCTTCAGATCGTGCCTTTTAACCAATCAATATTTTTAGGGTTATGGTTTTCAGAAGGCAGGTGATAATTTTGGAGATAGCATCTCAAGGTGTTGCTGACATTGAGATGCATATTTAATATGTTCTTGGAGTGACAGAGCACAGCCATGTTGGAATCTCCCCCCCTCCCAGAAATACACACACGCCCACGGTGCCACTAACTTTTAAATTTTTGAAGTTCTAAAATAGATTTAGCAAAGGGGCTCTTATTAATGTCAATGAAAATGTGGAAATTTAAGGGGTGGGCAGTGCCTACCTTTCCCACAGATGTGCTTGCTGTCTTTTCAGTGTCCCGGAATCCCTGAGAAGGAGAGAGAAGAAGCAGGTCTCCACACAAAGATCAATAGTGGGGATGGGAAGGAGGAGCGGTAAGGACAGCTGTAGCTGTGGGCTGGTACTTCACCTAAATTAGTACATGTCACTACCTACACGAGTAGGGGATTACCTGAGAACAGGGTAAGGTAGGGGAAAACAAAGGGAAAAAAAAAAAAGAGAGAGACTTGGATTTTTTTTTTAGAATGTCATTAAAAAATATCTATTTTAATTTCACGTGACTAAAATTATCTGCTTGCTTTGTATTAATTTTGCCTTGACTGAAATTAGTTGTCAGACCTCTGTTTATAGCCTAATTACCTTTTCCCTGAAAAAAAGGAGGTAAAAGAAATAACAATAAATTCGTAATGCAAAAGCTACAAGTTTGTAGTATTTGTACAGATGAGGGATGGTTCCAGGAACAGGGTTTGAAAATAATTTAAAGGAATCTGAAGGAGGCTTGTATTTCTCAGAAGACTATTTTGCCCGTACTCTCCTCATTGTTTAGTGCCACGGTTATGACTCGTGGCCACAAACACTTGAGAGTGAGTCGTGCCCGGGGGTGGCTAATTTAGTACCATCTATTTTATTTGGCTCTCTTACCAAGCCAGCTAGATCCTTGAGTGTTCACACTCAAGATCATGGTTGGCAAAATTTCCTGTCAAGGGCCAAACTGCAAATATTTTAGTCTTTACGGGCCATCTAGTCTCTATCCCAACTACTCAGCACTGCTGTTGTAGTGTGGAAACAGCCACGGACAATATGCAAACAAATGTGTGCGACTGTGTTCCAATAAAATTTTATTTACAAAAAGAGGCAGTGGGCCAGATTTGGCTCACTGGCCGTCATTCGCCAAGCCCTGCTCTGGACAATTCAACCAGTGGAACATGAGGAGAAACTAATGTACACACAGCATGGCAGAGAACTAGTGTTCAACAAATATATTTTAAACAAACGTGAGTATCAATGCAACAAACAAAAACGTACTCAATAGCAGAAATGCAGGATTATCTCCAAGTCAGAATTCATGGGTCCAAAAAAAAAATCACTGCTTCAGTAACTTCTTGTAACTAATGAAAATAAGTAGCAGATGAATATGATGGCAACACAGAGAAAAGATAACCAAGAGCCCCCTGTTTACCGAAGCCTAGTGAGAGGCAAGCTATGTCCAATTAGCCATAGACAGCGCCACCACGTTACCATGCCACGTGTGGCTGAGGTTTACAACATGCCCCTCCGCCAATGACACTGGCTAAGTCAGGGTGATGTGAAATGTATTTTTTTAAAAAATATGCATC
Organism: Mirounga leonina; assembly: GCF_011800145.1. Taxonomy (NCBI): domain Eukaryota; kingdom Metazoa; phylum Chordata; class Mammalia; order Carnivora; family Phocidae; genus Mirounga; species Mirounga leonina. Next base: position 54,241,014 of record NW_023270305.1, read on the forward strand.
AAAATGAGCCGCGTTTAAAAAGTTATCTCCCTCAAAAGGGTGAGCTTCAGTTGTCCCATAAATAAGCACCAGATTTGGGAAGAAAAGTTATGGGTCTCCATCTTGTCCTGCTTCTCGCCTTGTGGCCGGTTTCCTCATCTGTATTATGAGCACTGGACCATATGATCAGTGGTTCTCAAACTCTGACTCTAAGCCCCTCTGATGCCAATGCTACTTCAACTATTTGCTTTTTAGGTAGAGCCCTAACTTATTCTATTATGCTTTTTCCCTAAGGGTGATATGTTGAGCTGGCTTTTTCTCCTCCACTGAGCAAGTTCCCATTCCCCCCCCCAACCCTCCCCAAACCCCTCGAGTGGAGAGTCTCATCTGAAATGTGAAGACAGCCCATCTCCCCACAGATAGCCAGAGACCCAGAGTAGTCAGGACGGCAGCTGAAGGCCCCTCTCCAGGCCGAGCCTGCAGTCATCTTGGGCATCCTGAGCATCCCTCAGCTGGAGGGGCTTTCCCCGCTCAGTGCCTGGACCATTGCCAAGAAGATCTGTCCAGCTGTAAGCCTGATTTTATATAGTTATTTTCACTTATTTTTTATTTCGCAAGATGTAAACGAATCTGTTTAACTAGGAAATCACGTCCCTTGAAAGTGATTATAACCTAATTTGACATGCAGTATTTGTACACTTATTCTAGTGTTATGATGCATTCACCATGTTTACATAAATAGAGATTTCTGTATAATTACTACAAGATAATGTAAAGAGTTAATCACATGAAATCCCCCAAAATCTCATTTGGGTAAATTTTTTTTTTAATTTGAAAGTAAAATTTCCTTTGGAAACAAAGTGGGCCCATTTCCAAAATGTTCTATAAATCATCTTTGAGAGCCTTAGAAAAACATCTCCTTTCTTCATCCATTCTTGTTTGCTCATTTATTGATAGAGTCAGATAATTTACTGTGTATCTAATACGTGCCAGGTACCAACAGAGATAAAATTGACACGTTTCTTGCCTTCAAGAGCATTACATCTAAAGAAATCTGGAAGACTTCTTGGAGAAAGGTGAAGCTCTGCCTTGATCTGTTCTGCTTACCTCTGATTTTCTACTATGTTTTCTTCACGAAAAATACATTGGAAGACATATACAAGAATGATTTGCGTAGAAAGAAATGGAGGAGGGAGAGAGGCAAAATTAGCATGAAATTCTAGAGGAAGAGTTGCAAATATTTGAAGTGTTCTCTTTTTATATCTTCTTAGCTAGGAGAGGTATTTCCCCCAAACTGAAATATTTTACTAAAATTCAGAAGGAACAATCACATAAAGAACGACCCAATAGTTCTAAACCAATTTAAGAAAGGCCTATTTGTCTCTCTTCCTGAGGTTAAATAAATGCTTCTCTTTGCACTCAGTTGCTTCCATTCATTCTGCTCGTACCATATGTGTAGCTCCATCTTAGCATCTTTGAGGGTTAAAATTTAGGAAAAAGGCCTGCCATGGTCGATCACGCTGTCTGAGGAGTGTAGAGAGGGCTGGAAAAACATCTACAGTGGCATCAGTGTTGGGAAGGTGAGGATGCCACTGGGGGTGCACGTTCCACAAACAACACATTCTCTTGTCACTGGCACTGGATGCTGCCCATTCAGGTGAACCACAGATGAGAAAGTCCTTTCATTTCCCCTGGGAGAGCTGTTCCTCCATCAACACGTTCCTTCTCTCAAATCCTTGGGCTCTTCTCTTTACTGTGCTTTCTAGAAGACAAATAACATTTAGACATAGTTATAAAATAATATCTCCAGCGAAATAGGACAATTATTTATTTTTAGGATGAGTTCCATACAATTCCCATCCAAAAATTGTCAGGATGAGAGATAGAGATTCAAGAATGGAGTGTCCCAGTACTTCAATGAGATGTTATTCAAATCAGTGTACATGCATGGGTAGAAGTACCGAGTATGCCTTATTGTTCATGAGTTCATTTAGTTTACTTCAGAAAGAAAGAATCCAAAGTATACATCATTTGGCCACAAGGTCCTACAGAACTAAAACATGTTGTGTATTAGAGTGAGCATGGTATTACACCATCATTTGTTCAGCTGTGTACTCCTAAACTATTTCTAGAATTGACTTATTCCTAAGCCATCAATTAGGCAACCCTTAAAACATAATACCCTACAGGCTAGCTAATTAACCATGTACAGCCTATTTGCTATATAGGTTTTCCATTCAGGTCTGAGTTCCATTTTGTCCTCCCATTACAGATGCATCATAGAGCCATCTTTGTGAAGAAGCATAATAATGTACTTTGGATCCTAGTTCTGCTATGAGTTCCATGGTCCTAAGAGCAAGTTACTCAACCTCTCGGTGCTTTGGTTCCACTTGCTGTAAAATGGAAATAACAATTCCCATTGTTGTGGGGATTTAAATGCCTTATCACAGAGGGGACTTAGAGCTTTGCCTGGCACATTATGAGGGGATAGTCAATGTGTGCTAATTAGAGTGGAAGCTGCAGTAATCATGCTGGCCTTGGATGGCATTCATACACACTCACTGCTGTGTTGTGCCTGTTCATTTTCACTTAGCCTATTCCCTAAATTCTAAGCCCTTGTGAAACATTATTAATGCCAATAGGAGCCTAAGGTAATGAAAAATAATCTGAGTATAGGTATTCTCTCTACTTCCCCAAGTCTCCAAGGTATTTTTGTCTTCCATCAATGTGGCTAATTGTGAAGTGACTACATTCATGACCACTTTTTTATTTGCATATTTGATGTTTCTAGTGGAAACACTAGATACTAACAATGACACTATCAATAATATGGGAAACTTCCTGATTAAAAAAAAAAGTTCCTTTTTATTGTCTGCCTCTCATTTTGGCCCACTTTCCTTTCTAAGTGACCCTACTCACGCAAGCCAGACTACAGAAGATGAACATGCAGGAAGTGCAAAATTTCCAAGTTTCACCTTCCCTCTCCTTCCATCAATCAGTGCTTATTAAGCTCCTCAGGTAAGTTTACTTATTTTTGACATGAGTTCTTTATTGGCAGTAATCATCTTAGGAAAAGAAATGCTCTTTCCTGCTGCATCTGTAGCATTTTCATAGAGCCACATCCAAGATAACTTGATAATAGTCTCGAGGGAATGACAGCAAGTTTCTGAGGAGAGTCTTCTCTGTAAGAGCACCACATGCCCCAATTTTGAGGCGAATGCCCCAGTTTTAACATGCTGTCTCCCCTGTGTTCCCAAGAGCAGATCTAATGTTCTCTTCCTCCAGGTCTCTGTTGATTGCCTGAACTGTGATAATGCTGCTTGAAATGGCGAGGGAATGGGGTAGAATTGGAGCTATCCAAATCAAAAACATGTCGGATGAGACTCACAATCCAATAATAGACACTCTATGAGGCCTCCCTGAGGGTTGTCGGGTTTTTAGCAGAATATTAGCTGGCTACTTAATACACTCTATTGTCTTCACTTAAAGACTCTAAATCCAGAAGCTTTGTTTAGTTTTACTAAATAAGATACCTAAGGAAATGGAATCCCTTTTACTCTCAACTGGTATGGATGAGGGGAAAGCATTCCACTGTATCACTGCTCTTTGCACACTGCAAGAAAATGCACTACCATGAAGATCTGTGTTTGGTCTGCTTATTAAAGTGTTCACAGAATCATTTAATGCAGCTACTTTTCCTTTCATGCTTTTCAATGGAGGGACATGAGAAATAGGTTTTTTGTTTTTAATTTCCTCTAAGCTCTAAAATGCAACATTTTGGATTTGAGAAACCCAAATAAAAGACAAAAAAATATCAGCAGTGTCTTGCTAAATGTTATATTGGTTTCTAAATAAGCTTAGGAGAGAGCTTTAGTCAAAACAGGATTACAATTTCTCTGGCTCACCTTCTGCAAACATAACTTGCTTCTGCCTGTGGCACACCCAAAGCGGAAAAATGTTAGATGTGAGATTTATAAAAAGTGACACAGACAGAAAAAAAGCAATGCTTATAATAAATAATATATTATTATAAGAGAAACAAAGTGATTGAGTAATATCACGCTAATGACTCCTCTCCAATGGCTAGAACACCTGCTCCAGCATTGTTTTTGTTCAGGTTTCTTTTCTTTGCTTGGTAGAACTACATCCAGGAAGAATAACCTACATGAAGTCATTTACCAAGGTGACTAAACTACCTTCTGTTAGGATGTCAAACTGCCCCAAATTGGGAGACCAAATAGGAATTGGGATGTTGGAGTGAGCAGCACATACTGTGAAACACTGACGGTTATTCTCATCCTAACTGCTCATGTGGACCTCAGACTGCTTTTGAGAAATCTCACCAAGGCCCAGGGACCATTTTACACACTGCCTTTCTAAATTTTACAGTGAAAACAACCCAAACTGGAATGAATCAACATGTGTAAAGGACTGTGAGGCAGCTCTTGTCTCTCCCTAGATCTCAATGATTGTTACAGAGGTGAAGTTTCCAGTCATTCCTCCAGCTCCAAATTGTTATTTGATCTATGGCAAATGCCAACAGTTACTGGGGCCCTATTTATTTCTATTGCATGGGGGGAAATCCACCTTATTTATCAGAGGGATCAAATATAGGCAAGAGGCAAAAATGTGGCTGAAAATTTACAAGTGTCCTGTGATCGATATTAATAATAAGTTTGGGCCTTATTTGGTTAGAAAAATCATTATTACTAAGTAAGAACAAGCTTGGATGTTGTAAACACATTTCTTATACAAGATTCCTGATTTATCCACTTGCTATCTAATCTATAGGCCACAAAATATATCGTCATCTTGATGCCATCCATCCTCAAAGCACTGACATCTGCTATTCTAGAAAAGGCCATTTCACATAGTTTTCTATTATAATAGCTGAACTTGTCTCTTAATGGGATTCAATGGGGTTTCTAGAGTAGAGGGAAAAATAACAATCATTTCCATTTTTTCTACATCCTCAAAGCTAAGATTTAGCAATGATTTCACATCTTTTCTATAAGAATAGGCTCTGAATCTTGGGCCATGGGAATCAGTTGTAATAATCATGCAATGATATTCTTGAACCTCAGTTCTTTTCTAAAGACTATTTAGCATGGGTTGGCCTATATTTGCTAGGCAGACTGGGAGGCTGAAGAAACAAAAATTTATTTTCTCACAATTCTGGAGGCTAGAAGTCCAATATCATATTGTTGGAAGGGTTAGCCACTTCTGAGCCATGAGGAAAGGGTCTGTTCCAGGCCTTTCTCCTTGGCTTATAGATGGCCAACTTCTCCCAGTGTCAAAAAAAGCTCTTCCCTCTTTGAGTATGCCTGTGTCCTAATCTCTTCTTTTAAGGACAGAAATCATATTGGATCAGGGTCCAACCTGGTGATCTCATTTTAAAGGCTCTGTCTCCAAATACAATTACATTCTAAGGTGCTGGGGGTTAGGACTTCAACAAATGAATTTTGGGAGGATACAATTCAGCCCATAACAGTAAGGGATGTACAAGTCATCCAGCCAATACATGGGAACAAAACCCATTCTGTCTACTTCCACTTAATTCTAGTCTTGGGTTAGTGATTATTGCATGGCTATGTGAGTCAACTTTTTCACAAATTAACATCATTGTGCATTAACTACCTAATACCGCATGCTTGGAAACTTAGACTTTATGCACGAGTGTGGAGGAGCATATATCAGTGTGCAGAGATCCTGGATATAATAACACTCTTTGATGTCACTTACTTTTTATGGACTGTAGAGCATTGAGCTCTGATGCCCAAGGATCGTTCTGGACCTACTACTTTTTTAAACAGTAAAATAGCAATAAACATGACATTAAAGTAAGTTGCCTAAATTGCAAATAAATCAATGTAGCAATTGTTTAGCCTATAACTAGACAAATGCATATGAGAATGTTCATCAAGCCTATATGGTGGGAGCCTCCTGGCATGAAGAGAAATCTTCAAGTGTGTCCTGTGACATGTTCTCAGATAAGTCAGTGGTGTATTGTGGCTGACTTGGGATGAAGAACTTGGAAAAGTTGCCACGTGTGCAGTTCATTTTAGGCAAACCACTACTTAGCTAGTTGATCTGGGGTTCTGGGCTTTTCAGTAAATTGTACCTCATTTCAGGGCTGTGGATGACATCAGAGAAGCGTTCTAAGTCCATAAGAATCACTTGGAAAGAAAAATACCCAAAAAACTTTTGGGTGCCTGCTTTGTGCTGAGCCCTGGGGGGGTCTGAGGTGCCTGCCCTCAAGGCTTGTGGACAGGTCAGACACCTACCTGAGTGATGATGAGACAATGTGCTGCTTGAGAGAGGGGCACACTGGCAGGACCACGATTTGGAGAGACTGAAGAAAGCTTACTGAGAGTATAACATTTGACCAGGCTTTGAAACAATGATATCACAGGTAGAAAAGTGGGGCAAGTCATGGACATTTGAAAGTGTGTGGCATATTCAGCAACCAGCAAGCGGTGATGTGGCTGTGTGAGGGGAGTGAGAGAGAAATGGAAGTTAAGGTTTGAAAGTAGGATAGGGACACCCAGTAAAGGACCTTGTACACATACTGAAATGTCCAGATACTGTCTTTTGGACAATGAAGACCAGCATTTATTTTTTTAAATTTATTTTTGCTAGCTTTATTGAGATGTAATTGAAATTTAACTTTGTATAAGTTTAAGTTTTACAATGTGTTGATTTGATATATTTATAAATTGTAAAATAATTACCACCATAGTATTAGCTACTCCCTCCATCATGTCCCATAATTACCATTTTTTCGTGGTGAGAACATTTCAGATCTACTCTCTTTGTAACATTCAAGTATATGATACAGTACTACTAGCTACAATCACCATACTGTACATGATATCCCCAAACTTAACCTTGTAACTAGAAGTTTATGACCTATGACTGATATCTCCGCATGTTCCCCAACCCCTGGTAATTACCACTCTACTCTGTTTTTCTAAGTTTGGCTCTTTTATATTCTACATATAAGTGATATCATATAGTGTTTGTCTTTCTCTGACTTATTTCACTCAACTTAATGCCCTTAAGGTCCATCCAAGTTGTTGTAAACAGCAGAATTCCCTCTTTCTCATGGCTGAATAATATTCCACTGTATGCTTATACCACATCTTCTGGAGTACCTGAATCTGGTTTCATCATTTTAAAGTAAATACATCTAGCATTAATGTGGCAGAAGACCTAGAGGGACACACTGGAACTATTTTGAGCTCAGAAAACTATGACAAAGAGCTCAACTAGGGCAATGTCAGCAGAGAGCGTGGACAACAAAGTGGAGAGAGTTACAGGATGCAGAATGAACAACATGAGTTAGATGCAGGGTCTGAAAGAGAGAGGGAGGTTTTCCTTCTTTACCCCGAATTCATATAACTTTACTGGTGTCTCAGCACAGGATTTTGCTGAGGCCATTATGTTACCCCATATTAAAAAAAAAAAAAAAGGCAAACAAACCCATGGCTATAAAGATTGCCTATAGATAGTGTAGAAATGCACCACTCACTCTTGCCATTGAAAAAAACCCCACACTTGTTTATTCAATCTCTGACTCACTAACCTTTTTATATTGACAAGTTAGACAAAAGTGAAACTGCAAAGACCAGTGCTGAACTTCCCTCCATCAATGATATCGGCAACTTCTTTGCTGATTAGATAATCATTTTGAATGTTTTCTAAACTTTTTATGCTGTCACAATGTAACAGCTACAAACCCAAGATACCTTTAATCTGTATTATTGACATTTCCCCCACCATTTTCATAAGTTTTCAAATCAACAATTTACCAAGCCCTGATTTGCAGCATGTGCTCATTTTCAAGGTACAAATACTCCCACCATGGCTGAGTTCGGGCTCCCAACATGATGCTGTTGAGCACAAAGTGGGAAAGAGATGCACAGTATCACACCATCCTTTGGTATTTTAGCACAGGATACAATTGACCTAAACACCTCAAGAGTACAGATAAATGTGGTAAGATAATTGGGAAGGGAGGAGTGTTGAATATATATTACCTTTCTTTGTAACATGATTTCTCTAAGTTTTCCTTATTTAATTTTTAATAGTGGTTGTACCTAATAAGCAACTCAGAAAATTCCTGAAGAGTTAGCTATCAGTTCTCACAATCTCAGCATATCCTGACTCAAATGAAGGATACACTGAGGGTGAGCAGAGAGCTCTAAGGCAGTCGCTCAGGGACCCAGGCTGAAAAGGCTCCACCATCTTGCAGCTGTGCCATCTAGAAAAGACTGCCTCCAAAATTATGACAGAAAGAGGTGGGATGGTCACATGAGTTGGACAGAAAATGACATATTTTCCTTAAAATTCATTTTCTTGAACTTGTTTAAAAGATTGCAATTTATGACAAGGCTGGTAAACGTTTTCTTTCTCATGCTCAGGAATTGGAAACAATGAGTTAGCATATACATTGTCTGCTATGGTCACACCACCACAAGATGAAATATCTTCTTGCAGGGAACCAAAAATCTTCCTGTCCAGGGGCACCTGGGTGGCTCAGCTAGTTGGGCATCTAACTCTTGATTTTGGTTCAGGTCATGATCTCTGGGTTGTGAGCTCAAGCCCCACATTGGGCTCCGTGCTCAGTGCGGAATCTGCTTGGGATTCTCTCTCTCCCTCTCTCTCTGCCCCTCCTGCCCCCTCAAAATAAATAAATAAAATCTTAAAAAAAAAAAAAAAAAAACTTCCTGTCCAAAACTGTTCTTTTCGTAGTCTTTCTCATCATAAATAGAACCACATACAACCAGTCATTCATGTCTGCAACTGGGGACATTTGTTCCCCTAACACTTAAAATCCAATAATTTGACAACTCTTCCTCCAAAACATGACCTGATTCTTCCATTTCTTTCCATCTGCATTTGGAGAACTCTGCTCCAAAGCCACATCATCTCTCCCCAGGACTGCCTGAAGAGCCCCCAACTCCCACGACTTTCTTCTTTTCCAAACTTCCTTACTTCAACCCATTTTCCACAGTGCAGCCAGAATAATTTTTAAAATGTTAATAAGATTATGTCATTCCGCTGCTTAAGTTTATTTTCTATTAAGCTTAAAATAGAATCCAAATTTCTTAACTTGCCTGATATAGCCCTATAGACTTTGATCCTGTCTGTTTCTCCAACCACATCTTGTTCCATTTTCCCTTTTTGGAGTACTTCTGTCACACAAATGTTTTTGAGCTCTGTGAACATATCAAGTCTTTGCCTACGCCATCCTCTCTACCTGCAATGCTCCCATCCCTGTCTTCGAGTTCTCAGCTCAAATGTGTCTTCCTCTGATAGATCTTCCTTGATTGCCTAACCTAAATTAATCCTCCCTAGAGTTTTCCCATAGAACCCATAGTGCTTATCACGAATTATTTAAGTTTTTATTTAAATTCCAGTTAGTTAACATACAGTGCTATATTAGTTTCAGGTGTACAATATAGTGATTCAACACTTCCATACATCACCTGGTGCTCATCACAAGTCCACTCCTTAATTCCCATCCCCTATTCAATCCATCCCCCTGCCCACCTCCCTTCTGGTAACCATCAGTTTGTTCTCTAAGAAATATGGAACACTTCATGAATTTGCCTGTCATCCTTGCACAGGGGCCATGCTTATCTCTGTATCATTCCAATTTTAGTATATGTGCTGCCAGAGTGAGCAGAGTACTGACCACAATTTAAATTGTCTGTGTATGCACGTGTTCAATGTCCATCTCCCCTACTAGAATGGCAGTTCATGAAAGCAGTATGTTCCATTTGTTCGGGATGATATACCCAGTACCTATATACCACCTGGCACATTTTAAGTCCTCTTGGAGACCAGGAGGAAAGAAGAAAAGAAAGTAACAAAGAAAGAAAGAGAAAAACAGAGAGAAAAGGAAAGAAGGGAGTGAGGAAGGAAAAGAAAAAGGTAGTCAAGCTAGCATATTTTCATTTTTACTCATTTTTTTCACTAACAAGATGGGTGACCTTAAGTAAGTCACACAACCCTCTTTGTCCTTTTTCCTGCCCATAAATGTTTGGGTGTCATCATAGATGGGATGCCCTCAAGAATAGAGACAATTGTCTGCATTTGTGGGGGAAGGAGGGGAGGAAAGTTGGAATAGAAGGGAGGAAGATCTAGAAACAGGTTGGTCCTACTGTGGGGTTGGGTCTCTGGGGGTGGGGAGAAGGCAGGGGGCAGAACCTCAGATACCTTTGTTTTCCAAAAGCAAGGAAGACCCAGCCAGTGATATAGGAACTCTGTGAAGAAGATGGCCCTGCCTGGTCCTTCCAGGCCAGTGAGCTGGTGAACTTCCCCACCCCCAGCATGGAACAAGCACCATGATTCTGCAGTGGAGGAGAAGAGCCCAGAAGCGGCCCTGGTTGGCCCTGAAAGCAGCTTGCCTCAGAGGTGATCTGTATGGTTTGGTCACCGTGGCGGTACTGATACATGCCCAGCAGACAGACGGCAACCAAGGGCAGATGCCCCACCCCTTCCAGGCACCTCCATCACCTCGGAGCTATGATGACAGACAATCTCAGGGATTTGATGGGAGGCAGCTGCAGAGACTGGGTTGACATGACTGCCTCCTGCAAAACATGGCCTTGAAATAGGAGAAAAATTCACATAAGAAGGGTTATATTTACTTGCACACCTGAATCTATGAGTTGAACTCCAATCCGCCACATAATAATTTTGATTAATTTCCTTTGTCTTCCACCTCATTGACCATGTGCTCCTGGTTCCTCTCATCCCTCACTCTTGTCTGATCTCTGTTGCCATCTATCTTCTCCCCATTTCTTCCTTTTATTCTTCCTTCCCCCGGTATCCTCCTCCAGACATTTCCTTTTGTACTGCACACTACCTTCTAGCCCACAGAATCCAGAGCAAAAGAAGCCGAACTCCGAAATGGAGGCCCCCGTCTGGTCTCTGCCTCCCTCATGGGCCCTCCAAGCTCTGTGGCCTCAGTCATGTTTTCTGATGTTTTAACACCTTTCTTGTCTCCCCTGCTTCCCCAGTGATTTTCTGCAGTCTCCCTTTTTCTTTCCATGTTGGTCCTTAAGACTCTCCTGTGACCTCACTAATAAAAACATTCCCATTAATCAAAACACCTTAAAAAAGAAAAAGAAAAAGAAAAATCTCTCTGCCTATGATATACGGGCCAAAATCCTTCACCTGGCTTTCCGTACTTCTCCAAAGTGGAAGACTCCGCACTCACTGCTTCCACGAGTCTCTTATGGAAACCCTTTTCTCCAGATGGACCTGGATTGTTACTAAATTCACGCACCTCTTAATCTTATCCAAGTCACTGCTTTTGCACCTACTGTTCCCTTACCTAAGTGACCTCTCTCATCCTCTCCCCCTGTGCTAACATCATCACGTGTCAAGGAACAGCCCGAGGCCTGCTAGAACCCTCCCGGTGCACATTAGCCACATAACCAGTCCCCCATACTCCCAAACCTTATAGCTTTTATACTTCTCTTGGACTCTTATTATCACTGTTATGTACAGTTATTTATCTTTTTACCATATACATTTTCCCTTCTGAATGAGAGTATTAGCTCTTCATATCAGGGACTTACCTTTTTATTATTATTATTATGGTTGTTATTGTTATTCTTTTTAACAGTGAAAACAGTGTTACATATGTAGCAGGTTCCTCCTTAAAGGTGCATTGAATAACACTTACTGAATGAATCAATGGCATCAACTTAATATATGTTTATTAATTGAATAAGGAGACATGGTAAGAACAAAGTGAGTATGTACGGAATAAGTGAATGCCTGCAATGAAGCCAACAGACTGCCCAGATGTTCTCACCCACGGGGAGAGTTCCACAGCTCCAAGTCACAGTTGGATGATATTTACAAGGCTTAATACCATCTTTACTGACTTATCTTGAGTTTTCACTGATATCAGAAATAAATGTTTTTGTCATGCAGCCTAATTTAAACCTCTTGGCATATATGAGCATTGTATTCATAATGGGACTATTTATACTCATTTGTTTTGCTTTAATACAATTTAACTCAGAGTTACTATATAGAGACCATTATATTTTTCTGATGGCCCAGTAAAGCCAAAGATATTTTAGAAGCACATCTGGGCCAGAGGCCATTACTTTGGAGATGAGGGCATGGGGGTACAGAGAGGTTAAATACTATGTCTCCACGACACACAGCTAACTGGTGAAAAATCTGGTCTGGAATCCAAATCCCCTGAGTCCCCATGTTGTATTGTTTCCTATATCCTGGTGCCTCTGTCAGTGAAAGGATGAAAGGACAGTGTGCAATAGGGACATTCCCACCCCCACCCCATTTTTAAACACTATAAAAGATGACAGCACAGCGTATCCTGTGCTGTGAGCAGGAGGAGCAGAATTCCCAGCACCCTGAGCAAGTCCCTATGGCAGTTCCACTCAACTCGGGCTGGACTGAGACGGGTACATGCGTTTGATCCAGGCCCAGACACACGTGCGATACCCAAATGAGCTGAAGCCAGAGCTGAGACTCAACCATGAAGGGCAGGAGTGGCCAAGTGGGAACGAACCACCTCGGCCCCACTTGTGTGGCATTTAGGATCGTCAAGGGCTTCTGCTTACTCCATCCAATTCACCTTGACTCATAGGACTTCCAACCTGTCTCAGCTCTGTGGTAAGAGGAGGCCCAATGTACTGGTCCTCCCAATGTCCCACACATACCTATTAACAGTGACCTGCTGGTCACAAAGATGTAACCCACTAGCACAGGTAGGTGATACAGGAAAAAAACAAAAACAAAAACAACTTGGCTAATTAGCCAAGAGACTGGATTCCAGAGATAATCCTGCTGTTGTCTAACTGTGTAGATTTGAAATTAGGCATTTAGTCGACACACTTGTATCAAAGGGGGGCTGGGGTTAGAAAAAAGCTTTTCATACAGTGCTCAGATAGTTTCAAAGAGGTACAGTAGGGTCTCCTAGGAGGGTCTCTGTGGCTTTATCAGCTGCGTTATCACATTGGGCATCCACACCTCCCAACCTGACTTCAGAACTATTCTGTCTTCATCTGTGTCAGTATCCTGCATAATGCTTAATCGGAAAATAATAAATTCTGCTTTAAAAACAATAGTAATAAAAACAAAATTACTTTGGAAATCCACTGGAGTAGCTGATGTCTAAGGTGCCTACCAGGTCCTTTAATCTATTAGACATTTGTGGGCAGACTGAGCCTAGGGTGCTGTTCAAATCATCCCAAGTAGGTCTGATCCGGCCTGCGATCAGTCTGTGTTTTTAAAGGAGCCCACCACAGAGATTCTTCGAGAAACACCCCTTCCCCTTGAGGATCCTCCAGGCCATAAAGCAATCCAGAATTCTAGTTCAAATCAGGTCATGGATGAAGTAAATTCCTTGTAGTTTTCCCTTGGGCTTAGACCCACTGTGAAGAAGCTCTGATCTGATTTAATTGAATTCATTTCATTGAACATCAATTATATGTTATGCATTCGCTTGGTACTGTTATGCTTTGGGGCTGATATTTGTCATTTTGTTTTTGTTGTTGTTTATTTTTGTTATTTTTTGTTTATTTTTCCATACTTCACCCAGAAACTGTAACTCCTACCTCTCCATAGAATAGGGAAATGTAGGGACTGGTGTCCTTTTTTTCCCTTACATATTTCCATTGAATTCTTCCAATCTCTGCTTAACACCAACTGAGTGTCCATTACCAAATGAGGTGCAGGGATAAATAGAAGAAAAGTTTAAAAAGCATGGGCCCTATCTTCAGGGATTTAGAGTGTGTCTGAGAGAAAGGCCTCCCACAGGTAACACCAGCAGGTAACAAAGGAAGAGTGCTAAACCAGCTCGGATCACCTGCCAACGGTAAACACTAGATTTACTTGGCAGAATGGAAAGGGTGAGATTGGGGCAAGCTAGCATTTTTAGAGGTTTGACCTGTTTGTTGACGGGCTAAAAGAGTTTGGACCCAGAGAATGACCCTTATGGAAAAGGGGAGAGAGTGGAAAGAGAAACCCCAAGGAGCACTAAGGAGGCTGGCTGCTCTGGAGCCAAAGCCGGCTGTGTGGAGAGCTCAGGCAGGCAGTCTCTGCCACTGCCTCAGTGGAGGTGGCCCACCAAGTGCCTCACCTGCTCCGGTTCTCAACCCCTCAGCTCCTCCATGGAAAGCAGCTCCTGGGCTCCTATTTATCTCAAAGATGCATCTCCATTTCAATGTGTTTAATGCTTGCCACGTGCTTGGAGTTCACTACCTGTGAGAGAGGCACGAGTTATTATTACCATAATCATCGTTTACCACCTGCCTGCCACACTTGAACCCATTACTCATGCCATCCCTCTCCCAGGAGGGGCCTTTCGCCATCTCCCAGGGTCCTATACATACGTGCTCTTTGGGGGATGCATTTACCAAACGCTAAATTTTAAAGCGGCTACTTCCAAATGCTTGGGGGAACTTGAAAGGGAAAATGGTATTCGATCGGATTCCTCAATAAATATGCTTATTTTTTTCAGAAGTTGAGGGCTGGTCAGTGTCTTTCAAAGGCAGGAAGAGAAAACAGCCTATGGAGTGACATAGAGAAGGTAAGAGCCGAGATATCCAAAGTAGGGGTCTCCCCACACTCACACAATCTTTCCCCATTTTCCTCTTTCTCCCATGATCTCGGTCTCCTAAGCCAGTAATGATAATCTGGGAATAAATTCGCATTTTCTAAGGGAGAAATATTGCCAAGCCTGTTAATCTCATGCAGATGTGATGTTACTTTTACTACGTTGTAATATGGCTTCTTAAAAAACAAGTCGGAAGGGGGGGGATGCCCACCAAAAAAAAACAACAAATATTCGCCAACCCATATGGTCAGTAATTGCTGTTTAATAGTCCTCCTATTACAAACCTGAGAGGCAGCAGTCTGAATTACCAGTAGAGTATTAATAAACAGGAATGAGTTAATAGTGCATAAAGACCTTCTAGTGGAACAGTGGGGGAGTTGAATATTCTTTTCTTCAGTCAGCTGTAAGTAATTACTGCATGGTGTGCCTCTGACTATTACCATAACAGAGCAATTGGACGTGAAGAATGGATAATAGTACGGACATGGAGGTATTTTTAGAATATCAGCAGTGAAGCAGGTAACTTGGCCTACTCCAGTAGAAACCTTTAAATAAGTTTAGAAGACTTTTTTTTTTTCCCTCTCCTTATGACATTTAGCCAAGGTAGAATTTTAAAAAGATCAATCTAATAAATTATTTAAAATAACTTTACAAAGAGGATGCCTGTGATATGTAAATAAGAAGGAAAGAAGGGAGGAAGCAAAAGTCTAAAAAGCCCAGGCGGAGGGCAGGCACGGAGCCGACGTTACTGTAACTACATAATCACAGGTTCCTTCCTGCTCCTTTGAGAGTACAGTCTGGATGCGAATCTGCTTGACTGGCTCCCACTGGCTGCTCAGGTGAAAGTGAAAATATTCAAATCAGAGCTGTAACTATGATTGCTGGAGTTGTGGGTTTTCTAAAAGTGAGTTAGTCATCCTCGGTGATTTAATGATGCATATCATTTATTTTAAAATATTATTACAGGGGCATTGACTGAGCTGCAGCACCTTCTTCGCGGGACTGTCCATTATGCAATGCGGCGGGGTATGTCATGGGCGGCGGCAGCCTAGATATTGTCTCACGGAACAACATACGTTTCAGACGAAAACAGCTTGAGACTTTGATTCAGAAAGCGGTAATTTTGCAAATGCACACAAATATCATTTAAGGAATATTTTGAATCTTTTTTTTTTTTCAGGTCCTTCTCTTGCCTCCTGGCTGCACAGGCCGATGCTGATTTTTCAATTTGCAGGTTTGTTAAGCATCATGGAATGTTTTGGTTCTCAATCAAGAATATTCTTCCCAAGTGGTTCCAAAGTCCTACGCTTGAAAATAAACGTGTGTCCTCTTTGTCTCCTAGCAGCATGCGTTCCAATGTACAACAGTGGCACAGGACAGAGGAAGGCAATGCCTTTGATTGAACCATCCTATAGGCTTTTAACCTGCCACTCTCCTGGGCTGGGAGCTTTCTTCAGGCCAGGCGGCAAGCTCTCTTCTTTGGGCGGTGCTGGTGGGATTCCTGTCCTATCTTGTAGCACAGGAGCTGAACCGAGGAGGGGCTGCCTCAGGGCTAATGACCTCAGAGACCCACCTGAAAATGAGGCGCCACCTATGGGACAGGTGGCGATGCTTAACTGATCTCTGCCCAGTGCTCTGAAGTCTGACAAGCAAATGTGTGTGAGATAGACACTGTCGCATTTATTTCTTCTGAAAAACTGCATTGTGTCTGAGCTCTGCCAGCCAGCATATTCTGATTCATCTAGACACGGCCCCTTTCTTGCTAAAAGATGCTGCGGTGAAAATTTATAGCTGTGTAGTTTACCTCTTTAGCTGGTTGTTCTTAATAGAAGTCAAGGGCACACCTGTGGAGGTGTCATTATAACCCAGGGACAGTAGTAGCTTCTCCCTGTTGCTGGTTTTCATTTACTTTTTCCATGTATTTGAAAAAAGAATAGTTCTCTTTTCCTCAAGTCTACAGAAAGACGAGGACAAAAGAAAATCTGGTTAATTAAATACCAATTTTTAACAAAAGTTTTCACATAGGACAAAGATCAACGGTCATTTCTAGAAAGTGCTCAAGACCTCATGATTTTGGGCAGAGTGTTTAGCATCTTTGAGGTTTTGGTTTAGTGAAATTCTGAGATACTTAAAACGAACTTTGCATGTAACCACACTCTGTGTGGTTGTGAGTAAGCCCCATTGAAAGTCATTCTTCACCCTGATCAGTCATGAACTTCTCAAGGGCATGGGCTATACCTCCAGGGTTTTACACCTTACCTGACCACCCTGTCCGCCAGAGCGCCAGCACATAACTTCCCCAGGAGGAGATATCACCAGCAATCGGAGCTGTTGCTATTTCAGCTCTAGAAAACCCTCTGGGGAGCAAAAGAATAAGAGGTTTTTCCCAAGAGTGAGAGTAAGGGGAGAACGGAGGCTCCAATACCTTTATATCTCCATTTAGCTCTAAGAAGCTCACGGGGAAATAAATACCTGGAGTTGTTAAGAATCCAAGTAGTTTCAGAGGCCACCATTTTCTCTGAGTATTTTGGCTGGTCCCTCTCTAGTCAAGAATCCTTTGTATCTTCAGGTATTCCCATTGAAACAACTTAGTAGGTCAACACTTTGCAGGTTATAAGAACTGGCAAAAGGGTAATTATTTGGAATTGTTTATACAATTCAATTCGTATAAAAATTTCCTGACTGGTTGAATTCATGGGTTATTATGACAGCCAATAAAACTCACAATTATTTTTCAGCATTTGGTAAATAATCCTCTGAAATGTCCAGAATGATATTGCATATAATAGTAATTATAACAGAGGTCTAAATAACCTGGCCTCTACCTGCTTCATTGATTTCATCTCCTACCATCCTCCCCATGGTCTTATTTCAGTTCCCCCATCACCCTCAGCTTATCCTTGCATCCGGGTCTTTACATCATCTATTCCTTCAGGCTGGGAGACATTCGGCTTCAGTGTAAATGTCATCTCCAAGAAACTATTCTTAATAGTTTTCTGGGCATTCTCTAAATATGACTCAGCTCTATTTTCTTAACAGCCTTTATACTAGTTGATATTTTCTTGTTGGCATGTGTGCTAGATCAAACTGTTCTCAATTTTTAATTCCCAACCTGCTATAACATGCATGCCATGTAACTACAGGTAGGAAATGACCCCCACCCAAATGACGTTAGGCTTAGCTATGTGACTAACTTGCATTGGTTAATTAAATGTTAGCAGACTTGATAAGAACAGACTTTAAATATGCTGTGTGTCTTACTTGTGTCCTGGTGCTCTTACTATTCCCTATAAGAAAAACATGTCATAATTAGTCATTTTTTGAAGAAGAATGAGGACACTGTTAGAACAAAACTGAACATAATCAGAAGCCTAGAATCAAACCCCCCATGACCTGAAGTAGTGCTATTTCAGCGAACCCACGGGACCATTAACAAGAAAATAAACACTTGTTGTTTGAGCCTCTGATATTTGGGTTTGAGTGTGAGGCTTATCATTCATCATTAATGTGGCAATTGCTAATTAACATAGAAATTATACCAGAAATGGCCTTCTGCTGTCAAAATCCTTTAAAATATGCATCATTTGGTTTGGGATCATGTAGTAAGTAGAGAGGAAATGATAAAAAACTGTAATAAGAAGCTGGAAAAAAATGACAATCCATATTGTAATAGTAACAAAACACTTGATAAAACCATTATCTGTAATAACTTAGAAGGCAGAAGAATATACTACAGTCACTGCATGGGCTGGGACATTTCTGAGGAGAATATTCATGGTATGAGTTGGCTGCTATCAGCCACATGTGATAAGTAACTACAAGAGAGAAATGAGCTTGGAAAAAATGGACTAGTTTGCCAGAAGGAATGAGGGGACTTGAAAGAACCTAGAAATTCTGGGGATTATAAGTTTGAAAGCTTAAACCATTTCCCTGTAAAGGTGTGGCATTAGAACACTGCTGTACAGCAAAGACAAAATAAAAAAAGTGGTTGTCACACCCTTTGTTAAAACCCCTGAAAAGATTAAGGAGATCAAGGGTGCAACTCATAAATGAGCAAAGGACCTACACTTACATCTAGAAAGAATCATGTCTCTAAAAGAATAGTGGGAATCCCACAAAAAATTCGGAGAGAATTGTATTGGAAAAGTTGCCACTAGCCTGGGTTTAAAAAGACTATGTCTGTTTGAGATACATAAAGATCTCTGGGCCCCCAAAATTTTACAGGCAGGAAGCAGGCTGAGAACCCTGCTCAGCAACAAAGAAGGGCATATTCTCCAGTACTTGTCAGAAAGGCCAAGATGAAAAAAGAAGAAGTTCCAAGGGCAGAGTAGACTGCTGATCAACTCTCAGGTGTAGAACCAGGGCCCAACCAAGGTATAAACCAACCTCTTTGTAGGGGAACCAGCAAAATTTACCCAGCAGAATTCCAAAATTGCTATAGAGCTGTGACTTCTATGTGACTTCTATCTTTCTCCTAGTTTTCTCCATGTTGAATGCAAGTGTTTGTTTATCCTGTCCCTGTTCCAACACTGTATATTAGATATGTGGAGGCAGATAACATATCTTTTCAATTCACAGATGCCATAGATGTCTAAATCAAGAGCAGTTCCATCTAGACCTGACATGGATCATGAGATCATGGACTTTGAACCTGATGCCATAACTGGGTGAGCCATGGGGCACATGGGTGGCTCAGTCAGTTAAGCATCTGCCTTCAGCTCAGGTCATGGTCCCAGGGTCCTGGGATCAAGCCCCTCATTGTCTCCCTGCTCAGTGGGGAACCTGCTTCTCCCTCTCCCTCTGCTGTTTCCCCTGCTTGTGTGCTCTCTCTCTCTCTCTCTCTGTCTATATAAATAAATAAAATCTTAACAACAACAACAACAACAACTGGGTGAGCCTTTGTAGGTTTCCTGGGATGGCAGTGAGTATATCTCAAATGCAGAAGGATCCTAAAAAATTGTGGCCAAGAGGGAAGACACTGGTAGGTAGATTGAATTATTACTTTTAATTCTTCATTTATTTCCTAGCATAAAATTACACATTCATTTTTTTCCATAGGACTTACAGGTATTCCCACTATGAATGAAAAATATTTCCTTGATCCATTCATAGTGGGTTTGGCATGTGAATTGTCTTGGTTAATAAAATGTTAATAAATGTGACAGAAGCAGAGTTTTAGACTTGCTGGCATGATCTTGCTTGTTCTCTTGCACTCCTGCCATTCTTCATGAGAAGCACAGGCCCCAGATAGCAACTGGTCCAGGGATTTGGTTTCTCTGGACTAGCGAATCAGATCCCAACTGACAGTTTCAAGCCATGGTAAGCTGAACCCTACAATTCCAGCTTACCTAAGAATTGCTAATGAGATAAGTGAGTGTTCGGTGTTTTAATTCAGAGATTTTAGAGCTATTTGTTTCACAGCATTATTGTAGAAAAAATGCTGGCTGATACCGTTTACATGTTTGTTTATTGTCTGCCACATGGGCATAAAAGGTCTATGAAAATAGGAATATTTTCTATATTGTTCGTGTACATATTCCTGTGGACAGAAACATTCTAGGTTTATGGTCATTGCACAATACACATTTTAAATGGATAGATGAAAATGTAATATATAGTAAGAAACTACCAACTTATTCTTATTTTTTAACATTTTAAAAAATTTATTTATTTGAGAGAGAGAATGCAGAAGCAGGTGGCAGAGGCAGAGGGAGAGGTAGAGGTAGAAGCAGACTCCTTGCTAAGCAGGGAGTCTGACATGGGGCTCAATCCCAAGACCCTGGGATCATGACCTGATGGGAAAGCAGATACTTAACTGACTGAGCCACCCACATGCCCCAAGAAACTACCAATTTAACACTAACTATTAGAACCCGACTTGGCTATCTCATTTACTGAAAACTTAAGGTTAAATTGGCAGTGGGCACAGAAGAATGGCATACCTATAGGAAAAGAAGCTATTTGGAGTTCTTCACAAGAAAGTATTAGAGATCTCCTCAAGTGGTGTTATGAATGTCTGATATAGAGACAGCTATAGTGATGAGAATAGCTAATTTGGTTGAGAAAAGGGAATTATTATGAGACAATGTCCCAGTTGTCTTTATATCCATAGTTGCAGCACAAAGTGGGCTCTCGATACATGTATTTTAAAATGAATTGACTTTCAGAGCTCATAGAAGCTTCTTATACTCTACTTGGCTTTTAGTTATGGAAGATATTAAGACATCAGCAAATAATGCAGGCCTGCGCTTAATTCTTCACTCTGCTGGAAATTCTCTAACTTCGGAGGAGCTAGATTATGCCTGTGGGTCAAGCAAAGTACTCTCTTCTCTTTCCACAGATGAAAAGTGAGGAACTCTGCAGATACTAACAGAACTTGGTTTTTAGCTTTTTGTATTCTCCAAATCAACTCCTGTTACTTTCTTATTCTTCCTTAGCAATCCTTTCCCTTAGCCCAAACACCCCACCCTTCATTTCATGCAGTGATTCCACTGAACAGTCTATTTTCCATCCGTTGTCACCCAGCCTCTACTACGGACTTTATCCTGTGCTAAATCCTGGGGCTATAAGTTAGACAAAGTTCTTGCCACTGAGGTGTCTATTGGTGAAGGAAGACAAATAATTGGATGATGTTGTTTTAAAGTATATGCTACAACTGAACAATACATCATAAGAACACAAAAGTAGGGCATCTCGATGATACTGAAGGACCAACAAAGAGTGGGATTTGAAATAGAAGAGGAGATACAGAAGGGAGATAGTGATGTGAAATAAATGTTCCCAAACAGATTTTTGCTTAAGCTTATGGGAAGGGTGGCCCCCATATAAGAAAATAAACACCAGTGTATCCCTAAAGGAAAATTACAGGGATGACCAGGTATACACTTTAGTATAATGGAAGAGGGAAAAAAAAAAAAAAAGAGTTTGCAGAGTCCTAGAAGACTCTCTCCTGCCATATAGTATACATACCTTACCACAATCTCAAGGAACATGATGAAATGTCAAGGAAGCAAAACACAGCAATTATTCCAGGAGAGAAAAAAGCAAAAATCTCTTGAATGAAACAGTTTTGTCCACTTGTTGAAAATGCCTTTATTATTTTTTTTCTTGGAATGGCACTGGGAGTCTGTAAAGAGAAATTAAAAAGTAAATGAAGAAAGTCTAGAATGTAAGAAGAAGACCAAATTGTATAATAGAGGAGAAGCCAGGGTGGAATTTGGTCTGCCAAGACCAGGGTGTGAAGGGACAAAGGATCATCAGAGTCTGGAGCACTTCACAGAAACTCAAAAACAATTCTTGTGAGTTGATTGATTAGACAAGAGAAGGTGCCCTGAAGCCAAGGGGTCAAGAGTTTATGTGGTCAATTTAAAAGTTTTCTGACTTAGCAGAAGGCATTTTGAAGATAGCTGGAAAATGTTTAGTTAACTGAATTTGTGAAGTAAATGTATATCCCCCCAAAGTGTTTGTTCTATGTCTGCTTTCTGTTTTTTAATCTTTCATATCTGTCAGAACGAAATTGTGCCAATGACATGGAAGAGTTAGCCTTTTAACGATATTTATCTTTCCTTCTCTCTGTATCACTCTGCTCTAACTTCTACTCCCACCATCCTGGAAGGCTATGTGGATTCAATGTTCTAATAGCAAATCTTATTCTAATACTTCCTGAAAAAAATTGTTTCTCACGTAAGTGTATGTCTTTTTCAAAGAAGATAATTTTAGTAGGAGAGCATATCTCCCAGAGAGCATATATAATTTCCCAGACAACCTTGCTTTCAAGGGATAACATTAATAGGAGTTTGACCACATTTCCTTATTAACTGCAATACAAATAAGGGAAAATCATAGATAATTCCCTCCCAACCACAAGTTCTAATACACAAGCTATAAATAATTTTATGATTCTTCTGACAGAAGCCAAAGGCAAATCAAAAAATGGTGCAAATAGGCAGATGCCATTATATCCTCCTTTTTCTCTTTAATTCTTTATAATCATCAACACATATAATAATTGTTATTTTCCATTGTCTTCCTTTATATATTTTTATTAATGGTGCAAAGATACAAAATGTAACTGAACATTGAGAGGGAAAAAAAATACCTTGAAAAAAATTTGCCTAGTTGACAATAGCTTATGTATTTACATGCCTATTTTGTATTATCAAATTGCATATCAGATTATGTATTTGAGCTTCATAACAAATTTGGTAGGGTAGTGTAGGGAAGGGAGGTAGCGCATCAAAGTAGGTAGGGAAGATGGTTTTTTGGTCATTAATGCCTAGATAGAATCCCACTCATTAGCTGTAGGATGTAGGGCAGGTTAGTTAATGTCTCTGGAGCCCAGTGGCCATTGTTTGTAAAACAGGTATAATAAAACTTACCTCATAGATTTGTTGAGAAGATTAAATGAGGGAAAACAAAGGCCTTGGTACATAGGATTAAATAAATAATATTGATTTATAAAGTAAATAAATAAATATAAATACCATCTAGGATCAGTATGGCAAAGGTATTATTATTTTTTCCACCTGACATACGTGTCCGGAATTTGTGCCTAACTACACTGTTGACCACACTGAAGGAAAATTTTTGCTTTTAGCTTGCAATCTTCAGTGTCCATGTTCAACACTTCTAACAACAACAACAAAAGAACCTCTTAGGAAAATATGTATTGATGCCATTTTAACTAAGTTATTAAATATCTTTCTAACCAATGTGCCCATCTAGTTAACAACCTTTCAAAAATGCAGTGAGTCACAGTCTGAGCCCTGACAGAGCCCTGAGAGATCAGGCGGTCTCTCCCCCCCATTGCTAGCCAACTCTCACGTTAATGACATAATTAAATGGCTATAAAGTTCCATAATTCTTGCTCCTTTAATTAACCAGAAGGAAACCTCTTATCTTCTCAATGTTGAAGATTCTGCTGTTTCATTCTGTGTAAGTTTCAAAAGGCTACTATTCAAATTCCATAACAATTGCTAAGAACACTAATTATTTTTAAAAAGAACAAAGTGAGAATTTGAGCGGAAATGCAAACTTTCAGCTAAAATTGTTTCTCTATAGCATGCTGTGAGTTCTCACCAGAAGTTGTTCTAGATGCCAAACATAAACTTAAGCAGAAGCCAAAAGCACTGAAGCAGATGATTCCCTCGAAAATTCTTCTGGATTCAGGAGGTGCAGCACTAAGACACTTCCAAAGAGGTTCAAGTTCTTCATGAGGAAAAAGTGGGAATTTGGGAGGAGACACAGAACACGCACTGTAAATTGGACAAAAGTTTCTTAAAACCTCTCCCTTTGTTCCTCTGACCTTCCATTAATTTAACGGTTCTAATTCAGGTAGAAGCTGAAATCATCTCAATTAGAAGCACAATGGGGAATGGCCACACATAAAAGGAATCCAGTGGTATTGTCTTGGCAGGAAGAGGAAGGTGGGGAATTTATATTTTATAAGCTGTTTCCACCTCCCATGTAGCAGGAGTAAGACCCAGAACTCAGAGTGGCCTGGCTGAGCATCATGGGCTGAGCATGGGGCTCCCTGTGATGGAGGACATGGTGCCTCCCAGCAGACACTCAAAGAGGACTTTCCAGGACAGGCTGGCTACGCTATATAGCACAGACTCAAAAAGCATCAACCAAAACTGAGGTGAGTCAGAGGCATCCGGGGGTTACCTGAGAGTGCTCCCCAAACAATAGAAGAGCAGGTCCCAGTTCAAACCTGCTGTAGACACCCGTGGGGCAAAGAGCAGCCAGGCCCAGGAGAGACCTGGCCACGGAGAGCTGCAGGACCAGACACAGGACAAGGACTCAAGCACCCCTTTCCTCTGCCTCTGACCAAGCCCCTCGGCAGGCATGTACCTTAGGGGTGGGAAAGCTGGGCCCAAATGTATGCTTCAAGGTGTCACCCTCGCTTGGCAAGCCATGTGCCCTGGGCTGGAGTCAGGAGTTTCTCTGACATCAGTCATCTCAGAAGAGTGGCCTTCTTTGCCTTTTCGTATTTCATTCTAAGTTGAAGTCTGTGTTAGCTAGAGCCTTGTTTCTCAGACACCAGGACATCATCTTGAGGAAGGGAAGGAGGGGGGAGTACGAGGACAATCTGAAAGACTGAGCATTTTCCTCAAGAGACTAAGTCTTTCGGGCGCCTGGGTGGCTCAGTTGGTTAAGCGACTGCCTTCGGCTCAGGTCATGATCCTGGAGTCCCGGGATCGAGTCCCGCATCGGGCTCCCTGCTCGGCAGGGAGTCTGCTTCTCCCTCCGACCCTCCCCCCTCTCATGTGCTCTCTCTCTCATTCTCTCTCAAATAAATAAATAAAATCTTAAAAAAAAAAAGAGAGACTAAGTCTTTCAAAGAAGACTCTATATAAACCATCATAACTTTGAATGGATTGAATGTTAAAATGAAAGGAGACCCACAAACCAGAAATGACTGAAATATTGCTAATGGATAATAAGTTGTTTTTACCATTCAGGGAAGTGGAATTACACGGACCAGATCAGAGTTTTTAGAAATTAAAGGGCAGCATTTATTTTCTGCGTATCTGAGCATAGCATGAAGAAATTTCCAACTCCATTGTGTGTGTGTGTATGTGTGTGTGTGTAACATAAAACTAGAGGATTGTACTCTAAATATAATCATTTTTTTCTGCATAATGAGATTATGGATGTTTATATTTTTGATTTTTCACTTTCACATCCCTCAATTTTTCTGTCATGAGCATGTATTAGCTGTTTAAAACCAAAGATGGATAAATGCTATTTTTAAATAATTTGTTTACATCTTCTAGTTGTTTTTGTCTAAACCCCAACTGTTAAAAAAAACACATGAAGTATTTGGTCAGTCTGTTACATATATATATATATATATATGCACACACACACACACACACATACATATATACACACATACATATAAATATATATAAAAAACTCACAAATTCTTTCTAACTTTATAACTTTGCTCTGTTGTAATCCCTTTATTTCAAAGATCACGTTGTATGTCCTTTTTTCTCTTAAAGTTTCAAAATGGCCTTTGGCCAAATGCAATAAAATTTTGCCCTGACCTGACATAAAGAATGGAGTGTGTATATGAAAGCACTTTGAAAACTTTAAAGGACTTTAAGAATGTATGGTGGTATTGGTGGTGGGAGACAGGGGAGTCAAGGGGTAGGGGGAGGAGGCACAAGAGGAGGAACTAGGTTGTATCTTTTCATAACAAAAGTTTCAAAGGTCCTTCCTGAATTAATTTGCAAACAGAAGTAAATGGTGTCACTGTGTGGCATTCCTGAATGCTCACAATTTTTACAAGTTAATCCCAGGCCTGTGATAACATGGTACACACCTTCAAGCTGACATTTTTCTGTATCATTTGCTGCTAAGAGCAATGGACCTCCTTCAATAGAGTCAAAAGTACCTCAGAGCTATTGTTCTCCTCGTGTGAATCCTGAGGCCACCTCCTGTATCTATATTGTTAAGAGTGGTCCTAGAAGGGAGTCCTGATTAGGACAACTTTGAATCTGAAAACTGTCTCTTGAATTTGGGTTTTTTATTTGTTTGAGAGGGAGGACCTGCAGATCTCAGAAGGACAAATTCTAAGAATACTCTCCAAATTTGGATCTCCTTAGCATCCCTCTCCCTCAGATTAAAAGAGGAATAATTTGTTGACAGAGAGTCTGTTTTCACTGTCCAGGTTTCCCTGTGCAAGCTTGCGGTGGAATAAGTATGCTTTAATGGTGAAGAGCATATGATATGAAGTCAGACAGCCTGATTCACAGCCCAGCTCTACCACTTGTTAGTTACATGACCTCAGAGAAATCACTCAACCTGTTTGCTTAAACGCCTCATCATACATGGGGATTATAATAGGACCAGTTTCAGAGGGTTCTTGAGAGATTTAAATGCATCAATATATGGACAGTGTGATGTGAACAGCATCTGGCCTTACTAAGGACTCCATAAGCATGAATCGTGATTAAGAAGGGAATCCTATCCAGACCACCACAAGCCTCTGAGATTTACAACCTATCGCCCCCCAAGGAAGATAATCCTGAGATGGCCTGGTAATTCTGAGAAAGAAATACTTCTCATAGTTCTTCACAGTTCAAGCGTGTGTGGTGGTGACCAATGTATGCATGAACAGATGTGGAGTAAGCCTTCTGAATTCTCTTTGGCAGCAGCAGGGCTGCATTTGTGGTGAGTTAGCCACACTTTCTGGCTTGGCTGTCTCTGGGCTGACTCCATGGCCCTGGATGTAGTTTTGTGACATACACAACTGGGACAGGGTTCAAAATACTGGTCTTATGCCTCATAGAAAGCAAGCAATGGAAATTTCATAACACAAAAATAACGTTGAGCTCATGGATTTACTATTTTCTCACCAGCCTTTCTGAATACTAACGGCTCTCAAACAGGCATTGGAATGAATACTGCTGAAACATCTCAAAAACCTAGAAAATGTGAGGCACAAAGTTGTGCTTTTACCTGGAGAGTCCTTCTCTTTCCTCCCTTTTTTGACCAGAGGAGAAAGTACAACTAGAGAGGAGGGAGAAGAAGACTCCTTGGGTATCTGCTAACATTTTTTAGAAATAAGAGTATTATTTCTAGAGCACCCTCACCGTACCCTCGAAAAGTGACTTTTATATGATTTCTGGCTTTTATGGGGTTTAGCCAGCTCTTTAGCAGTCTTTGGTAAATTAATATTCACTGAAATTTTTAATAAACACACAAGAATTTTCTAGATGGTATTAAAAATTGATCAGTTGGCTTAATACCATACCTCAAATGCCTGCCCAGAGGGTAAGTCCATCTCATCAATACACACTTGGGAAAAATGTTGAAGTCAATCCTAAGCCACCCCTGCTCCATTTTAATTCATTCATCAGGCAAGTAGTTCTGGGTATTATTCCCTCTGTCCATTCTCTTCTATCCCTGGATCTTCTACTCCTTTCTCTCCCTGGATCTCCCATTCCCTTTGTTTTCTCCCATGATGTCAGATTATTAAATATATATGCTTTAATAGGCCCATAGAAAAAAAACCACATCAGATTTGTTTTGGGCAGGAGAAGTCAGCCTGAATTTCCAGAGTAGGGCTCAATCCTCTGCCACACATTTCCTCCCACTCCAGGGATTGCATTTCATCTTCTATCCATCCAGCTAAGGAGAACAGAGGCTAATTTAGGAGCCTCTTTATGCCTGTACATATTCAGCCAGAGGGGTCACTGTTGATTGATGCAAGACACTCTGTCCTCCAAGAGCTCGCCAAGTCCCTGCTGGTCCAGAGAGTAGCAACCAACAGTAACTCACCCTTTAGTGCCTGTGCATTTCTGTGCCTCCAGCTAGAAACCGTCAATAAAAACCAGAGGCAACTTATGTTGCCTTAGATCACTAATAAACGCCTCACACCACCACCTCAGAGCCCTTTCACAAAAATGTACTTCTCTACAGATAGATGCCAAGCCCCAGCAGCCAATTACTACAGAAATGCCTCAAAGGCTTGAAGGAGGAGGCAGGGAGAGAGAAGGGGCTCTTTTCAAAGATAAGAGTTATATGCTTCCTCCTAATAAAAATTGCTCCCTTTTGTGGAATGCTTCCTCTAAGCCAGACACTGGGATACGGTTTAACCTACATTATTTCATTCATTTCCTACAATTCTGGGACTCCAAAAGCTCCAGCCCATTTTATAGATGAGGACACGAAGGCTCATGGGGGTTAAACAGCTTCTACTTTCTGCTTCTCCACTTCCCCGGCCCCGCTAGGTGGGCTTGTGGGTGTGCGTTGCAAAAGCAGCTGGGAAATGCCCAGATGCCAGGCAATTCAGGTTGATGTCTGGGCTTCAGAACACGGCCACTCCTTCCCTTACATTGGAAAAAGGCTCAATGGTTCATGTAGTCCACAGACTGCCAGAAACAGACTCCACTGTATTCTGTCCATCATCCAGATGTTGTCAACACCTCCAGGGCCTTCCACTTTATTGTTGAGCGTGGAATATCCTGGCAAATTTCTTTTGGTACCACAAAGCACTGGGTGCCCACTCTGTATATGGCACTGTGATAGGTCCTGCATAGGTTTAAGGGAGTGGAGTGTTAAAAAAAAAAAAAAAAGACAGAACGGTCACAGTCTTCTACAATTATTTTCAATCATGAAACATTAAAAAAAAAAAAAAAAAAGGCCCCTGGGTTAAATGCTAGGGATAAAGGGAACAAACATGCCTGGGTCGTAGATTTTACCATTTCTTTTCATCCTTCCTTTGTTCTATCCCTGTTTCCTAAGGAGTCTCATTATCTCTCTTTATACATACAAGTCTTGGGCAGATTATGTGGCAGGATGAAGTACATGCATTGACCAAAAATCCATTTGGCTACTAACTACAGAAAAGCTAATATATCCACATCCTGAAAAGATCATGTAGCTGGACACTGGTTATGGTCTGATAGGTTAGAGCTGTCAGTTTCCCACTTCATCATGCTTCTCTCCTGCAAGAACTGAACCACAGACTATCAT
Organism: Mirounga leonina; assembly: GCF_011800145.1. NCBI lineage: Eukaryota > Metazoa > Chordata > Mammalia > Carnivora > Phocidae > Mirounga > Mirounga leonina. The sequence goes on from NW_023270305.1 coordinate 54,270,094, forward strand.
GAACTTTTGACTTTTTCTCAACCCTCCCTGAAAACTCACAACACATGAACATTAAATACCCAAGATAATTGCTTATCTGTAATATCTGTGGCATGAAGGACCCGGGGGATGCTGCCTTACATCCCTTCTAACTGAGCTGTTCTGCAACATTTCTGTAAAGTGAAGGAGCAGACATAAGCTGCCTCCTCTTTGCAAGAGAGCCGAAGAGCCACTGGATATGGTAGATCCAGGCCTGAATTTTGGGATGAGGATCATCACCCATTTCCGGTGTGGAGAAAAATGACCTACTATTTTGAAGATAATACTACTACTAAGGATGGTAATATCTTGTCCTTCTGTAGTGCTTCCCTATTTCTCAAGCACATTCACAGCATGGTTTCCTGGGCTCTACGCACCAAACTTTACACTGGTATAAACATTTTAATATTTTTCTCAATGATAACACATCTCTATATTTCATTTGATTGCCACAATCAGGAAGAGAAATATTGCTGTGCCCAGTTTACCAAAGAAGAAACTGAGGGTTAGAGAGGGTACTTTTCACAGGTTATAAAGCTAGAATTTAAGCCCACATCATTCTTGGCAAAGTCCAGCTCTTCAATAATCTTCATTTGGTGCATGGAGAAACTGAGGTTCTTCCTTAGGGAATCACGGAAGAACTAGATCACATGTGTCTAATCAGCCATGTGCCCCACCTCATGGACAGGAGTCGCAGTGTTAAGTATGGACCATGGCCAATGAAAGCTTGCCCAGAGCCTTTGTGTGGACTGCAAATCCAGTCTACTTCCAAAAGCCAGGCTCTAAGAGAGGGGTTTCTGTTGACACTTTCTCTGTATGTTTTGTTATGCTTGTTTTTGTTGGCCTAGAGAACCAGCAGCCAGGGACAGCAGGATGACTTTGAGCCAAGGGGCGGGCTGTTCACACCCTAGGGACAGGAGTGTTTCACTAAGTTGCTGCCGCTTGAAAGGACAGCCGCCACGCCGTCTTGCTCTCTCCCGGTTTTGTTATCCCTGAGATAATAAATAAAGGCTCATTCTGTTGTGTCCAAAAGACCCTTTTCAGGAGACCTGCTCTTGCTGGAAGTCTCCCGAGCCTCCTCACCTGATTACAGTCAGATGCTGGGCATTTCAAATTAAATTAGAACAAATAACAAAAATGAAAGGAGAGTGGGAAGGAGGAGGCACAAACCAGCAAAACCGTATTCATGTAAAGTAGCCAATGAGGAAAATGGAGCCTGAAAAACTCAACTGATATCAGCAGAGACTGACGTTTGCTGGCTCATCTGATGCTAAAAAGAGCCACACGTGAGAATGTGTAGGGATGACAACTCCAGGTCAGTTTTGTATAGAATATTCTGATGTAGATATGGGCAAGAGAAACAGGAAGATGTTTTAAATCTAGACCTGAATTTTTATGGCTCTCAGACTACGATATGATCTCTATTTGCTTACACGATGGTATATGCAACATACAAGGTACCGATCTCAGAAGGTGGTCAGAATATTTGTCCCATTGTGCCACTTTTTCCTCTACCAAATCCTGCCAAGGACGAAGTGGCATTTGAGCTCGAAATTCTGCTCAAGATGTGCCTAGAGAGACCCACTGGAGTGTGGATGGATGGGAAGGCAGATGAATTTGTGTAGTACCTGCTCCCAATATGCTCTAATGTCCGTAAGATAGTTTAAAATCACATGGAAGGATTCAGAGACCTGAATCCTACAGTGTGTCCATTACCGGACTGATTTAAAACAGAGTCCTTATAGTTCCATTAAAAACAACTCGAAATCAAGCAGCCTAACGAAGCCTCAGAGCCACTTTGGCCTCCTCGATACCACTTTACCTTAGTTACACCTTCATCACAGTTGCCTGATTCGTTGCTATCACCTATTTCAGCTGCCCTAAATATTGCTGAATTCTAGAACAGCATTAAGATATTTGATAAGACAATCTAACTTCACCATCCAGATGCTGAAAGGACATTTACATTTAATGTGCTTTTTCAATCCTATTAGCCCAAGTAATATATTGTACAGTAAAATATATTGTCTTATTACAGTACTTTTATCATGAAGAAACAATGAGCACACAGAAACATAATTCATATTATATTGTCTGTCACTAGAGAAGGGCTCTTCAACAAACTCAAACCCAATTTGGATAAAATAAGCCGCTTGATGTTAGAGAGTTCACTTATCTTGTGCCAAAACTAGTTGCATCCACATATTAAAGGCCATTATTAACTAGGCAAAGAGATTCCAGAGAACAGAACAGATGATTACCTTCTAAGACATATTCTTGCACATAGCATTAAAAACACGATTTGGTCCTGCAGCTGTCCCCGCACATCACTCTTCACTTTGATTTCTACTGGCCTGGCAGAAGTAAAACTTCCAAGTCTCTGAAGGAGCTGGTGCTACTGGGTATTACCTCAAAAGTGCTGGGTATTACCTCAAAAGTGTGACAATTCCTTTATTAAGAAAACAATAAGCATTCGGGAGTGATCAGTGAAAATGTCTCTTAAGGCCATTTATTTTTAGCTGAGCGTTGTTGTGACTGTTTCCATGGCTAAACCATGAACATGTTTTCTGCACAAGCCCGGTCAGCTAGTGGCCTTAATTAACTTCCAAATGGAGAATGCTGTGGTTTACCACTTATTAAATATCCACCACATCAAGTTACAATTTCACCCTTCCACACCTCACTTAGTCAAGACACCTCGGAAAACTCACGATGCTGAATTACTGGTGATTTAAAAATAGGTACCACGTGTAATTATCAGACTGAACACACAGGCTGTGAGGAAAGTTTACTAAAACCTGGGCATCTTTCATTTCCAGACTGAATGATATAATTTGTAAATTGAGGCAACAGGATAAGTCACTCAGAAAGAATAGAACAAGCTGTTCTTAGTCACCCAAAGGACTTTAACACATATTTATTAAGGGCTTGCTTTGCATTGCAGATACTGAGTATTCTTCCAGATTCTTCACGTCTAGGAATAGCAGGAGGTGGTAAATGGAGTTCAGGATATGGTGAAGAAGGAAGAGGACACTCTCAACATTCAAGATTTTAAAACAGTATGCCTCCTAGAGAAGGAAGAGTACAAAATTACTCATCGAGCTAATCTACTCTTAATACAACATACAAGTAGACTCACCAAGCTCATTTCACCAAGAATTTTATTCATGAGGGAGAGGATGCAGTTTGAGATTCAATCGAGATAGAATTAGTTTTTGTGATTAGCTAGGTGAGTGGTTAAGGTATAGTAATAATGATATCATTATTCCTTCTCTCTTCTCTCTCATACAATACTCTGAGACACATTCAGACACACAGACGCACACAGACACACACACACACCCTCGCCCATATCTGTTTGGATTTGGCTTTGAGAATCTTCAACTAGTGTTGTCTGTGTTTCAAGTTGTGTACTCCCAGGGAAAAAAAAAAGTGAATTCACCTCTCGTTGAAATTCCACTGTGTATAAAATGGTCTTGGAATCTGAAGGAAGGGAAAAAAAATCCTTCTACAAAGAGAACATGTGAAAAGGCCAAGGGAGAGCATAACTGAAAAAATATATAAAAATGCAAATTTTCCTAAACTCCAGCTTTGGATGGACTGAAGCATAAGTGAGAACTTCAACAAAGCAATAGAAAAAGATGACAGCTCAGAGTTTCAGAAATTTAAGACAGCAGCAGGATTAGACACTTTGGGTTGTCTTCGCACACATTTCTTATGGGAGTTAATTCCATTTGACATGCAAGACCAAAGCAAGATTACAGAGGCATAGCCCCATGGCGAGGTGGATGCTGTAGCTAAAAGCTGGGATTTGAATAATTGTGCAGGCTTACTCCAAGAATCAGGCGAGAACAGAATGAATGGATTATTACAAGGAACTTTGTACATTTTTAACTGCTGGACTTAATAAAATACCCTCTATGTGAGAGTAATGTTATGGTCGTCTGCACTCACTCTAGCTGAAGTTTATAGTAGGATCCATCAAAAATGAGGAAAAACAGAAGCTGTTTTTAAAAAAGAAAGAAAAGAAAAGAAAAGAATTTTGTAATGAATGACTAGGCTGGGTCATGCCCCTATGATTTACAGAGGAACAACAAATTTGGAAAACTTGAGATCAACACATTTAAGCGCCCCCCTCACCCCCCAAAGGTAGAGGAATTCATTTCCTGTGCAAAAAAAGTTTGAGGAGAAGTGGAGAGTAGAGTTCTGGGAAAGTGGGCCACAAAAGGTGGATTTTTACTTCACTATTTCAGCTCGTTAGGGAGGTCATTTGTTACTGAGAAAAATTACTAACCCACACATCATTTTATATATATGTATAAATGTGACCTCTTTTCGTTGGAATCTGTGGAAGCACTTGTCTGTAAAAGGCAGAAAGAGTAACAGTTCTAAAGACTTCTCACTGCTTAATTAACTGTCCAGTGAGAATTATTAAAATTCTCTATATAATTCTTATTTAGCTCTCATTAAAGTGAAAGATACAAATGCTGGACAATGCAAGGTTCAGAGAAGCTTTAAGAAAGGAGAGTTAGTCTTGTAATAGCGGAGAATTATGAAAAGCTGCCCATTAACAGTAGCCAAGTAGACCTTTCATTTTAAAAGTCACTGACTCAGATGGGAAATGATTTGATTTGATTTTCTCCCTTACAATATTCTTCATCTCCTCCCTTTGCAAGAGCCCACGTCTGATCCTCCAGGAGCCCTGACCAGCCCAGTGGGGAGAGAAGTCAACCCCAGGAGAGGAGGAACTGCTCTGGGGTTGTGGCACTGGGGCAGCGCGCCCTCTGCTGGGAAGCCAGTCTGCAGTCCAGCTTGGGAAAATCCCCCAAAGAGCCTGCCCCCAGGAAAGCAAAAGAGATGGGCATCTCCAGGAGGGACCCCCTGGTAGACGAGTGGCATCTCTTTCTCATCACTGCAAGAGGAGATGAGAGAAGGGACAGGAGAGGGGCTGAGTGCTTGATTTAACCCGGACTCTGATGCAGCTCCCCTCACAAAACATGTCTGCCAACTTCAACCTGCCATGCAAAATGGCAGCAGGAATGATGAACACATTACAAATTTGTAGACCCTAAAATTAAACTCCACCTCATTTATTTCATATTTAAGCATGCTGGGGATGGCTGACATTACAAGCACACATCTTTCCTGATAAGCTCTGTTGTTTCCTTCTTGGCAAAGGGATTTGTGCTCTGTATGGATGCACTCAGTCTTCTGAAGCCCCAGTTCTGTGTAGTATAGCTAGGAAAGAGGAGGCATGCTGCAGTGATCTGCAGAAAAAAGTCGTCGAGAATCGTAGCCCTGGGAGGAAAGCAAATGGATATGCTACCAAAGGAAGATAAAGAGCTAGTCTTTCCCCCTTTGTCTCTGTGCATCATTTAGATCCCTGCTACTAAGAGTGATTCACAGACCAGCAGCTTCAGCATCACCTGGGACCCTGTTAGAAAGGCAGGAGCCCAGGTCCCACCTAGACCTACTGATTCAGAGTCTGCATTTTAACAAGATTCACAGTAATTCAGAAGTACACTAGACTTTGTGATGCACCACTGTAGACACTGGAGGTGTCTACACTGGAGCTAATCGCAAGCAAAACTAGAGCACTGAGCTTTGCAAGTGGAAGGGAAGCCCAGATACCACCTGCCTCCTTGGATAAGGAAACCGAGGCTCTGAGAAGAATATAGTTCCTTACACATCTGGGAAGGAAACTTTACATAGGCCTGAATTTAGTCTGCTAGGAAAGCTGGAACACACACGAGCTATCACAGGCTTTTTTTTTTTTTTTAAGATTTTATTTATTTATTTGACAGAGAGAGACACAGAGAGAGAGGGAACACAAGCGGGGGAGTGGGAGAGGGAGAAGCAGACTTCCCGCCGAGCAGGTAGCCTGATGTGGGACTCGATCCCAAGACCCTGGGATCATGACCAGAGCCGAAGGCAGACGCTTAACGACTGAGCCCCCCAGGCGCCCCGCTATCACAGGCTTTTTCAGTTAGCCTCATCACATACTACAAAACCAACAGAACGTGGCACTAGCACCACAGTGATGCAGGGGATCCTTCTCATGTGGGAGGGACTTTGTCTTCTAATCAGCAACGTACTACTGAATGACTTGTCGAAATTCTTCAGGAATTGACATAGAAATGAGATTCTGATACCCCTTCTATTCACATAATGATTGATGAAACACATGGGAAAATAAATTGAATTATGTTATAATCTCCTAGGGAAACATAATTAAGTTTTAAAGTATTCCCATGAAATCCTAAAAGCCTTATATCATGTAGACAGTGACTTCTACTACATGATCAATAATTATATTAATTGAAGATAATTATTTTGATAAGATGGTGTGACTTTGGGGCTCCACTTATTCTTGATCTGATGTATTGATCAAATAGTAAAAACTTAGTTGGAGCCAGAGCTAGATATAGAGAATTCTTTGGGGGATCCAGAAAGCTTTATGATATTTATGCTAAATTGTACTAGTTTGTAATTCTTGACCAGTAATTTGATGCTTATTCATGCAATCCAATGGGTAACATTCCATTCACTATTCTTAATTCTATACAAAGTAGATGCAAGCGATCATCAGCTAGTAACAGATAATATATGAAACATAAAATCCACTATTCTTCGAATTTTCAAAATTCCAGAACATCCAATACATTCTTTGTCTGTGTGTATGTAGGACTCTCGAGCACATTCATGGCAACTCTGGGGCAGTGAGCTAAAAGAACTCGACCTCAAGTTAACAATGCTCAGAAAGTTGCCTTGAGCATGGACCCTTAAACATTCACTAACTTTCTCTGCAAACATCTCATTGTGAAGATCAGCCCTAAAGTGCACATCTGGTGGTGCACAGTTTAAGCACAGGCAGAAACTGAGACTTCTAGTTTCTCTCTCTGAGCTTTCCAGACACACCCTTGATGGGTAGGTACCTACTCACCTTCATAAAAGAATCAGGGATCATCCACAGAAGGTCGAGTGAGACAGAAATGTAAATTCTAAGTAACACTATAAAGAATCATATCACAAACACACCAGATTTGGAATTTTTTTTTAAAAGGCAACCACCATTATATGTTATTAACTTCCCGGAATTCTCTACATTATTCAAGATAGAGTGCTGGGTTGTTTAAATATTAAGGGATAATGTAGTTGAAAGAATCACAATTAAGGTATTAGGAATGAAGTCATTACCATTACACATTATTTCATCAGAATTTCCTTAAATTATTTGTGAAAGATCTTGCTGATAGGATGCTCAGTATATGAAAGGCTGTAGATTTTTATCTCAATGAGGTAGAAAGTGCAGTATTCAAGACTCAAGATTCAGGAGCCAATGCCACCTGGTTTGAATCTTGGATCTGCCACTTACCACCGGTGGCTTGAACATGTAAAACCTCTGTCTATGCCTCAGTTTCTACATCTGGAAGATAGGGATAATAGTAATACATACCTAATGGAGTTGAAAAAATTAGTGAATTAGTAAGCCTGAGGCAATTGGAACATACACGAGATGTACTAAGCACCCGATTTATAGTGTCTATTATCAGCATTGCCCTTATAATTTGTGTGAGGTTGATTTATTCATGGTCATCATATAATTTATTAAAGAACATTCTTCTTTAAACCTCCCTTTCACGGTATCTGAAAGCCAAGTTTTAGTCTTTAGCTTAAAATATACTTTCTTAATAATTATAAAAAAGAAGTAGGTATTCATGGGGACTTGAAAACACAAACTTATTTATGCTACAATTTGACAACAACAACAACGACACACACACACACACGCGGAGGCACAGAACAGTAACACCTCATAGCCCAATGCCAGAAGTTCCCCCACAGGGGATTTGCTATAAAGGAAGCTAAATGTGACCCAATATTCTAGTGAGAGACCTTACCATTCAGAACAGAATAACCTGAGAACAAAATAATGCAGAAAGCAGCCCTGAGGTTCCTTTGTCTTTCCTCGGGTAAAATCAATTCTGTTATTATCCACAGTTGGGTATAGAATGGCATATGAACAGCGTGGCTTCAGCCAGCAAGACCTCTCAGAGAGTGGGTTGCATGGGTAATATTCCACACCCTGATTTACTCAGCCTTGTCAAGAGAGAAAAGGGGAGATCCATCTTAGGTAGGAAAATTTATTCCAAGGAAGTATTAAGACACTAGGAAAGACAAGAGAGAAGAAAAACCAGAGCAAATTCATATAGAATCAAATACGCTCAGCCTCGGACATAGAGTCCGATGGGCAAGGACGAATATCTTCCTCTCTGCTCTTTTAGAGGAAGATAGTTTAGCCACATTTCCTATTTGTGGGAGGGAAATGGACCATGTACATGATGTTGCACGTCAGAGCGAAACAGAAAAAGTTTTCTGAGGAAAGTAAGCAGGCACGTGAATGTGACATTGTGGACCCCATAAAATAGACCAGAAATGACTGAAAGCAAGAAAATGACGGTCTTTCTTAAAACTACAACAATTAGGCAATTGAGCTAACTAATAGGATCTGAGAAGGTGTAAATAAGTTTTTTTTTTTTTAATTACCAAAGGGAGTGAGAAGATAAATTTCAGCCTGAATGAAAGAAGGTAAATGATTCCTCCCCAAAGGCAGAGCCAAAATTTCTCAGATGTGCTTCCCCTTAAAAGAGATAGAAGTAAAATATACGAAGCAAGATGACATAATGTGCTGTTGCCTAAATGTAGGCAATGAAAGTATCCTATTCTAAAGACCAAGTTGTGAGTAACTGGATGCAAGATAAAGCAAAAATATAGAAAAGGCCACTCATAACAGAAGCATAAAAATGCAGTGTGTGCAAAAGTGCTGAGAAAGGTACAGTTGTGCAGAACTGATTAATACGGAGAGCGGTGAACAGAACAGAGTGGATTTGCAGAGATTAGGATGTAGCAAGCTTTGTCCAGAAGATTGTATAAAGTTCTTATTGGTCCTGAATCTGAAATCAGGTAAAAAATTCACCTCCCATCACAAAAGACCCCCGTGAGCTTTTGGTATATCTTAGTCAAGCAACTTATCTTTTCCCATAAGCCATTTAAAAGACACAATTTACAACCATATTTGTATTCTCCTAGGCAAATCATTCCCTGTAGCATCTCTCCTTTTGGGTGAGGGTCGGGGGAGGAAGCACATGGTGCTATATTTTTGATGTTACACATGACAGAGACCTTAAAGAGAAGAAAGCAATTTCATCCATAAGAGCTGAGCTCTGGGAAAACACAGAGCTTCATAAAACCTAAAGGTCAGCTTTCAAGGTGAGCAAGAACAAGAGTCAGAAATGTGAAATTGCCAAGTGGGTGTCAAGAACTTGGGCATTTGTATTTCCAAACTCTGAGGACTCCACCCCAAAGGTTGTTCCAACGCGAAGGGCATTGCCACTTCTCCAGGTTCCAGGCAACAGAAGATAAGTTTTTGAAGGAATGAAAGAGAAAAAAAAAAAAAATCCAGCCTACAGAGCCCTCAAGAATCCCAAACCAAACGTTTGAGAAGCACCGCAGTACAGGCAACAACTGACCATCCCCCACGTGTGGGCACAAGGGAGCTCTGCAGGCTGTGGGCTCCTCCTGGGCAACAGCGAGGTAAAACCAGAGACCGTCATTAAAGAGGCAGTGACGGGTGTAGCCCTCCGAGGCTATGAGAGCTGCTCAGCTGAGGGCCGGTGGTCCCTCCCTTGTTCTAACCCGAGGGTTCTACGGCCACTTCTGTTGGCAGTGCCCTAGCTCCTTCCGTGGCGACTCTGAAGATCCTGATGCCAGGGGAGGTGTTTGTGTCTCCAGTGATAAACAGGTCGGGAAAAAATAGTTCTTTGACCTTTACCAAAGTAGACATCTATGCCAGGATTCAGAAACAGAAGGTACAGGGGCAGAAAGAAGCCAAAGGCCTCCTGCAGCTGTGTTCATAGATCACTCCTACCCGGTGCTCCTGGGAGCAAATGATGACTAATTAGGCGGGCATGGCAGAAAAATAAATATAAAAAGGAGCTGGTATTTTTAGGAATGCAAATGCAACTCAAATCAGGCAACCTTAGCCAATGACCGTTCTCAAACCTTTCACTTGTTGCAAGAGGGGAGAAGGAAAGATCTGCAAGCAATCCAGCATTGGCTCAGAAGCCAAGGGAGTTGCTGGGGCTGTGGGAAAAATCACTACGTACCTCTGGGAGCCGCAGGCCCGTCTGCTTCTTTCTTTCATTTTGACTTCCTTGGTGCACTTTTCCCTGTGGCTTTTAGGGAAATTTATAGAAGAAGGAGAAGAAGGAAAAGAAAAAATACACACAGATACTGACATACACACACACGTGTGCATGTTTATTATGTTCTTTTCTATAAATGGAAATAGAGACAAAAGGAGGAAAGTCTAATTTGCGGTTCAGTTTTCCGGCCTCAGTTCTGGCTCACCAATGAATCTTCTTATATACAAAGCTGACTGGAGGGAGGGGGGGGATTGAATAACAAATTTATGTGATACAATCACATCATTTACAATCACATAATGGACCATATCCCAATTTTCAAAAGGCATAAAGTATCCTCATTAATACGATAAGTGCAGCAGTCAAATCAGCACTGTGATTTTATCAGGGTTTTTGACTGTACATGAATTAGAATGTAAAATGCATACAGAATTTTTAATGGGAAGGCTTTAACATTCACTGAATGTATTTCTTACTGTCATTTGCATCACATTAAAGTGAAATTCTACATAAAAGGATAAAGAGAATGTGTCCTAAATTACAGTTTTTCCATAGTTGTCATGTCCACACATAGAAAAATCTGATTCATAAGCTTAAACATGATCCTAAATCTGAAAAGGCTGCACCATTTCCCTATTTGTTTGTGGGGTTTATGCGGCTGTCAGGACTGGGTCGAACTCTGTAAGGTCAGATTGTCAGGACAAAGCTAATAAAGATCATGGGGTGGGGGGGCAGGGAGAGGATGATGGTATTCACTGTCTCTTACCCTAGTACGTTATTAATCCTGTGACTGCATTTCTCATTCCGTTCCAGACTACTACAAAGTCACTCATGTTCCTTAGAAGTATTTTGTTGCATCATATAAAGCTTCTGTCTTCCATCTGATTCACTTGAATAGAGTTTATGGACCTAGACAGAATGCTGTGTAAGTGCAACTTTGCATATTCTGCCCTGAGTGAGTTATATATATATTGTTATGTACACAGCATATAACGTGAACGCTAGCTTCATACAAAACCTGTGCGTGTCTGCTTGTGTGCTGAAATATGATCCAGATGTCAGAAGTTAGTCTCAAGCTAATGGCAGTTGGGAACGTGTGCTTGGCGGCTTCTACACACTGAGGCAAAAAAAAAAAAAAAAAAAAAGCAACCTGTCATTTCTCATTAACCTCACATCACACACAGAAGTCAATGATTGGTACATAACAATTGATGCAGAATCCTAGGAGTCTGAGAAAGAGTGTTTGGCTTCCTCAAAGAGACCAAGGTATCACCTGCCCGGCTAAGACGACAGACTAGGGCTGGTGAGTACCTGCTGCAAACATACTGACCACCTGCCCCCTGACAGGCACACCTGCTCCGCATGTAGGAATTCACACTCGGAATGACACAGATTTGCTACCATTTTACAGTCTGGGAAGAGGATGCTACCTTTCACCCAATAGAAAGACATGCACGGAACTTGGAGTGAAATAGTTGGAACTCGCAACAAATCCTGCAAGTGCTTTTTGCTCCTAGAAAAAAGCATTTTATGTATGCACGTGGCACCAGCCCACATAGAATGAATGGCTTTCAGGATGGCCAGTTTATCCATTTTAATTGTTTTATCTTTAATACTTTGTTTAATCACTTTATCTTTGATACAGATCAAAGGCTGTATAGAATAGCATTTGGCATCGATGGCCACATATTGCAGTTAATTCCGGTTCCTCCTCCTTGAATATATATAGATTATAGATTTTATCTATATTGTATACCATTGTTAGCAAAATGCATCAATATCCTTCCATATCTAGAAACAGGTTTTTTGTTGTTGTTGTTTAAAGATTTTATTTATTTATTTGCCAGAGAGAGAGCGAGAGAGCGCGCACAAGCAGGGGGAGCGGCAGGCAGAGGGAGAAGCAAGCTCCTCGCTGAGCAAGGAGCCCGATGCGGGACTTGATCCCAGGATGCTGGGATCAGGACCTAAGCCAAAGGCAGACCCTTAACCAACTGAGCCACCCAGGCATCCCTTGAAACAGTTTTTAAAACATTTATAATGATGACAAATGTTACCCTAGGCCCCTTTATTTTCTTTCTTCTTTCCCCTCCCTCCCTCCTTACTCAGCCTGCCTGCCTGCCTTCCTTCCTTCCTTCCTTCCTTCCTTCCTTCCTTCCTTCCTTCCT